>NC_050174.1:43207876-43807876 GCF_008315115.2 Sander lucioperca
ACTCAGGATGTATACTGCCATGGTTGGGCAAGGTAAAGCTTGACAAATTTGGAATTCCGAATTTCATTCTAAATTGGACATGTAACGGAAAAGTTTGAGTTGCTACTTAGAATTCCTTTTTGAATCTTTTGCGTGTTTTGCAATCACAGACTAACTCCTGTCCGCTCTGCCGACTTGAATTACCAACTGACAATCCAGAGTATGAGGAGTTTAAAAAAGACAAGGTGAGTGAGTGTGTAAATAGGCTTGGGATGGTACAAATGATCCTCGCCTTGGCACCCTTCCCTGGCTGAATGAGTTTTCTGTTCTGCAGGAGAGAAGAAGACAGAGGGAGCACAGGCTGGAAGACCTACATGGAGCCATGTACACATGACATGACCGTGCTGTGGTGCAAGTTTGTGGAACAGTGACATTTTACAGAAAAAAAGCTTCAGGAAATGCTTAATGGTGCGTTCATGCCATTTCGTATAGAATTTTTTTTTTTTTTTTTTTTGCAAGAAATTGTTTGCAAAATGGCTTTGTAGCCATTTTGCAAACGATCCATTACTGGCAGCTCCATCTAAATAAAATCAAATATGTAACGATAAAAAAAATAACTTGAATCTGATGTGACCTCAAAGCTAGCATTTGTGGTCACCATTTTTGGAATAACGTGTGAGCACTGCTGTTAAGAGTAACAGGGCTTTCCTGTTCTTTGCGTTCATTTGGCATGGCGTGAATGCAGCATAAGCAACGGGATCATTAAAAAGTTAGAAAATGCTTATCTTTAAGTTGGATAAATGCTCCTTTCTCACTAGTTAGGATGAATATATTTAAAGATGAATTATGCTGTTTACAGCAGCCCTAAAGCATTTCTGTTAAGTCAATTTATTCCTTCTTTTTAATATAAATCTGAGCTTTAAAACGCACAAACATTTGTTCAGCTATATTTGTCTAATATGAATTATTCAAAGATGTGAATATTTAAGGGACTCATTTGTTTTTCTAGAACGTTTAAATCTAAGAAAGTGTGCAGTATAAATGATATGCATTTACATAAATTCCAGGTAGTCATTAAAAAAATAAAAAACAGCAGCTTTCCATACCACAGCAATAATCTGGGAGAACCCCATGTCTGCTGTTGGTGCACGTGTGCTAACACACAATATTGGACCTGCTACTGCTGATATTGGGGGGGGGGGCATTCGAACCAGTAGTATGGATGTATGCAAGTTAGAACGAACACACACACACACACACACACACTTCAAAAAACAACCCATGCAAAACAATAATTTATCATTTTATTTCATATTTGAATATAAATCTCTGTCAAATGAAAATACCTAAATGATAGACAAATCATACATATTTATAGAATTTATAAAAGGAAACGATAATCTGTGTTGTCGACTTGTTTTCTGGGATTTCTCGGACTCCATTACCATTCTTTTACATATTTTTCTAAACATGACATACATTTTTATAGACATTGTTTCTGTGTTGCTGTTGCAAGAGTTCAAGACATGTACAGGTCAGGCAGCCTTTTGTAAAATAGGATTCTCCCCCCAACAAAGTGTGTACATTTGGACAAAAAAAAAAAAAATTTAAAAAAAAGTTGTAAAATCCACTTTTAAAATGTTGGCCTGTGGAAGATGGTATTATGGAATAGATGATGTTACAGAATAAATCCAACCCTGATGAGGGCTCATACAAGCTGCCATTTGTAGTCACTGTGTGACTTAGTTACAGTTTGGTGAAACAGGCTACAGCTGAACACAAGATTAAAAAGAAAAGATCTGAACATTCCCCTGGCACAGTACGAGGGATAAGGCTAGAACAGTGCACTCATACCAATTCATACACCTACTGCTGACACAGAAAATCAATGAACACTCCAGTGGATTCCAGTCCTTTTTGGCAAGATTTGCAGAACACAGGATTGCTGCAGTCCCATAAAAGATTTGGAAGTTAAATAATTTGCACAAAAAGCAAAGAAAACTGACCTGACACATGATAACGCAGCTTGTAACAGCAGATCCATTGTCCTGCCACATGCTGAGACTTTGTGGATTGAGCTATGGATTGCTGAGCTGCCATTACATTGAATACTGTCCTCGACCTCAAACCATTGCGAGATGGCAAACACGTAGGAACCCTAGCTTTTGCTTCAGAACATCAAACCCACAGAAGATAAGAGGTAGGTGATGTGACCTTTTCAATAACGTATTGCTGGCATCCAGTGGTTACAGTTAAAAAAAAATTTTTTAAAAATAATGTATCAATACTATGCAGAGGGCAGAATACTGTTTTATGAAACATACTTCTCCAACGGCTCGCTCACTCCAACAAAAACTGAGTGTAACCTAAATTGTGTGGCATTAGTCAGCTTTAGTTTGAGCATTGGTAGTTTGTGGCAGTCTGGTGTGAAGCTAATTCACAACTGTAAATAGCATTATAAAGAGAAATTGGCAACAGGGAATCATACACAACCTTAATATATGACATTCAGTCCCTTCAGTCTACAGCCTGTATGCTATTGTCTGTTTGTAACACTGTGTTGGACACCATTAGGTTCATGGCACAAGGTCTACAAACATTATATTCACCTCTCTGTTAACTCCTGTGAACAAAACATCACCTTACGCTACTGAGAAGGCTTGAGATAGCTTCATATTTAACAGAAAACATTCACAAAACTCAAATAAAGGCTTCCAAGGGTCCAGCCTGGAATCATTTCAGTGTGTGGGTAGTCTGGCTACACGGATGTACATTGCTTGGATAAAGCCTGACATCCAGTGCGTCTCTCACTGTGGAGGATCGGTGTTTTTTTGCCTCCAACGGCGCCTTCCAGGCTGCTAACCCTAACCCTAAACATAACCATTGCTGCGCTGCCTGGGAGGAGACGTTGAGGGCAAAAAACACCAAAGACCACTGTGGAGATAGCTCTGGTAATGAGAGACTAGTGTGGGGGCAAGAACTACAACTACATTATTCTGGAAATGCGTTAGTCAGATTATAGTTTTGACCTTTACACATCCATTTGTTTTACTATATAAGATGTAGGTCACTTCAAATGTCTTGGTGTCACTTTTTAAAAAACGCAAAACGCCCTGTGTTCAACTCCAACACACTGAAAAAGGCATCATACGTATGATGAGTGGAGCAGAAATTATCAGAAGATTGATGGCAATTATTGCACCGGACATGACAGACAAGTAAAAAAAGGTAGCATGAAATGTAAATGTTACAAAGAAATCCTCAGATCACGCAACATGTGGGACAATAACGGAATGACATCAAGGGAGACGACTTCAGAGATTCTCAGATAAAAGTGATTGAGATGCACACGGTCCTAGACATTACAACAGAGCAGAGCTGTGGTTTTACATAGACATTCTGCTCTTGCATGTCAATGACATAGAATGTGATCTTAAGAATGATAGTGGCTCAAGAAACACATAGGTTTGTAAAATGATCCAAAAATGGCATCAAAATTTGCATTCAAAATCATCTGTGCAATCAAATTAAATGGTGGAGTAAAATGAATGATTTTTGCCGATCATTTATGCTCGATTACTTAAAAAGGCCATATGCTTACAGCCTGTAAAACATACATAACCGTTACCTATTCACTTCGCAAACATTCAATATGTTTCTACTTACTACGCAAATCCAAATACTCCTAACATAAATTGTTATTCTCTCATTCAAAAAGTGTAGCCGTGCAGAGATAAGCAAAAAAGGCCAAAACAGGTGGGCCACGCAAAGCATTGGGTAGTTCATGAAGGAGTGTCTGGGCAGGGGGGAAATCTTTGTGGGCACGCCAGTGATGCACAGTTATAAAAAGTAAGGAGTGTAAGGTAGTTCAGGAAACGAAGGAACTGCCCAAATCAACAGCCATCTCGGAAAACATTCATGGTTCCGGTACTCAAGACTGGCTTCACACATTCAGCCTCCTCTCAACATCGCTACAGGACACTTGACTGCAGTAGCTTGCACCAACATTGAGAAAAAAATAAAAATAAAAAATAAAGTACAGCATTACAGATGGGATATCCTGTAGTTGTTAAAGATATCAAAACATCCTCTCTTCCTCCACATGCTGCCACTGTCATCTTGCCTACCTGTGGGAGCCCATGAAGCACCTCTGCAGTGGGCAGCGCTGCAGAACTACAACATGGCTATGCTCTCTGGGGTACAGTTGAGATGTGTGGATGTGCTGCTCCCCCCGGGGGACTTGAGGCCCTTAGTCGTCCCACCTAGTATTGAGCCCCGGGCCCTGGCTCCCATAATAACCCCTGAGCCGTGGTGGTGACATTGCTGCAGGCCCGTCATCATGGTCTCGCTGGTCACGGTGCCAAACTCGTAGGTGAAGGTGCCGTAGAAAACCAGGATGTCCACTGTGAAGACCCACTCGCAGATGGCTGCAGCGTGCTGCAGGACGAAGCTCTCGTGGATGAAGAAGATGCCGCCTGGGAGGGGGGGACAAGTTAAGGAGGACAAAACATCTCTGGTACATGCATGAGCAAAACAAATAGAGTTCCTTTTTCACAGAAGCTACAGTGGCCTGAGCCAAATCCACGATATAATGGGATGAGATATACAACAGGTTAACCTCATAGGGAATAGGGTTAAAATGAAATTGCCTTTGCAGCTCCATTAAACAGATGGGTTTAAAAATAGGATATCAGCTGTACATCTCTGACCTTGAAGACTCTGAGCCAAATTCGTTAAAGATCTTAAGAATTTTTGGGACAATCTCCGACTATATAAGTCAACTAGACTAAATCTAATCTTCTGTTGAAGAACGGACAGGCGACATCAGCTTTTAGTGATACAATACCAACCCAAAGCAAAATTACATATTTGGGCATCACCATTCACTCATCGCTACAGCGAGTTGTCCAGGACAACTATGAAACTATATTAAGTAGTGTTCAAAGGGATCTGGCCAACTGGTCTGCGCTGCCGGCATCGCTACGGTCTAGGATTGCCGTTATTAAAATGAACATAGTTCCTCGTGTGAATTTCTTAGGTACAATGATCCCCTTACCCCCACCAATAAATTTCTGGAAGAAACTTGATCCCATAATTCGGCAGTATATTTGGAATAATAAACAACGTAGGCTAAAATACTCCACCCTGCAACGCACCACAAACACGGGAGGACTGGCCCTCCCCAACCTTAAAGCGTACCACAGACCTTTTATTCTATGGGCCCTCAGAGAGTGGATGGACCCCTCATCTACAGTTCCATGGAGAGAAATAGAGCAAAACCTCACTGGAGGTCTAAGACTGCAAGACCTTGCCATTACAGGTGTGTGTCCAAAAAAAGTGTATGCTAGTCTATTGGCCTATTATCACCAACACATTGACCAACTTTAAACAATAAGTGGCATTTGAACACCCCAATTTGGCACAACATACACTTAACACTGCATGAAAAGTGGGATTTTCATCAGTAAGCGGCACTGTAGATTGTCGTGGAAGTTCAGGTTTACGACTGTAAACGGCAATTTACAGGCAACACCGTGAATTGTCGAAAATTGACGTGGGCCTTGCTTGGCAGTTGTCCCCCCCCCATCACCCCCCCTCCCCCTAATTCTAGGGGTGGCTTTAACATGTAAATGAAAATGCTGTGAGCTATACAAATGCAAATCAGGGTAGCAGAAGGGGGAGTTTTACCCCAGGTGACATTTTTCTAAAAGGTATTAACTTCATTTTAAGAAAATCTCTGGTATAAATAGATCAGGCTCAGTATAGCCTAATTATAGACTCTTACATTTTAGCTTGAATTGATTTATTTAATGAAAGTATGCTAGATTAATTACTGTGTATGTCATTAACAATGGCCAATGTTGTGTAAAAAAGATACACAAAACAATTTATTTCAACAATTAGTTTTTATCAGGCTTTGCCATCAAGGTAAAATGTGCATTTCATGCAAACATCAGTCTCCTAGAGCTCATCCACTGTGCATAGTGGCATGACTACAGTGACCTTTCTTTGGTCTTGCTCATCCAAGATTGTCTGGTGGAATGGAGACAGAGGCACCACTCTACAGTTTTCTAAGAGAAGTCTTTCTGCTGACACCAAAACACTGGGCTTCACATAAAGCATATATCAGCTTTGTCATTGCATGACAAAGTCCCAACCATATGTCTTCTTAAAATACTGGCAAATTCAGCACCATATTCACATGTCCATGGCATATGAAGCTCTTGGCTCTGCTGAAATGGCCTCATAATCTGGACTTCAATTGTCCTATTGTTATTAAACTTTCCCAGTATGCCATTAAAACTCACTGTAATTCACCTCCACACCAGTCTGTGCGCTGTTTGCGCCCTGCTGGTTAATCTGGCTCCTCTTAGTCTCTCTATATCACTCTGCCCCTACCTCCACCCTCACTGCTTTGATTTGAAAAATAGCGGAGGGAGATGACTCATTCATCGAGAGTTAGAGCAAAAGCTTCCAAAGTATGAGAGTATTTCAGGCCAACTGGTAAAAGAGTTGTCTGTACACTCTGTCAATCTTCACTTGCTTATCACGGGAGTACAACCACGCACCTAAAAAGGAAACGCGCAGGAGTTGTTCAAGACGTACGGAGCGTTTTTATTTTTTTCCCTCCATGTCATTTGGGGCTCCGTAAAGATGCGCCCACAGAAAAGGAAAATACAACGTAAGTATATGATTATTAATGAAATGGCGAGCTAGTCTGTACTGTTTATTAACTCTTGAGAAGTACAATGACTGTCTTGGACATGGTCTGGGAGTGCATGCATTTTGGAATAAAACAACATCAATACTATCTGATGTGATAAGATGTCGACTTCCTACTGACCCGATTGTTTTGTTACTTAATGACGACTCTAAATTACACCTGCTTGGGAGACAGAAGAAAATTTTGCTAGCTGGATCAACCGCGACCAAGAAAAATGATAGCTCAGCGCTGGCTCCCCCCCCACTCGCTTTGTATAAAACAGTGGTTGGCGTACTTTCTGGACAAAGTTATGCTTGAGCGCTCTACAGAAAGGATTAACAAAGCCAAATCATCGACCATAGACCTATGGAAAAACGTAGTAGCACAAGTATCAGTCCTAATGACCTCAGCATCACAAGAATTAGAGGAGAGCGACTAGGCAAGGTGTGATTCCTGATTCCGGTTTTTGTTTATTTGTTTGTTTTCTTTCCTCGAGACCGCAGAGGGTGGGGGGTGGGAGAGGGTTGTTGTTCTTGTTCAATTGTGTTTGTCTGATCTGTAGGTTTAAAAATAAATAAAAAAAAATAAATAAATAAAAAAAATTGGATATCAGTCAGTGAAAGCAGTATATTTACCCCGTCACCAAAACAGAAGAGGAGAAGGCAGAAAGGAATAAATTGTAACAATAATGAGTGGTGGAGGAAAAACATCCCGGAAGCCACCGAGAGGCAGGCAGGGAAGAGAGGCCCCCAGTGAAAGTGAAGCCATCAGCATGGCCGTTGTTAAACAAGAGGACGGGAGGGGGAGATTAAAGTGAGCCCAGACAGATGTTATCGTGGCCTTGCTTTCCTGTCTCAAAAGTTGAAGGACAAACATCTTAAGCTGCGCAGTAGTCTGTTTCAAGGTTAGTGGAGTGAAAAGGAGAAGAAAACAAGAGTTCTGTCCAGTGTTTTAACAGCATGTCAGCACCTGATTGGACTGGGAGTACACTGGTCTCAGGACAAGGTGGAGCTAACTAATAAGGCCTGTAACAGGGTGGAGCTATACAAGCAAGCAAGCAGTTACACATCGAACCTCTACAACCTATTCCTTCATTTTCAACTGCACCACATGATTTTTAACATAGGTTGTAACCAATAATGTAAACGATGGCTCAGGCCAATTAGTCATTGCAGTGTGCGAGGACCAATAATATCAGGGCCCTTGAACTGGGTAACCTTAAAAAGGTCCCATGGCATGGAAATTTCACTTTGAGGTTTTTTTTAACATTAATATGCGTTCCCCCAGCCTGCCTATGGTCCCCCAGTGGCTAGAAATGGCGATAGGTGTAAACCGAGCCCTGGGTATCCTGCTCTGCCTTTGAGAAAATGAAAGCTCAGATGGGCCGATCTGGAATCTTCCCCTTATGACGTCATAAGGAGCAAGGTTACGTCCCCTTTCTCTGCTTTGCCCGCCCAGAGAATTTGGCCCACCCATGAGAGAGAGACATCATGGCTTTCAAACGAGCAAAGTGGCAGTTGGTCAAGGCCACACCCCCACTCTCCACCTTGCCCCCCCCCCTCTCTCCTCCTCAATAGCTACAGACACAGAAATGGCACATACTAAGGAAAGCTCATTGTGGGACTGGCTCTAGTGGCTGTAATTCTGCACCAAGGCTGAATTTCGGGAAAGAGACTTCAGATACAGTATTAGGGGACCACTAAGGCCTATATAAAAGAGACTTCAGATACAGTATTAGGGGACCACTAAGGCCTATATAAAAGAGACTTCAGATACAGTATTAGGGGACCACTAAGGCCTATATAAAAGAGACTTCAGATACAGTATTAGGGGACCACTAAGGCCTATATAAAAGCATCCAAAGAGCACCATGTCATGGCGAGGTCAGTGACTTCAGTCTGTTCGGTGTGTTCTGTGCCGTCGTCAGTCAGAGGAGCCTTCATTTGGGCCGATTTGACTTGTTGAATCGGAAGGTGGGCAGTCGGACTCAATGGCCAATCTGATTGGTGGAGCGCTAACCTGGAAATGACGAGCGGGATGAGCGTGACTAACTGCTCTCAAAATCTGACGAAAATCTTTTAAACTGACCTTTGTCGATCTGAAATGAAGACAGATTCAGCAACTGCACGGCCTATTTCTCGCTTCAGATGTTTTCAGAAACACATTTCGGTGAACTATCTTCGTAAAATATGATATTGTATTCTGAACGAAGCCGCCAAAATCCGGGCGCAGCCAGACCCACGTGACACGTTCGTCCAATCAGCTGCCGGTTTTCATTTTTTGGGCGACAATACAGATTAGCGCTGCTTGCTGTTAAGGAGACGTATTACGTCTTGCGCACGCGCAGAACGTACGCTCAAGTCGGCGTCGCTTCGGTGTGTATCGAGGCACTTTTTTGGACCAACTCGGGGAGGCAGTCGACTGCCTTTTCTGCCCAAGGTCGGCCGTCGGGTTGGTGTGTCAGAGCCTTTAAAATGTTATTACTGTTATTAGTTACACCTGTGCTTTTCTTGATATGACGCTAAAAGAAGTCAAAATACACATAAAACCACGTTTATCAAACATTGTGTTTAGATATAACATACAGTACATAACTACTGTATCTGCATAACAAAGGGGATGTCACTAGTAAGTAAAGGATACTGAGGACGAGTGAGACCATGGCTCCCAGTGCCAGAGCCACTCTGAAATGGGCCATCCAGTAGTCGAGGGCGGTCACAGCCACCCGGTAGGTGAGCACACACTGCAGGCACACAAACAGCAGCCCTGCTGGAAATGCCACTCCGGCACCCACGTAGTGTAGAGATTTGGCGTGATCAACCTGACAAACGGAACCATACGGTCAGAAGGGTTGTTTCCACTTCCCGAGGTCTAACAAAAGAAGCCAAATTTGAAGCTTATTTCATATTTACCTGGAAGTTGCCCACCATGACCAGGCCCAAAGCATTGGTGCAGCCGGACACCAGAGCGCTGGTGTTGACCCAACATCGGTGGCTGTGTTCGATCACCTGGGCGTAGCGCAGAAGGCACACCATCACCACTGCAGGACACAGGCGAACACATACACATTTACACTGCATCCATCACTAACACACACACACACACCCCCCACAACAAAATACCACACAGTACAACTGTAAAAGCCTTTGGATATGAAACTGTGGGTGGTGGAAAATCGAAAACACCATGGTTTAGTTAATTCTTCTGATTTTCTTCTTTCATACCGAATGGGGAAAATCAGAAATTTGAAGGAATCATACACACATTTTTAAGATTCCAAAATGCTTTAAAAACAGGATGCTCTTGCTTATTTATAGTTTGAGCTGGTGGACTGTCATGTGACTGCATCCGTTCTGCTGATCTTAGACTATCTGATTTGCTTTTACTGCTGTCTCAGCGAGGATGTGTTGTGTAAGCTACTGGCATCTCTGGTTGCATGAGGGGATACTTTTCTTCAAAGGCTTAGCATACAGACACCGTTTAAAAACTATAATCCTGCAGGTTGCTGTCTGTTACAGTACTACCACCGAGGCAGTAAAACACAGCTGTAACAGCAGCAAGGAAGTCAAAGATCAAAAACTAGAGCATCCAGGCAGCGTATACACTAGTGAGAGAGAGAGAGAGAGAGAGAGAGAAGGGCGCTGAGAACACACAGAATAAAAGGACAGAAATAAGGTGTAGAACTTTAAATGATGGAAAAAATTTAAATACATAGCAGAAAATTGATGTGAATAATGCATTGATAGAGGAAAAAAAACAGGAAATATGCAATTAAATGGAAGTGGGGGAATTGGGGCAGAGCTGAGTGGTGACAACACAAGACAGGGGGAGGAGGAGCAAAGGAGGAAGGCCATGGAGGGTACATGTAGGGGAGAGGACAGAGGGGGGGAGGAAGTGGAAGGAAAGCCGCATTCATTATTGATTAGAGAGCACAGGCTATTTCAAGCGCCTCCGTGTTTCTTGGAGGCTAGTGGCTGAGGTCTGTGGGCACCATGGAGGATTAATATAACACACATGATGGACAGCGGAGACGGACATCAAACACCTTTTACCTCAGCTACATCGATTCATTGCCTTTGTGTTAAAGAGCAGGAGGAAGCAGTCTTACTTACTTTGCATATTGAAAAGAATATGTATTTCAACAATGAATTTTGACAGTAAACACTCCATATTTGTGGATGTACTATATTATAGTATACAAATGAATGGTTATTTAAATGATACTTCATCTTTTTTAATGGTTTGCTTTTTAATACCGCCTTGTACATTATATTTGGGTTGTTTTTGGTCAAGGGATAATACACAGGGAAATCAGTTATTAAGGAATAATTCCACATTTTGGGAAATATGCTTATTCTCTTCATTGCCAAGTTGGATGAGAAGATTGCTACCACTCTCATATGTCTGTACACTAACTATGAAGCTACAGCCAGGAGACAATTAGCTTAGCACAAAGAATGTAGACAGCGAGCCTGGTGTTCTGTCCAAGTCCAAGAATCTGCACTTTCAAAGCCCGCTAATTTAACATATTATATATTTTATCCGCTTGTTTAATCTGTACAAAAACAAGTTCTTGTTTTCTGGGGAGTTACGTGTTGAAACCATTTCTCTCTCCAGACACAGTGACTTCCTGGAGTCTCCACTGGTTGCCTGGCAACCACACAGTGATGTCAAGTCTCTGGGATGTCACTGCCCCTGGCAAAGAAATGGTCCAGCACATTATTTTTTTATAAGTGAGCTTTGGAGGTACCAGTAGGAAAACCAGAGCTAGTTGCCCAGTGTTGGAGATATCGGTCGTAGAGAGGTCTGCCTTCTCTCCAATATAATGGAACTAGATGGCACTCGGCTTGTGGTGCTCAAAAGTGCCAACGTTGTGTTTTTTCCCCTTTAAACTCAAAAGCAATTTCTCTTTCCAGAAGTCCCATTTACTCAATATACACATACCTAGTTATGAGTAGTTTCATGTAGAAACTGACCAGTTTCATGTGTGAACTATGGTAGAAAGAAAATAGTTCCTACATAAAACTGCTCACATCACAGACATCTCCACAGCCGATATCTCCAACACTGGGCAACTCACACCAAAACAATCTAGACTGATTAATAGAACTACAGGTAAGAGGAAAAATATGTATATGTATATTTTTATCCCTTTACAACGTAAGAAAACTTTTTTGCACTCCTCTTTTGTCGGGCAGGTGTGTAGGATGTGATCAGAAATAGCAGATCAAAAAGTTGAATTGAAGTTGTTTTCCGTGAACAGGAAAAGGCAGGGAAAATGCCCTACCTTTTCCTGTTCACGGTCTGTGATGGGAGTGCCATTTTGTGAATGAATGACGTCATTCAAGAGCCGGACCTGATTGGTCCTGGTTAGTCAACCAAACTATTTAAGGCTATGGTTGAGGTGAATGTGTGTATTTACCTGATGAAGGTCGAGACCGAAACGTTGCATTTTTCTAAATAAATTATTGCTTGCGTAATGGTCAGTGTGCAGGACTTTTCGCTCATATTTTTATCCCTTTAAAACTATGCTAAGCTAACCATATTCTGGCAGTAGCTTCATATTTACTGTACAGACATGAGAGTGGATTCAATTTTCTCATCTAACTCTTGACAATGTAAAAAAAAAAAAAAAAACTAGGCAAAAAAAAGCAAATTGGCATATTTACAAGAATGTCATACATTTCTTTAAAGAAATTACTCTTGCAGACACCATGTCTTTTAATGGCGTGACTTTGTGTGTGTGGATTTAAATTCGTTGCCTTACCCATGAAGGCTCCAACGTTGCCGATCAAGCTGAACAGGCAGCTTTCAGGAGGGAAGGAGCCACATTTACTGTAGCACATGAAGACAAAACAGCTCTCAGTATTAAAAAAGGTAGGAGAATAACCTATACCCACACATATCACTGTATGCAAGGCCACAGTCCCTTTGCCATCTGTCCATATTTCTACCAGGACGGACTGCCATGTGCAATCAAAATGTATAGGAACAAATAAAGGGATTATGATGACACACAAGTGAATTTAGCTTCCTAATTTCAGATCAGATTTAAAATCACTTGCTCTGATATCATATGTAGATGTACAACTTAAGGTCTTTCTTCTACATACACTGGAGAAAAGCATGCCATGATGTCTCATGATGCCTTTCTGCAAGAGTGCCTTTGTACTCGCCTGTGGTTAGAGGCTTATTTGCAGATTAAACTAATGCAGTTTATGCAAAGCGTGGGTTAATGACTGTCACACAGCCACAACATAAGGTGCTAATTCATGCCTCAGGGCCTTTGCTGACACAAAATTGATTTTGTGTTCTGCAGAAACAACGAGGAGGGCGAGTAGCAGACCTGATGAGGGGGATGTCCTGGATGGTGCAGCACGTCTTGGGAAAGCCTGGTCGCGGTAGCTCCTCTGTGCATGTTACATTGTAAGACCTGGAGCAAGGACACAATGAGTTCAGTTCATTCTCCACTGGTAGCAGTGAAATCAGAATGTAAAATTAAAATGTCTTGTGCCCATTTTCTCGAATCAAAAAGGAGGAAAATCACTCACCAGTTCTCCACAGGACAAACATGGTGATTCATCACAGCCATGGCATACCTGTGGAGCAAGAACACACCAACGCAAGAAGTGGCAAATGTCAAACACACTGCTCTAATCCCTGATGATCCAAGGTGAACTGTTATCAAGGAAGAAGATTATACTGGGCTTCAGAAAAAAGGGTCATTCAACATCAAAGGATACGAACTGGAGCATGTGAATATACTCAAATATTAACTGACAGTGCGAATATCTCAATATAATAATATTTGAATATTCCTGTTTGTAATTTCCATCTTAAATTTGTTATCATGTAAATAGCTTGTGATACCCGGTAACACAAGCCAACACATTAGTACTTATTGCCCCATCTGTACACCTGATAATGTGAACACATTATGTTTCAGTGTGAGAGCCTCTGTGACACAGTCAAGGGTTGCTGTAACTCACACTATCCATATTCCTGTGATGGAGAAGGCAGACAGGCTGACAGGCAGGACGATCCAGGCAGTCATTGGGCTGGCAGTGAGCTGGCTTTGTCCCAAGCATGGGGTGAGAGGGGGGCTTCAGGCTGGAGTGGCGACACGACAGGAGGGATCAGGTGGGGGGTGGGTGGGGGTGCGTGGTCACTAACACACAGGGAAACACACAGGGGGGGACATGAGGAAAAAAGGGGGAATGCTCTTCTGCTCCACAGGGACCTGCAGCCAGCAGCAACCTGAAAGAAAAGAAGTGAAGGTTTTTATATATACACACACTCAGTAAAATGGACTGCAATTATATAGATTTGTGTTACACACACACACACACACTTATACTCCAGGAGTTATTTTGTAATGAAGACTTGTAATTTACCAATTTGTGAGTTTCCACTTTCCTTTAGTGGGTCTAATTGTCTATTTCAGTCAGTAATTGCCTACATTTCCCTTATCGCCAGTTGCAGGTCACTCAAGACGCAGCATTGCAGCATCATTGTATTTGGGCCTTTGACATACAAAGCTGACTTCAAAGAATGAGAAGCACCAGAAACAAACTGCAGAAAATTCAATTGCAGACACATTTAACATTGCTGTGCACCTTTGGATCTCTTCTCATAGGCCTGTAATACAATACTAAAAAACGGAGCTAATAAAAGAATGCAAATTGTTGAACCGGTGCAGTCAACTTCATGCCTATTATTAGACAAACTTCAATCTCAGCCTCTTCTTGGATAAAGTGTTCCCTCAGTCATTGTTAAACATAAGTGGAAAATGGTGTTTATGATGAGAAACTCTTGGACTTTGATTCTGAATGGCTAATACAAAACCTGGTGTTTACTGCACTACCTCTTTCACGCCATTGACCAGGGTTATCTGACCTGTGTTCAACCCTTCAATTGTCAGTTTAAACCAAGCCAGTCAACACAGGTTGTGGGGGTAGCTGTGTTATGGCACATAACAGCTACAAGTGTATGCTCTATACAGGATTTACCCAATTATACTTTATCGACAGGTATTGATAGGTCAAACAGCCACCCACAAATAGTCTATAAACAAAGCATCAGGCTGTCTTTGAACAACGGTTAAAGCTACTCAGGCTACCGAAGAATACCATAATTCCTCCATTCAATTAAGCCTAAGCAACGCACCCCAAGCTTCCATCCTTAACCGTTTTGCCAGCAGCGTGTTAGCATTTGAACAAAGTGCTGTGTGTCCACAGTAGGGCTGAACGATTAATTGCATTTGCGATAATTTCGCGATATGTTAAAACGCGATTTCCTAATCCCAAAGGCTGCGATTTGGTCACATGACTCGCGAGAGCAAATCAGTCTGCACTCCGCAGAGAAAGCATCAACTTAGCACGCTAACACTACACTGTACCTTGAGCTGATTTCTGTCATTCAAACAACTCTGAGTTGTAGTTTAAAACTTTTACAGCCATTTTAATAAAATGAAGGGTTTTATTCTGGTTCGAGTCCATACGTGCAGTTAATGGATACAGACACGCAGAACTGAAGGCTCGGTTGGCGGTTAGCTACGATTAGCGGTTAGCGGTTAGCTCCGTTATAAAGATATGGAGTGGAGGAGCTGCCACTGAGAGGGGTAACAACCAGACTCTGATAAATGACGTTCGGGGAGCTTTCACAGCAGCGTGGCCGCGGTGTTTCAACGGTTTTATTAGTACAGTTAATCCCACGGCAAGAACGCCAGCAACTAGCTAATCTAACGATAGCCTCTCTGAACAAGTGCACACGGCAGCACGCAACTTCACGAGGGGGAGGGGCTGGAGGCAGCTCCTCTCTGTGCACTGTAAAAAAAAAATACACTGGTGGGTGTGTGTGTGTGTGCTATATTTTTACTTTTTTAACTGTCTAGTGTGTAATTGTGTGTTGTTCATACTATAAAATGATTTATTGTTTGTCTTTGTTGAATAATACAGAAGACAAAGCTTAAAAAAAATAATCGAATCGCAATCGCAATATTTGGGGAAAAAAAAATCGCAATTAGATTATTTTCAAAAATCGTTCAGCCCTAGTCCACAGTGTGTACATACTGTTACAGTACTGCCTGAGGCCTTTTGGAGGAGCAACACTTTTTAGTTTGTGATCTCCCTGCAGACCAAACAGCCTCTAACATGTTCTGTTTGAGCGTCAACTTTACTCTGCAAACAAAAGTGTATTGGGAGTTGCACCTGGAGTTGCCCCAGCCTAAAAATAAAACAAGAACTTTGCTATTAAAATGTGAAGTGAAAAACATGCAGCTGTTACTTGCATCTATTCTGAATAAAATCAAAGGATGCAGCCAATGGCCAAGTGTGACTTTGCTCAAGATGCAAAAGGCGTTATACTGTCAGCTATTCCATCAATCAATGATAATCTCTCTCAAGGGTTAAAGACGACACAAGGGTTAACAAACAGCCATGTATATGGGCTCTTCCAGTCTCTCCACTGCTGGCTGCCAATTTAACAGGAGAGCGGAGCAAGAGGGATTAGGATCGTGACCGGCCTCTGACGAGCCGTTACCACCACTATCTTCAGCCAGAGGACATTATTTCTTCAGCGTCTTCTTGCGTTGTCACCCCGGCGGGAGGTGTGCCAACAGGGCTTGCAGCAGGTGAATCGGTCGTGCTATTAACGTCATCGCTACACAATTTCTTAGTAAAACCAAAATTAAACTGCCTTTTTTTTTGCCATGGCTATACGATGCTAACTGCAGAATGGATTTTAAGGACTTTGCGCGCCAATTAATGGCCTCCAACGTTTATATATTTTTTTCTACGAATCTTTGAGTTAACATGTACTAAACAAGTTGAATTTGCACCGCCACGCCTTGATGCTCATAAGAACAGCATGTATAGTTATCTTTATTGAAGTGAATTAGGTTTAAAATCGCCGTCATGCATGAATGAATATTTTTGCAATTTATACACATAATAATCCACGATGATCACATTACACAAAACTGAAATTGCACAGCGTTAATATTTTTAGAGAACCCCCGCCCCCCCCCCGACCAAATTTCACAAATCACGTTTTCAGGGGAGCCCATGTCTTATTAAGGGGAGCCGGTAGATGATTTTGTGGAGACAGACGGTCTTAGTTCAATTCTCTGCATTTCATTCATTGCCGGTGCAGCAGTAAACAATGGAGTAGGCTACTCTAGTATTGATTTAGGACCATTTAAGGACGAGGGGAGAACATTTCACTTTGTTTGGCAACATCAAAAGTCAATTAAGTTCTTTGCTGTCGGCTTTCCAACTCATTTTAAAAAAGAGACCAAGAGCCAGCAGCCACCCTGAACTGCCAGCTGTACAGTCGGGGCAAAGTGTACCCTTGTGAGCATGCCAAGGTCAGCTCTGTGGTGGAGGGAAGTGCAGGACAACACATATCATTTTACACAGTGGACGGTCACAAGTGTGTCCTTTGCTCAGAGGGGAATATATACGTTGAACACAAACTCGTCTTGAACTAATCCAAACGAAAGGTCAAACTCACTAATAGTTTTTCATAGTTTTGTTTTAACAAATGTTACATCTTTCCTGATTATTGTTGGGGTACAGGAAACCTAGACACAACAAATCTGTTTTTCAATGATTAATGGTAATCAATCACTTAATGACAGTGTGTCAGATAGCTCTTATGATGTCATGAACTTCCTATGTTACTCTATTACACTATTTCCTATTAGTATGCAGAGACAGGAAAACCAGGGCTAGACTAAATGGAAAGAGTCTATTCTTCAAAGCCATACCGGAAAAGAGTTTTCTTGTCAATTTCCACATTTTCGCATTTGCATCATGTTTCAACTATAGAAATTAAACAGAAAAAAAAAATATATAGAAATTGTCCATTTTATTTCTATTGTTTCAACACTCTGTAGTCACTGGGTGTATAGCTGGGCTTTAAAAAAAGGGAAGGATTTGGCCTGGTTAAAGATCAAAAAGAAAAGTTTGGACAGAATTCAGACAGAATGCCTATTGTTGATACACCGCCCCAATGACTTGCCCCATCATTTAACAAACAGACCATGGCTGCGGTCGAAAAGTGGAAGGAAGGAAGTGTAACGGTTCAATATGCACTCATTAAAGTTAATTTGACTGGCAAAACAGTTAAAGTCATTACATTACACAATAATAAGTCATAATTTGTAAGAAGTAAAAAGTTTTGGATCAATTTTTACTTCTTCCAACCATATGTTAAATTAAAGAGTCAATGTAGATTTACATATTGCAATAATATAATCCTACAATGAATCATTGTGAAAACAATACTTTCTAGATGTTGTGTTGTTACTTTGGCCAGGTCATCATCAAAAAAGTGAATTAGTACATTCATGATTTGTCCATGTTGACATTAGTTGCTTCATGTACATTTATTAAAAACTTTGCATTGTTTAGCTTTTCATACAGCTATACGTCTAAACTCTGGGACAAGGCAGTTATGTGTAAATAACTGACATGCTGATTCCAAACAGACCGCTTTGTCAAGGCAGTTTGGACTTCAGATAGCTTTTACACAGTGGCCATTGTTAATGACAAATCGTGTTCCGCTATGAACGTGCACACACACGTATTGTTTGTATCACAAACACGGTCGGTCAGTGAAGGCGCAGTCGCAGCGGTAGCCGTCGTTGCCGGTAACATACTCGTATGACAGAGTGCACGGACCTCCATTTTTTTTTAGCCGCGTTATCACGGAGACCACACCGACACCGCACTCACTTTTCGGCAAAGACCCACCCTACTTTGCATCTGATTGGCTAAAACTCGTTTCGTTGGTAGGTGGAAGTTCGATGATTGGTTAAACCTAGCACATCAAAAACAAATCCCATGTGGACTTTTTAAAATTTATTTTTCTAAAATAGTCATACGCCAGAAATCCGTCACCAGGCCCAAGTACTTTAAGCCCTGCGTTAGTTAGAGCTGCGTTCCTCTCATATGATTGGTATGTGAAATCAATTGACTCGAAAATATTAAACCGCATGCAAGTTTGTTTGTTTTTTTTCCCCCTCACGGCCGCACGCCGGAGATCCGGCACGGTGCCGGAATACTTTAAGCCCTGCATATTATATGCTATAAGGGTTAGATGGTAGCGGGTGGGTGAAAGAAATACATCATTAATGGGACAATATGCTCTAAATATTCTCTCTACTGCTCTGCTGTGCGCATTTACACACACAACGACAGCAGTCAACAGCGTAACTTCGATTATTTCAAAAGCTAAAAGTTGAGTTATGTTTTCTCTGTCAACTAACTACAGGTTTTAGTTTTGCTGTTTAAATGTCCCACGATATCAGCTGCAGTGACATTACTGCATGCTTGGAAACGTTTACAAAAAAGGAGCCATCATTCAAGTAAATCTTTAATAAAAACACTCATAAATCAATACGATACTTCCTTTAAAAAGCAATAGCCTACAGGGACTGAAGAGGGAAGTGAAAACTTATTTGGGTGGGTGATTTAAGGTAATGATTCGGATGCCGTCAGAGCTGATCCGCGCATTCTCACATAATATTAATACTTTCACACATGGTCAAAAATAATGTAGTCATATCTGTAGTGACTTTTAACAAAAAACATATATTGAAAAAGCCCCTGAGGGGCGAACAGGTGAACTTGTTTCGGACGCTGCTCTGGGCTAAAAAATAAACCATTGTCCAGTGTGCTGTGTAACTTGGATTCAGCGATCCAGTCATTCACAGTTCCTTATGCATGCTCACTGTAATTTCACGCGTCGGAGACTCTCGCATTAAACTGTTTATTAAACCACTCAAACAGTGCATTATATAATAATACTCCTAATTATATGATTAGGTTGCAATGTCTCACAGAAAATAAAAAAATTATGCACGGGATTACGGCTGCCGGCGCTACTGCACACTTTAATATTCTGATTATGGACGGCCAAATGGTGATGCGCCGCAAGGACTTGTGGGAAGCATTGAAGCACCTTTCCTTATCACTTAGACAATACAAACGGCTGTTATCATGGCAGCCACTTAACTACTGCCAGGTCATTTCACTCAGTTAGGAACCGTCCTAAGCAAAATTGATTATTCGACCGCAGCCCTTGAGTCACGGACATTTGCTCTCCACATCACATTTGACAGCAGTTCAACAGATTTTGTAAATCAGTTTAGTCAGTCTTTTCTTCTCCACCCATTTAAATATACTTTTAACTGGGTCTTTACATGTTGCTCTTGTAACCATGATTTGTTTTCTAAAATAAAACCCATCAGTCAAAATAGAATATTTTTATTAATTTAAAAAAAAAAAGTTAGCGGGCAGTTAGTGGGTATTACTTTTGTTGTTTTTAGTTCACCATTGAGGAAAGAGTGTATTAGAAAAGAAATACATTAAATATATGCATTTCTACAATTTGTCCAGTAGAAATAAAGCTCCCCAGCTACCCCACATCATCTGCAACTCAAGTCAACAATGTTACACATGACATTTCATTATTGTTACAATGTCCTGTGAGCTGTGTTTCCAGTTTATTTCCTTTGTTTAAATTGTGTTATTTTATCAGGTCATTTACATAAACAAACACTGAGACTATCGCACATTTGTTTTATACATCCATGTTGCTCTCCCGCACGCAAAGTTCAAGTGTAGCCGTTTCTTCATATGTCTTGGAGTACCTAGTAGATGTTCACTCTTGTCTGAATGTATACAGTCAGCAATTGAGTGCTTTCAAAAGCTTTTGAAGTACCGCTACTGTCAAATATGGTGCTCTGAGCAAAGGCCGAATACTCACTCACTGCCAGTCGAGGTTGTTTTACAGTTTTCACACCAGATGGTAAAGTTTTGCAACTTACAGCCAGGGAGAAAATAAGGCAACTATAAACATGCAGCCTTCAGCACGCACACAAAAAAAAACAGCCAGACATTGTTGACCCACAGCAGGCAAAAGAGGTTCGCTGCAAATTGCCGTTTTGAAATTGCCATGCCATATAATTGCATTTGCAATAATATCGCGATTTCCTAATCGCAAAGGCTGCGATTTGGTCACGTGACTCGCGAGAGCAAATCAGTCTGCACTCCGCAGAGAAAGCATCAACTTGGCACGCTAACGCTACGCTGTACCTTGAGCAGATTTCTGTCATTCAAACAACTCTGAGTTGTAGTTTAAAACTTTTACAGCCATTTTAATAAAATTAATGGTTTTATTCAGGCTCGAGTCCATACATGCAGTTAATGGATACAGGAACGCAGAACTGAAGGCTCAGTTTGCAACGATTAGCGGTTAGCTCCAGTTAGCTAGCTCCATTATAAATATATGGAATGGAGGAGACTGCAGCAGAGAGGGGTAACAACCAGACTCTGATAAATGACGTTTGGGGGGGCTTTCACAGCAGCGTGGCCGCATTGTTTCAACGGTTTTATTAGTACAGTTAATCCCACGGCAAGAATATCAGCAACATGCTACTACTAACGTAACGATAGCCTCTCTGAGCAAGTGTAACGTTGACGCACGCAACTTCATGAGGGGAGGGAGGGGCTGGAGGCAGCTCCTCTGTGTGTGCTGTAAAAATACACCGTTGTATATTTTTTACTTATTTAACTGTCTAGTAAAGTTAAAGGTCCGTGTACTTGGTGGCCAACGGATTTTCGTTTTGAAAGGAAAAAAACAAAATCGAAAAACAGCCAGTTTCCCAATTACCATTAGTAAATAGGAAAACGAAAAACAATCTCGTTATCCGATTTTCTTTGATGTATTTGTAGATGGAACTCGGAAATTAAAATGTGTGTATAAATCTTATTCCTTTGTCAGTACCCGATCCGTACCGCCTGTAAAATCCGTTCTGTGCACTGCCTGATCAGTTCTACGCTTGCGCGAACACCGGCAAACTTCACAGCTCTATGCACGCATTGGCGTAAGGATGTTTGGACATTCCCGGTTACCGGAAGAAAACATTAGACAGTGACAGTAGACTGTAAACTTCATCTTTGCCATCATAACAAGGTGTTTGCTGGAGTTGCCTAAAGTATCTGTTAATGATATACGGAGGGTCGTCCGGCCATCCAGTACAACACCATGTAGCAAATTAAATAAAGGCTTCAAATTTTACGTTTCGTCATTTCTTTGCAACTTTGAAGGTAATTTGCTAACGCTAGCTAGCCTGAGCTAGAAGCCTTGCTTTGGTGTTATAAGTCATGACTCCGTCCTGCTTCAGGTTAACCATGTTTTAAATAAAGTTTAAGCATGTGTATACCTCTCACTTCATGTGTTTGTACTTTTATGAAAGTATCAGGTAAAAACAGGGCTACAAATGAGATCTCGGTGAGAGACCAGCATACTCCTAGCAAACTATTATGTAGCTCAATGCTGGACATTTCACCCCTAATTCCGGTCACTTTACTGTATTTGTATTTGTTTAGTATTTGGTTTAGAAGCCTTTATTGGTGATTTTTTACGGTACAAAGTCCTGCTATATATGTACATAGCTAGCTATATATGCTCCGCTATGTCGCGTTAGCATGCAGCTACAATAGTTAGCTATGAGTATGCTAACGTTAGATTGTAGTGGAACGAAGCAGCACTTTGTAACGTCAAAAATCGCAGACCAAACACTACACAATCGGACATGTTTCAGCAGGAATGTGACCCGGAATTGGGGAGAATTTAACAATATTATGCGCATGCACAGAACGGATCTTACAGGCGGTACTGGCCAATAAATGCTATTGAAGGGCGGGTCTTGGCGTGGCGGGAGTAACTTCCGGGTCAGGAAAAAAAATACCAATGCAAAATGAAGGAATACGACTTATACACAGGTATTTTAATTTCCGAGTTCCATCTACAAATACATCAAAGACAATCGGATAACGAGATTGTTTTTCGTTTTCCGTTTTTTAATATCAAAACAAAAAACAAATAATGGGTTGTTTTCCGTTTTTTGTTTTCCTATTTACCAATGGTAATTGGGAAACTGGCCGTTTTTCGTTTTTGTCCTTTCAAAACGAAAATCCGTTGGCCACCAAGTACACGGACCGTTAAAATAAGCTACTTTGCATCACCTACTTTCATCATCACATACAGGCCTGGCCTAATCTTGTGTTGTTCATACTATACAATGATTTATTGATTGTCTTTGTTGAATAATACAGAAGACAAAGAGCTTAAAAAATAATCGCATATTAAATCGCAATATTTTTGGGGAAAAAAAAAAAAAAAGCAATTAGATTATTTTCAAAAATCGTTCAGCCCTACTTGCCATGACAATTACATTTGTGGCTGATTAATAACCAAATATAAATCAAATCACTTTCAGTGTTTTGATGTCAGTCATGAAAAGATAACGTTAGCCTCATTATTATTAGTTATTCAATTTAACAATTCTGCTTCTATACATGCATTGGGTGACATGAAACAGAAAACTTTATTATTAAAATTTTTTTTCAGATTCACAGTTCCAACCACGCACATACAAAACAAGTTGTCACAACAGAATAGTAACGTTGGGTAAAATGATGTATCACCAGAGAAAGTTCACCAACCGGTTGCAGATGTAACGTTAGCTAAAGTCAGTAAGGGAATGTTCGGTATTTATGGAATGGACCACCGGAGGAAAATAGGGGAGGGTCATGTCTTTTTATTCTTTGTTGAGGTGAGGGTCACCCAACATTTTTTAGTCTGGGGGGGGGGGGGGTCACCCAACTTTTGTATTCATGAAAAACAGCAACATTTCAAAGTGGCTTGTTTGGTGCATATTTTTTCATGTAGCTCTTAGTCACGGCCCTCCTTCGCTACCAGATGGGTCTATAATTGCATTGTTTAAAAAATGAGTGGAATAATTACATCTGGCATGACCAGATATTTTATAAATATCTTAAATAACACAAAACAACTAAATGGTGGTAGGTAATACATCAGATTTCATATACTGCTTCAGTAAAAAAAATATTACCTGGCTGACGATGGGAGCAGCAGGACGCAAAAAACGAAAATTACTGTTGCACTAGTCTGGACATCTTGCCGTGCCAACCTTGCAATAAAGGTTTCCAAAATGCCATGTATATAAATGTGATGTCAGCTTACTAATTGATTGCGGGTTTTGTGTAGATTTGGACTTTTATATGTTTATTCCACTTTGTTTAAACGGTGAAGTGGAGAGGCCTCCTTCACCTGTTTGGAGCTGGCTGGTGAATGTGACGCTCGTATAGGCCTTGCTGGATACACCGTGACCCTTTTTGTGGATCTATGATCACTGTGGATTACTTTTTTTTTTCGTGTCATTGGATTACGGCAAAATACGGATCTTTTTTCTCAACGTGTTTTAACATTTTATGGTGTGACTGCGCTTTGTTTCTGTGTTTGGAGAGGCATCTCAACAGACTGTAGGTTGAACACTGATTGTTCACGGTTACATTTTAGTTGAAGTGTCGGGGCATTCCGCCACCGTCTGTCTATTGCGTTCCAAGTCAGCCGTGCCGCAATTGGATTTCATAAGGGCGAATTGTTAAATTGTTACAATGTAATTTAAAATTTGCTTTAAAAATAAACATATATGTTTTGGAATATAATGTTCAGCTTCGGCAGCTTTACCTATGTGCTAAAATATAGCATGACTGAGCAAGCCTAGTGACGAGTCCATAGCAACCAGTGTTGAATTTGTTATTTCCCAGTGTCCTTTGCTGAATGTTCTCAATGTTTTATGGTTTTATTTCCATATGAATACTAGTTTACTAGAGGAGTAACTTGAAGTTTTTTTAGCAGTGGGGGCAGGTCTGTCCGAACAACAACCCAACAGGCCCAAAAACCTGAATAGTTATACTTGTTGTTAAATTGCAATGTGAGCGGCAGCCAACTATGTCGGCAGGATAATTTAAAAGGCAACTGCGACTACATTTTTTGTACAGCCCTATTTCTGATACCATGGTGGCAGAAATTTTGCCATGGTGGGCCGCCACTACAAAATCAACAGAGGACACACTGAATGCAGTAATGCAGGAAGTGTGCATTTAGTTTCCATGCTTATTGTGTTTCCACAACAATGTTAGTAAGTGAACTTAAATGGCCACCACACCATAACAGAGGAGTGTGATGTGTAAGAGGAGAATGCAGAGGTTAACTCATGTACGTCATGGCTGTAAAAAAATCAAATGGCATCTGTACATCTTTGCTAAGTGTGAACTAGCACATAAGGGGAGGGTCATGCCTCTTTTTCAAATCATTTTGTAGGGTCATAGAAAAATTATTACTGGTGAGGGGAGTTCAAGTCTTTTTAGCCTAAAGGTCCCAAAACTCCTCCAGTGGCCCCTTAAATAAATAAAGTCCCTAAGATATACAGCTTAACTATAGTAATATTTCTTTAAATATTCATAACTAGGCTCTCTGGAGCAGCTAAAACGCATTATAGGGAGTTAAACGTAGGCAAAGCTGTCTGTGTGTTTGTAACATTACGGGGGGCCATAACACCCCCAAGCCCCGCAGCCATTCAGAGGAAATATTCGCCACTGTACTTTTAAGATTCGATAAAATTGTGACAATGTACTTAAAGGAACACCGAATTAAATGTATACACTTATCCACAGTCGACAACCAAACAAATGGAGCAACATCACTGAGTTCGGCAGCCTACTCTCGTAAACCGGGTAACGTTAACGGCGGTACCGTTAGCCTCGTTAGCATCTACCAAGCTAGCTAATTAGCTTGCACTTTACCAGTTGTCTTGACTTGCCTGCATCTTGATTTCCGCTAACCTATGTGATAAGCTGCGGAACAAATTTTAGAGGCTGGAACACTGACGCGAATGTGGCAGTTCATACACAAAAACAGAATCTACACCTACCTTCAACCTGCTATTCCTAACACAGACCTCTCAACAACCTTGGTTTCCCTATGAAAACCTAGGATGAAAACAGACGCGGCTAGCCGTATAAATACCCTCCGGTTGTGCTTTTCAAAATAAGACAATGATAGTTTTACTGAATGGCTTTTAGGAAATTATACAATTATATACATTATACAACAGTATTTGTTTCTTTTTACAAACTCATTGCTTTCATGGCCCTGTTTTAATATGAATGTATAAATATAAGATGCTCTGCAGTGCTACAGAAATATAGGCTACTGAAAAACGTATTCTCACACACAAACAGAAATAGATACCGATGACATCACCTTAGTTGGTTCCAAAGACTTAAAAAAAAAGGTTGGTCCCAACATGTCAGTTAATATACATCAACAGATTCACCACGTGTTCAATTTATTTTATCTTTATATGATTTTTTTTGTTTTTTCAATGAATATGAAGCTTTTATTTTCGCAAAATCTCTGGTCTTATTGTGGTGTAACTAACTTTACGCAGCTCTCAGTGTTGGCAGGCCCTACTGTGGTGAAAATGTCCATTGAGAAGTTTAATTTGAGTCTGTTAGAAAGTAATGAACCTCCTGAAATCAAATATCAGGGATGGGAGTACACGTTTCTCTTATCGTTATGATAAATATAATAATAAAAAAGACAAATCTGGAATAGGATTTACAATTGATTGCATATTGCAGCCTACTTATAAAACATGCAACTCTGTATAATTACAGGCCTACAGAACATAAACATTTAAAATCCAAAACGTTCTACTGATGTTAAGTCTCTATAATAAGAAATCACGTTGCCCTATGACAAATGATGCAGGTGACCCTCAGACGAACTTGTCATTGTAGGTGACAGGTGTTACTAATAACATTAACGATGGCTCTGTTCTATTCAAGTTCCCCAGTAAGCATCATTATTTACACCTGTGCTTTTGACATGTCAACATCTCTCCTTCATAGGGTAATGGAATTTTATGTTCACATGGAAATACATCTAAAAGACACTGTTCAAAACACACACATTTGAATGTTGTAGTCAGAGTTGACATTTTTGTAAAATACAGCCACAAGAGTAGCTCAATAATACATGTTTTTGCTTCTTTACTTAAAAATGTTAAACTACAGAATTAAAGAGACCCATCTGAGGATGTCTAACCAATGTTTTTCATTGCAGTCATTTTTACATGTCACAGCAGGAAAAAGCACAGATGCAATTAATAACAGTAATTAGCTCTGACACACAAGACCCCTGCCCACCCATAACAACAGCTGTCCAATCAAAGCTTCAGCTCTTGGTACGCATTTAAGTTGAATAACACAAAGTAACATTTGAAAGCTGTTTTGAGTTTCCATTTTAAAATTCAATTATTATTACATTATTTAAAGTCGAAATCCACGTAACTATTATTTATTTATTTTACTTTTAAGGTATAATTCACATAAAAATGTAATTATCAAGTTATATAAGATACATTTTTAATTATCAATGTCTTAATTGGTCAAAACTACAGTTTCTACAATTATTCCAGTGGCAAGCAAATGTGATGCCCAGCAAGTGTGGGCTATAATATCAATTTTGTTTAGATCACGGCAGATTGAGTTTCTTTGACAATCTAATCTATTCCCTTTTTCATGTGAAAGTATTTTGCGTTCACTTGCCTGTAGATCACCCAGCTGTCACAAATTACAATGAGTGATGGGACTTTGGCTTGTGTATTGCCTACTATGACACAGCTCAGGTGTTCCTAATAACATTAACGACAGCTCTGCTTTTTTTCAAGTGCCGCAGTAAGCCATGGCAGTGTTACAGAGTGAGCCAGCATGCACAGTAGTTGCTGATCAGTGCCATGCATAGACTGGTGCCATGCCACTCCTGGTACTTCACTTGTATCTGAGATTGCAAGCTTTCTAAACCAACATCTATATTTAGTTGAGAACGGTCTAAACTCTGAAGCTTCCTTCACTAACTATTCGCTCAGGTCTAGTTTATCCAAAACTAAGTGAACAACATTGTGGTAAATGGAGAGGGACTCTGAAAAATTTAACTAATGACATGGAGTAGACATACATTTTATATGTGGTCGCACTTATTTTAATGGCTTGTTGATGCAGCATTGCCAACATGGCATACAGAAAACCTGAGTCATTAACACTTCACAACTATTGCGTTCAGTCAGTAGGGAGTTGGGTTGGGAACTGGAGGGTCGCTGATTCAAGTTCCTGTATGGACCAAGGTATGGTGGTGGACTGGTAGCTGGAGAGGTGCCAGTTCACCTCCTGGGCACTCCCAAGGTGCTCTTGAGCAAGGCACCAAACCCCCAACTGCTCAGGGCACCTTTCAATGGGCAGCTCCCTCACTCTGACATCTCTCCATTAGTGCATGTATAGGTACTGAGCATATGTGAGTAAGAGAGTAAATTGTGACGTTTGGATTATTAATTTTTTTTTACAAGTGATTGTGATATCACCATCTGAGATCTCTCTCTCTCATTCATTCATCTGTTCCTTACAACAGATAACTTTGAACTGATTTCATACAACATGCACATTTACCAAACCTGAAAATGTAGCTGTGAAGAGTTTACCCAATATTCCTTGTCACAGTACCACATTTAAATTGTCAACCTTTTTCAGTCTTATTTACAATTACACATGCTGTCAAACTGAGCTCACAGGTGCAACACAGGTGCAACTCCTGTACAGGTGACTTAATGCTGCAAGGGTGCAAATTAATCCTGTCACTATACCATCATGTCATCTTGGCATTTAAGAAAGCAGGTGTCTATTATTAATGTGTTTATTTACTGCACTCCAGTAAACTCTCTTAATCTTTGAGAATGCATTAGTGTATTCATCACTTCAAATTGTGTTCTGTGTTTTAGGCTCGATTGACTGAACCATGCTGGTAGCAAAGTAGCAGTCAAATTGATTGTAAGACCCAACACATGCCCATATTTTCAAGTATGGTAAGCTGAAATTCATGCAAAACTCAGGTTTTGCATGTTATACCTCATTGTACCTGTATGTGGCCAAAAGATGTACATCGAGTATAGTGCTACACCGCTGTTGTTGAGTTTGAACTTGCAGTTTAAAAAATGTTGACGATGTTTTTAGGAAAATGCATTTAGTCGAGAAAACAAAAAAATAAGGATGATAAGGCTGCCCAGTGTCTCACACTTTTGAGCAAACCTATATGTGTGTGTGTGTGTGTGTGTGTGTGTGTGTGAGAGAGGCTTTATAAACCTACATGAGGGTTTATAACCTACATTCTTGTTTTACTAAGCAGCTTTGAAGGGACGTCAACTGCTAAATTTGATCCGTAAGTCTTGAGGACAATAGTGACAGACAGGAAGCCGTAGACCTTGAGAGTAGATGATATTAATCCTATAGAGATATCTATTGATGCTTTGTTTTACAATGCTATTTCCGGGACTATAACTGGATCAAAACGGAAAAAAAATATTGAATCAAAATCTAATTTTCTGCATAATAAAAATTGGAATAATACTTAAATGAGCCCTCTGAACCGCAGGGGTGGCTGCCATTGTGTAGTAAATGGAAAGCACCAAGAGGCGAGGCAAAGTAAATCTTTCTTTTGAGCCATTATGTGTAATATTTCATTGTATAAGGAATTATATCATCTGCTATTTAATACATTACAAGTTAGATGTTTCAATGGCTTTCATTACAGGGGCTGCTGTTCAGTAAATGTCGCATAGTCTTGCTTTAAATTTTATCTATGACATGTTGAAAACGAGTAGAGAAAAGTCATAAAGACAGCCGACAACTTAGTGTCAGTAATGTCAGTTACACAACCATATCTAAAGTTTGATAACATTTCTTTTTTACTTGCTCATTTAACTGTTTGGGTCTTATTTTAACAATTGTATCATGTGACGCACTTTGTGACCCTGTCTGTGAAAGGTGCTATATATTATATTATAACATTAGTTAACATTAGCCACCATGAGCTACTGGCCATATCAGATCAAGTAAGAATGTAGCAGAAAATCCTTGAGTGTATACTGAACTGAGTAATGGTGCATTTTATTGTTAATTAATCCAACTTATCCAGGAGGAGGATTGTGCTATTTCCTCGTCCAAAAGTTACAGTCTAGCTTTAAAAGGCAAATTATTAACCATTAAGCTTGACGAACACTGTCATTCAGTATATCATATCATATATCTGTGGCCTCTTCGTTCTTTCCCTGTGGCTTGCATGACAAATCCAGTTCAACTCTTGTTCTCTTGACACACTACACTAACAAGACTAATTTAAGTCTGGTAGCTCTATTTAAATTTTTAAATGCTTTAACCACCTAAATCCTATTGTTTTAACTAGTAAGCGGTAGTTGGCACCAGGAAGGTAAATAAAGGTTAATATACTGAATGGTTCATAATGTTATCGGACAGTAGCCTTGCAGAATGCCATCTATGGTCAGACGGCACTGTTAATCAGCAGGACCATAATCTGATACCCAATACGAGGACTCGGTTGCAAGAAAAGTTATGTTTCCAATTCAATCTGGTGAAATCACTACACCTGTTAGGTAAGAGAATGTTTTTAATGACATGGCACAGCCTTATTGATCTACATACAGTAGGTCTGATATAAAAAACGAAAGGTCATTTTCTAGATTCTGTGGCCTAGACTCACTTCAACTTCTGAAAAACCCTGCACCCCCTCCTAATCACAAAGTAGGCTAATGCTTAGAGCCTTCATCCTCTTTTATGTATCCACCAGCCTTCCTTTGTTCCCCTCCAGTATTATAATCTTAAAGCATTGCACAATAACAACCAACAGAAACAATTAATTGTAAATGTGAAAAAGACACTTAACCTAAAATAAAAAAAAGTATTTTGAAAGTCATCTCAAAGTGTGGTCTTTTTTCACAAAGAATCAAGACGTGAATTGATATTTTCCAATCATAGCCTTCCAATATAACTTCCTTGAGGAATCTGTAGGGATTGCAAAAAGATTAATGAATGGCACAGTGTCCATGCATTCATATCATAAATGATGAATTCATGATGGGCATTTGTTGAGATATGTCACAGAGCCAACACCATGTCAGCCTGGCAGCTCAGCAGGGGATAATGGTATTTAGATGTCCTGTAAGCACGCGGATCCTCTCAGTCAGCAACATTAATGGGGCCATGAGGCATCCTGCTCATGTCCCTTAGGTACAGTAAAGGGGGGTATTAGACAACAGTAATGCTGGCTGATCTGAGCGCTCTGTCTGCTGTGTAGTCTGGGGGGATCACCATGGGGAGCACCAGCAAGGTGGCCAACTTGTGGAAGAGGAGACAGAGTCTTTTCCCCAACTACAAAGTTGCGGATTCAGACATTAATCGAAGACCCTCGGAGATTGCCTATCCGCTGGCCAAGAAAAGCTGCATGAAGACATGGAACTCCATGCAGGACCTGAGCAGGGACATCTACGACATTTATGCCGAGTACGAAGAAGAACTGGATGAAAAAGCTATATATTGCTCTTCCAAGCATGTTTCACTCTCCAAGAAGAACTACATGATAAACATCAATGTAGGGGGTAAGCCCTACCAGATAGCCTACAAGACGGCCGCCAAGTATCCAAAGACCAGAATAGGACGACTGGCCACCTATACGGACCACAACATGAAGCTGGACTTGTGCGATGACTACATTGTGGCCACCAGTGAGTACTTCTTTGACAGGGATCCAGATGTCTTCCACAGTATCTTCAACTTCTACAGGACCGGTGTGCTCTGGATCAAGGACGAGTTGTGTCCCCGCAACTTCCTGGAGGAGATCAACTACTGGGGCGTGAGGATCAAGAACACCCACCGCTGTTGTCGCATCTCCTTCGAGGAGCGGCAGGACGAGCTGAACGATCAGCTGAAGATCCAGAGGGAGCTGGAGGCAGAAGTGGAGATCGAGGAGAATGAGGAGCTCTTCCATGACATGTTCATGGGCCAGAAGCGCAGAGCTATCTGGAACTTGATGGAGAAGCCGTTTTCGTCCATCAAGGCCAAGCTGATGGCGTTGGCCTCCAGCGTGTTTGTCGTGATTTCCCTGGTGGCCATGACTCTCAACACGGTGGAGGAGATGCAATACAGAACTCCCACAGGTCAGCTCAGCGGGAAGACACACTGGGAACACGTGGAGTCCATGTGCATCGCCTTCTTCACGATGGAGTTCCTGCTCCGTCTGGTGTCCACTCCTGACCTCAAATCCTTCAGCAGGAGTGTGCTCAATGTGGTAGACCTGATCGCCATCCTGCCTCAGCATGCGCAGGCCATCTTGGAGTTCTTTGACAGTGAGGAGAATTACATGAAGCACGAGGCCGACATGCAGGCGGTGGGGCAGGTGGGAAAGCTGGGCCAGGTGTTGCGGATCATGAGACTGATGCGAATCTTTCGGATCTTGAAACTGGCGCGACACTCCACAGGTCTGCGGGCCTTTGGCTTCACTTTGCGTCAGTGCTACCAGCAAGTGGGCTGCCTCTTCCTTTTCATCGCCATGGGCATCTTCAGCTTCTCGGCCATGGTTTACACTGTGGAGCATGACATGCCGCAGACCAACTTCACCAGCATTCCTCATGCATGGTGGTGGGCAGCTGTAAGTATATCTTTGTCAAATGTAGTGTAAAAAACCAGCAGGACAAGACTCTGAAATAAGAACATAGATGAAAGTTAGTAGAGTAGAAGAAATATGGAAAGCACAAAGCCTTAATATTATAAAAGTTAAATAAATCACTTAAGTAACAATGTAACCTATTTATTTACAAGTAAAATGTAGTGCCCTGTCCTCGAATGACTTTAATGCTGACAAAGTGCCTGAGGCGTAATGTTATTAGATTACACTCCAGCATTACCTGGCTTACAAAAAACAATGAGGTCAGAGCTACTGCAGGGTGTGTCACCTCATGCTTTGGTATGTGTGACTCAAGTGGTCGATGGTAACATTCAATCTAAAGTGGTCGATGGTAACATTCAATCTACCGATTGTATATTTTTACAGTACTGATGTATTAATGGCACCTGGTCAGTTTTATAAGGTTGAATAACCTGGTTAATGTCCTGAGTTAAGGTCTTTATTTGAGTTAACGCAAACGTTTGATTCACTGCCTGTGAATAAACCCGTTAACATATCCTTCCCCTCCCTCTTTGACCGAGTGGTAGAATCTTACTTCTGATTCAGGTTGGAAGGAAATAATAATCCTCTGAATGATAGTAGTGGGTATAGTGAAGGGAACTGTGAGCACTGCCTACTGCTACAGATTCCTGTTGTATTCATATAAACAGAAGCTGAAGAATTATGTGCCATCTTTGAGTCACAGGCGAACCTATAGGTCATTTTTGCTGACGTCTGTTAGCAGGAAATTTAAAACTATGAATTAAAACTTTGAACAGATTTGTACAACACAGACAGACTTTGTGGCAATCGGCAGGAAGAAGAAGGAAAACTGAAAAGATAGACTTCCACTATCACTTTTCCCAAAGAATATGGGGCGAAAGCTACACTGATGACTGGCTACACACTGTTGTTATAAGGGAGAGAAATTTTAAATTTTACCGGGCAAATCCAATGGAATTTTAAGGACAGCCATGAAAATATGTAGAAGAAGTATTTGCCTCTCCTGATGTGAAACTTTGTTGGTAATTATAAAGTTCAGCAATTGAAAACTTTTGGAAGTGTGGGTCCTAATAAATGCAATGTAATTATTTGAGTATAAAATTAACCATCAGCAAACTATGGCTAATTTTGCTTGTAAAAATGAGTGGTCATTTTTATTTTCATCACTTTGGACTACCAACAATTCACAAAAATAAGGGGGAGATACAGAAGCCTAGACAATTGTTTCTCAATCCACATGATAGAATGAAAAACATTTTTCCCAATTGGCAGCAAGTGAAGCAAATATCATGTAACGCATAATCAGCTGAATTTCCTGGGTCTTTCATAGTCTGCACACTCCTAAAATCAGAGCAGAGGAGCTCCAAACTTAGGACTGGTTAGTTACACAGTGTTGCAGTCTGTTCTGTTAATTGTTTCAGTTTTAATGTTGTATACTTATTCTTGTTATACTTACCTGTGTCACTGGATTAACAATAGATTATTGGGAATGTCCTGGCTCCCAGTTTTAATCCGATCCTACTGCCTACTTTGTTGTCTAACAAAGGCAAAATGCAGTGCTTTTTATAAAGGTGCAAAATGCCCCAATTGGCCACATGGATGAGCACAGGTCTACTAAACAGGACACTGACTGAACCTGCTGGTAAGGTTTGTGAGTCATATTTCTCCATCACCACTGACCCCTCTCATTCCCCCGCAGGTCAGCATCTCCACTGTGGGCTACGGAGACATCTACCCAGAGACCATACTGGGTCGTCTCTTCGCTTTCATCTGCATCTCTTTTGGAATCATCCTCAACGGTCTGCCCATATCCATCCTCTTCAACAAGTTCTCAGACTATTACTCTAAACTCAAGTCCAATCAGTACACAGCCTCCACCAAGAATCGAGGGAAGGTGAGATTTTCCAACAGGACAGTGAAAAGGCTCAAACACTGTTTTTGTGAAGCACACTAATTTCTTTCTTCTTTTTTTTTAAATGAAGAAATAATATGCTTTTGGCAGCTTTTGTAGTTAGGAAGCCAGTGAGGGATCACATGCTTCTATAATTATGAGAAGAACAAGTAGGGAGAAAATTAAGCAGTATGACTGACTGTTTTATGAAAATATTTGCTTTTTGTATACAGATAACCATATTTTATATATACTACATTTCTGTCAAAAAAGAGAAATACAAAAAATAAAATAAAAGTTTCCACTAGTTTAGACTTGCTATTTACATATGCTATCTCTATATTATCATTTAGAGAAATTACACAAAACAGAGTTCCTTTTCAGTGGTAAGCTCTTCATACCTGTCCATCATTACAAATTAAATGGTACGTACAACCATTCTTCAAACCCACAACAGAATATTTCAATTTACAAATATACTGTATTGAATATGTCAGGTACAATTTTGAGAAAATATGTATACAATGATGCAAAACACATCTACAATATACATTTGATGTAATTATACAGCTGCACAAATGTGAATATTTCTCTATATTATCACATGGCTTCAGTGAAGTTGGAACAAGCATATAAGGAATATGCTTGCATTTGATATTGTCACCCAATGTGGAAAGATGTTACTTCAAATTAAAATGTAAGATTTTTTTATCATGTTTTACAAGCAGTCCTCTTTAATCAGATTCCCACAGTGAAAATGTGTAATATTGTCAACAGTTTGGGTAAAAAGGTCAAAACTTGTGGTTTGGTCTGGGCACTGGGGAATGAATGAAAAAGCTTTTACTATCACCAGAGCAGCTCTCAGGGCATTGATCTTTTTGTTTATCTACGATATATCTCTATGCCTAACTGATTTTGAAATATGTCCTTTTCAGAGACAGTTTAACCAGTAGCATAAATCTGAGCGAAAAATATTAGTTTCTTTATAATTGCAGCTGCAATGTTTTAAATCTGTGTGCTCACACAGGAGATCTGCAGGGGCTTGCAAAGTGTACTTAACCTTCAATTACTGGTACTCCTTTACATGTGTTTGCAATGTTTAATAGCCTATGAAGTATGCACTGTGATTGACTTGCAATGCATGCAACTATGTCACACGATGCAGTCTGATACTCTGTTATTAATAAACACTGTAGCTACTACTTATGAAACTATTTTCATTTGGCGTTTTTCCATCACATGGTAGCCTACCTGCTCGACTCGCCTTGACACTACTCGCCTTTTTTTTGGTTTTCCATTATGAAAAAAAGTACCGCTGCAGTCAAGCCGAGCCGAGTAGAGCTGGTACTAGCAGTGGGTAAGCGTTAATTGACTAAATACTACATCATCATATACCTGTTCACCTGCATGTATCTCTACTGACCCCTTCTGGTTATATATCTATGTTCTGGATAACCTTTGCAATTGCAAAACACATCTTGGTTTCCTTACATGTATTACTATTAATGCTATAATAGAGGAAAAACAACATAGGCTACTATAGCGTTATTCAGCATTTTCCAACTGCTGGTGATTTTAACACAGCTCATACATGGACTGTTGTTTCAAATATACAATATTTTGTCTAAACCTATTTGTGTCAAAAAGGGAGGATAACAATTACTGTCAGTACAGACCATAGACTGATACAGACCAACAACCGGTGCTTGAAATGGGCCAGAACTCACCAGTACTCAATACTGGTACCAGCACTTCTGATTTTTGTCCACAAGAGTACCCTTACTTCTAATTGTTATTCACAGTATTCAGGAATTTCCCCAGTGTGGGATTAATAAAGTCTATCTTACTAGGCTGATATTTATACCAAAATAGGCTATATTTATAAGGAAAAAAACAAGCATGCTATGTAAAATCTATGAGCATCCCCATCTAGCCCGAATGGAATGATCCTTTGTTTCGTAACCACATTTTTGAGTCGTAGCCATACACTCTTGACATTTTTAGACACTGCAAGGATTCGAATGTGAGATTGGCAGTCGAATCAGGATCGATTGAATCGTTAAATAGTCGGCTATTCGTGTCACCAAGATATATATGAATATAAATATATAAGACGCATGCAATGATCATGTTGTATATACAACTGCTGAATTATGCGAGTAGCAACTTTTTAAAACCAATTCAAGCATTGCCAACAACGCAACAAACCAGTGTCCAAAATGACCATAGCTAGCAATCCATAGTCTACATACATCTACTCATACTGTGTGCGACAGCGTCAACAAAAACTGATAACGATATGAATGGCGATCCTCATAAAGGTAAGATTTAACACTTACTAATGAATTGTTTAGTTTTCTTTCTGTTTTAACATCTACTAATGTGTTATCCTGTTTTTCTTCTCTTTCGTCCTGCTTTACCTAGTTTGATATAGCAAATGTTGCTGCTGTGTATTTATTGTTCTTTTTATTGTAATGGACTACAGATGGAAATTAGCCTTTAGGCTATAATCTGGCACTTTTTACGTGTACTTCTGTATATGTTCATCAAATGTGCATTGTCCTGAAAATAATAAAACAAACAAAAAACAAGATTTGGCAAGACTGTTATATTACTCTCCATTTACATAGGCATGCCTAATAAACTGGACACTGAGAGGTATGAAATCTGAGGTGAACAATATAGTCTGTTGTGGAGCTTCATCAGGTTTCCCTGTCCAGTGGATCATAAATGTAGACATATCATGGACGATGCCATTGGTCTCCTGCATTGACATATGGTCTCCTGTCCGGAACAATAATCTATACATTGCCACTGAAATGGATAATTTGCTCCAGAAGATGGCAGTAGTTCACCAATGAGCATATCAACTGCAGTAAATCCTCAAAGAAGAAGTATCTTGTCCCACAGTCCCCTCTCTGGTGGTAAAGTGACCTCTGGTTGTTAGCCTGCTGTAAAACTATGGCGCCTCCAGTTGCAGTGTCGCCTTTGATTAAGGTTTGTGTTGCTTTAACGTTACATATTGTGAAAAATGGGTTACTCGTGGTTTACTGTAAATTACCGTTTGCCCTGGTATTTAGGTTGCTAACGTTAGCTAGCTACACAGAGCACGCTAACCTGCTAACTGTTAGCAAGGAAGCATGCTAGCTTATAGCTAACGTTATTACAACTTCTAACGTTAGCGTTATTTGCATTTGTGCGAATGCATTTGTTCAATTTATTTCATTTATGTTCAATGGTATTGTGAAGTGCGACTTGCCTTGACGGAACATCACCCTTGACGTTGCTAGCTAACGTTAAGACCATAGACTCTCCATTGAAACGACGTAGCGCTAGCTAACTAGCTAGTTAGTTGTTATAAATAGAAATGCCATTGGATTTAGTGGATATAAATCCAGTAGAAGGCATTTTATAAACCGTATCGCATCCGTAGGTGTTTAATTAAGCTGCAACTTAATTTTTCGTCCTCGTTATCGCCCACTGCTGTTCATTTTTGGTGTTGACAGACTCCAAACAGGTGGAAAGACTATTTTATACTACTTATCTATTGGAATAATAACAATGACGGTGGGTTATGTAACTTGTGGCCATGACCAAGGTCTCAATCAATTCCTCCAGCACTGTACAGAGTTTAATGGGCATTACGGAAGCAATGCTAAGTAAGGATGTCTAGAACTTCTAAAGCGAAGGCTACTGGGTATTCTGTCTGTCATTTCTATTGGTCTAGAACCTATGGATGACAAAACATCTTCAATACGAAAATGGCAAGTTCTGTAATAACACTTCAACTTGTAGATATACTGTCACTTGTATGACAACTTTGTAGGGACTGCACCACCACTGGCATTAATTTGCATGGTTTCTCCTTCACAGACAGCAAGGTATTCAGCTTTGATTGCTGGCATCATCTATGGCAAAAAAAGATATGGTGAGTTATTCTTATTAGTAATGATGCACTTTACTGGAACAGTGCACTGAGATAAACCCACCGTAATATATTGAATATAACAGTAATTTGGACCGGGAGGGTGGAAAAACACTCTAAACATAGTTTAAAACCTGATCCTCTTACAAAAAAAGCATGCTTCGCATTAACTTGACAAATGAGATTATAAACTCCAGTTACTGGATTAAAGGTAATAAAATGTTAAAGGTCCAAAGATGATTGATCTTCATTCAGTTCCTGCAGCATCTTATTTAAGGAGGATGTGACACTTTAGGCTCGTATATGTCCGGTCTATGTATAGATACCATATTTACTTGGTGCATCTTAACAATATGTGCACTTCAGATAATGTTACCAAATGTCCTTTTGAATTCCAGTCAATATTGGGTGCCATTTTCCTTACATAATGATAATAATTTTTTAAACCGCTAATTTCCTCAGAAAACCTGAAGCCAATTGCAGCTGAGGAGAGGAGGATTGAGGAGGAGGAGAAAAAGGTTCGCGAGGAGCAGGAGCGCATCGCCAAGGCGCTTGCAGAAGGTAGCCTCTACAGCCTTAATCCTGCATGTCAAATATTCAGTTTGCACATGCATACAACTGCATGCTGCACAGTTTCCAGTAAGCGGATTCAATAATAACACCACCAGTATACAGTGTAATACAGTTGGCGCTGCATGGCACAATAAATTGGGAGACTAAACCATATTTGCTATGTAAAATTCTAAATGTACTAATCCCACTTATTTTACTCTCTCCTTACAGCAAGTGAAGATACTATTCTGAAGTAAAGCTGGTGTGCCGTCTGAGGATGTCCATGTGAAATTCCCAACATCTCCTTCCTTTTTCCTGGAGTAACAATGGCAAAGTCGGGTCCCAAGCAGTCAAACACTCCCGTGTTGTGGACCTACTCACTGTTACCTTGTATGATACAACAACTCACCGGAATGCCAGATAGAGTGATTATAAGTTAGTTACATGATATAAAATAAAGCTCTTGGACTCAGCATTGTAGTACTGCAAATGCAGCCGCATAAGTTATAACATTCATGTTTGTAATGAAATGTCATAAATACAAAAGTACATGATCACTGTAGTCTGACTTTTTTTTTTTTGTACCTTTTAGTTATAATCAGTGTTTACCTTCAGCCACTGTTTAGCACAGGTATGACATGTTATATTAAAATAACAATGTGTTGATCTTAGATTATGTTCCATTGCTTCCTATTTACCAACACATTTTGATGACTGGTTCTCATTTACAATATGTACTTTAGTTATTTGTCATTTAATCATGTGAATACTTGGGCTACTATATGGGCGCCCGCCCTACCAGGTGAGCTAACCAGGTGCTAAAAGTGCATAAGTTCATCCATCCATCCATCTTCATCCGCTTATCTGGGGTCGGGTCGTGGGGGCAGCAGCTCCAGCAGGGGACCCCAAACTTCCCTTTCCCGAGCCACATTAACCAGCTCCGACTGGGGGATCCCGAGGCGTTCCCAGGCCAGGTTGGAGATATAATCCCTCCACCTAGTCCTGGGTCTTCCCCGAGGCCTCCTCCCATCTGGACGTGGCTGGAACACCTCCCTAGGGAGGCGCCCAGGGGGCATCCTTACCCGATACCCAAACCACCCCAACTGGCTCCTTTCAACGCAAAGGAGTAGCGGCTCTACTCTGAGTTCCTCACGGATGACTGAGCTTCTCACCCCATCTCTAAGGGAGATGCCAGCCACCCTCCTGAGGAAACCCATTTCGGCCGCTTGTACCCTGTGAAAGTGCAAAAGTGTCATAAGAATTTCCAAAGGAAGCTGATTAATTAAACTGTCATTTAAAGTGCTCGTTTGTTTTTTTGGCTTTTTCCCTTTCCTTTATTGTGTTATATATCTTTTTTGTGCATGTTATAGGTTTATAAAGTGAAAAAGCCCAAAGTCCACCCCAAAGGCACTTACCATCTCCAACAGAAAACACTGTTCACAAACTGCTCCAAACAGCTCTATTGTAGTCCAGCCTTTACTTCCGTGATGAACGTGCGTCACTTTGTAACACACGTTATAATGCTCGCTAAGCTGCTAGCTTGGCACGTCCTCATACTCTGTTTCTGAATGGCTAGTAGTCCTTACCTAGCTACTGCGCATGTGCGACTCCCAACAAAGATGGAACAGAAGTGAGATGACTCACTCTGTAGCTAAAACAGAGAGCTCAACACACAGGGTGAAAAGAGGAGCTGCAGCAATGTGCAGTACCACAAAAATATGTTTTTTGAAAATTAAACCATGTAAACCTATTCTGATATAACCTCTAAATACAATTATGAACCTGAAAATGAGCATAATATGAGCACTTTAATTCTCATAGAAAAGTTGTCATATACTTAGAACAATTTCCTCGCCCTGTTTGAGTTCCTACTGTAGCTTTATGAGCCTGTGGAAAATGTTAGTTATTACTTGGTTTTCTAAGACGTGCATTTAATTACAGTGAAAAACATTAGTTGCAGACGTGCCAGTTACTGGAGAAATTAACTTTCAGTTAGAGTTATAAAGATTGGTCAATGTGGTTCAAGATTTGACACAATATTAGACATTAATCTGCCTTTTATTTCTTGATTGTAGAACATGTATGATCTATAAAATGTTAGAAAATAGTGAAAAATACCCATTATAATTTCCTGAAGCCAAAAGGTAATTTCATCAAATTGTTTGTTTTTCCCGACAAATAGTCCAAACCCCCATTAGCTTATCACTAAGAAAAGAAAAGCAGCACAATTCTCTCAACAGAAAAGTTGGAACTGAAAAATGTTTGGTATTGTTTGCTTGGACAATAACTTAGTTAATTGGTTGTCAAAATAGTTGCCCATTATCTTACTGTCAATTTACTAATCATCTCATCGTTTTAGTTATAATTATTCCCAATTTAATACAAATGCTTTCACTGCTGATTAGTGTGATTCAATGTAGGTGAAAAATCTGACTTTACAGTTATAGGTAAATAAAACACGACGATCGTGAAATCCAACTATTCCCCCTGCAGTCCCTTCAGGGTCCTATGTTGCTCACAGTGAAAGCCATGGCTGATGGCTTTTGTTGTCCAGATGCTTTCAACATTCATCTTCCTGAAGACCAACTTAACTGTCAGATCCTGTGGAAATGTTCTTCCATCCCTCTCTGACAGTCACCTGCTAATGGTCACGTGACGTGGCTTGAGTTCAGACATGTCGAACCTGAGCTGACCTCCAGTTAAGCAAGTGTGCGTCTAAATGCGTCTAAGATCATTTAAACCTAGCTTTTGTTTTCAGATTAGAGATGCAGAGTTTATACTGTTGGTATTTACACCAAGTAATACTGTTACCAGCAGGTTGATAGCAGCCCAGGATGTCAAAGCATAGAGGCCTTACCTAATATACTCAGGACAGGTAATTATTAGAACAACAATGCCCAGGGCTGACTAAAAATACAGCTGGACTTACAGGAAAGTACGCAACAAAACAGATTATGGAATTGAAAAAAAAATTGTAAATTTGAGTAGAAATCAGAAATAATGTAGAAACTGAACAGAAATCTAAATATATATTTTTTAAGAAACTCACATAATGAATTAGAAAAAGTACAAGGGTAAAATGCCACGTTTACAAAACAGGCTTTAAGAATTGATGGTAAACTTTATACTAATGGCATATTGTGAGCAACCACACTAATTAGGTTTGTAAATGGATTTGAAGCAGCAAATTATTTCATGATGTGTTAGTGAGTAAAACACCCCACTCTGGTCTGTGAAGTGGGGTGTTATAACACTTTGGCATTTGTATGCACATTTGCTGGTGGTGCAAACTTCACATTTTGCCCTGGATTATAGATGGAAGCTCTGGCAGCTTTTATGGACAAGATGACAACACGTTACTTAACTGTGCAAGTGACAACAGGTGGGAACACCTGACATAACGTAACAGGGCATTAGTACTCAGTGTGCTATTTTCCAAACTTTTTTATTATGTAAATTGTAAATTATGTAAAATCGTAATTTTGTGAAAATACTGCTTTTCACATCCTTTATCCTTAAACTTTGTGGATCTTTTTATGTTTTACACCCAAATAAAATGTTTTGTCAACAATAAATATAATAATATATAAATATATAATAAATATATATTTGAAGTGCCCTTACTATTCAAATAAACAGAACCAAGCATTGTTTAGAAGTCCAAAAGTAATAAAAGTGAGACAGTTTATTTTTGTCACTAATTATAAAAGCCAGTAGAAAAGTAGAAAAAAAACAACATAAAAACAGAACAGGAAAAACTTTACTGCCCAGTAAGGAATGTTACAGTTTGTTTTTAAGAATAGTATCCCAATATAGACTTGGTAACATTTTATCTGGAGATGGAAAAAAAAAAACAGAAAGAAGATGGCTGGTTTCATAATTTTAAGTATGGAAAAACAAACTCTAAAAATGTTAAATAAAATCATCTTATCTCATATTCTTTTATTCACCCTGTATCACACTATCACATTACTTTCTCAGCAAATCTTGATATTTGTACTAGGTTGCATTGTAAGGGTTTATGACTTAAATACACTAGTCTGCACATGTAAACACATTGGCCATGGACGTGTGACTTGGTGCTCAGGCCACCACTTTGCCCTGGGGCTTTTGCAGTTATGTATCCCATTATAGAGCCCTGCAAACAATTACATAAAGCCAACACACTGCTGAATGTGAGGGTTTATCAGCTTACAGCGGGGGATTTTGTTAACTGGATTATTGGTAGATTTAAACTCTGCATTTAGGTTCAAGAAGTGAAAATAATCAGTGAGCCTGTCTGCGCGTCAGGTATAAAAGGGTTCACACGGCGTCTTCTCACCACAGCTCAGACACTGCAACAGCTCTACACTGATAACTTTGTGCGACCTCATTCTACACTTCAGGTAAGCAGATGCTGCTTTGTGGAGACATAGTGATCTTTTTACAAACTAAATATGGAGTTTTTCCTTTAGCCAGATACGAGCTGCTCTAAAGTAACATAAAGAACTGGAAATAAAGATCGTACTATTATGCCAATTAACATGTGCTCGACTTTGTTTTGCTTAGAATGGACTTCCAAATCGTTGCCCTGGTGATGTTGTTCCTGGCCTGTGTGGAGCAGAGCCTGGCCTCATGCGTTGTGGACAGCTTCACAGTAAAAGAAGACTTTGACCCCAAAAGAGTGAGTACGGAAATATGTTGTATTCAACTCAGATCTAGTGCAAGTTGCTGTAACTGTAACTAGCCTGATACCTTTTACAGTAATACTACTATGTAGGTTCAGGACAGATACCTCATCTACCTGCTCATCTACCTCATGTCTATTTCAATCCTACAATTACAATATTGTTAATATATTACCATTGCACTGATCTGCCTTGCACTGTACTCATATTTAAATCCTAAAATCTCAGTCTATTGACCGATATTGCACTATTCCTTCCCTCTCTTTTGTATATTTTTTGTAAAATTGTAAATTTTATTGTATTGTTATACTGTACTCTATTTTTTATATTCTTACCGTCATCTCTGTTTTTATTCTTAATATGTTAAGTGTTGTACTTTGAGAGCAAAGATTACCGGAGTCAAATTCCTTGTTTGTCTACGCAAGCCTGGCCAATAAAGCTGATTCTGATTCTGAGATAGCTAGCTCCACCAGATAATCAATTAGGAAAACTATAGGTATACAATAATCAATATCCTCCAAATAAACCAGGACATCATCAGCATACAATAAAATATAGTGTTGCGTATTGTGTATTACAATCAGGGGTATCACTTCATATCCTGATTGTAGTACACATACAAATAACAAAAACAAATTAGTTTATGTGCATATCCATATTCCACTGATAAAATGCCTATTAAAATAATCTTTATAATTCCCCGCAACAGTATGCAGGAAAGTGGTACGCTCTGCAGAAGAAGGATCCCGAGGGTTTGTTCCTGCAGGACAACATCTCTGCTGAATACACTATTGAAGACGATGGTTCCATGGTTGCCTCTTCCAAGGGCAGAGTCACTCTCTTTGGGTGGGTATTTGTCATTTTTAGTTTATTTAGTAGCAGTCTGAATGTGATATGTTATATTTAAATAACTAAAGGCTACATTCCTGCTTGCAAATGTAACAGTTTTTTCTCTACTTGTGATCCAGGTTCTGGGTCGTGTGCGCCGACATGGCTGCTCAGTACTCTGTGCCCGATCCCGGCACTCCCGGCAAGATGTTCATGAACTACCAGGGACTGGCCAGCTACCTGTCCAGCGGCGGTAAGCCTCCTCAGTTGTATGCACACATTCTCTCGGTCTCTCTCGCTCTAACACAGCTGAGAGTAACTTCTTGCTCCCCGCTCTTTCAGGTGACAACTACTGGATCATTGACACAGACTATGACAACTACGCCATCACCTATGCCTGCCGCACCCTGAAAGAGGATGGAAGCTGCGATGACGGATACTCCCTGGTCTTCGCCCGCAACCCCCGCGGCCTCCCCCCTGCCATCCAGAGAGTCGTCCGCCAGAAACAGGAGGAAATCTGCATGGCCGGAGAGTTCCAGCCAGTGCTGCAGTCTGGTATGTACTCAGTCTTTCACATTCAGCTCAATGGACAGACAAACCGAGAAACCATACACCTTGACTTGCATTTAAAGGACTATTGTTGACTTCCCCTCAGATCGCTGCCTGTTAAATTGACAGCTAGTTAGACTATCTGTCCAATCTGAGTTTTCTGTCGCATGACTATTTTGCAGCGGCTCTGGGCGGAGTTTAGCACCGCCCATGACGATTCTGATTGGTTTAAAGAAATGCCATTAAACCAGAGCACGTTTTCCTCCCATCCCCGAATGCTGTGTGGAGTAGCCAGACCCTCCTTCAGCGCGCTTTGGAGGAGGGTCTGTCAAAGCGAGACTAAGAGTAAACAAAGAATACTCTTTGCAACACTTGGATTGCCCTTCATAGCACTTTTCAAAGAACATTTATATTTAACTAAACTAAATATTTCAAGCTCTGTGTTACATTTTAACTCATCTAACAGTTGATCCTCTTGTCTATTCTTAACAGGAGCCTGCTAAACTGCCCCTAAGCTAAAGTTTGCTGAGCAGCACTTCAGGTTACTGGATTGATCATCCTGTCCCAAGTAAATACAGAGCTCTACTCAAAGACGCAAATGAGAGAATAATCATGCTGTCAGATACAACGCTCCGGCGAAAAGAATTTCATTAAACCTGCCAAGATGAAAATATATTTCCCAGCCAAATGAAAACTATTACCTGTTGAGTGATTGTGATAATTTCCCTTCTGTATTAGTGACAATACATTTTGTAAAGAAACTTGCTGTTGTCCTTGTTTTTTTTTTAAAAACGACTTAGATTGGTGGTCCAAATCTTATTTAAACAGTTATCAAACACAATTGTATTTAAAAAAAAAAAGCAATTATTAATGCATACATGTTATTAATGTAATTAATGTAAGTTTTTGTTACAGTATGGTCAATTAACTACTAATCTCATTGCTAGGTTGTAGGTTATGTTTTTTACTTCTCCTTTCATACCAATAACGACACATTATGTGCAACTGCACAACAAGCATGAACAATTAAAAAACACTTGGTTAACAAGTTGTCCTAATGGATGTATAACGCAGCTGGCCTTTTCACGTGTAAATTAAAAGAAAGTCTGGCGATAGTCTGTATTTTCTTATTGTCAACAAATATCAAACGAAAAGACCAAAATCAACAAGGAATTGGTCCAAATAACAAGTACTGCCTGTGTAACCAAAACCTGATATATCTTATTTTCGGTGCTTTAGAGCTCTATTGTCCAACATGATATAAAAACTAAAGCACCAAATGTGTATTAATCCACTGCTGAAAATAATCCCCAACAAATGTGCTATTTGCTTCTGTTTGAGTAATGTTCGCTAAAAACTACAGTGCCGGGCTGTTTTAAGAAATTATTTAGCCTTTAAAAAAATGAGAAACTATATATTAGTGACCCGTTTTACGTCTTCGGTAGAAACCAGTTAGATCCCGGCTGAGTGCCACAGACACTAAGTACTGAGACCGACTGACGCCTTGTGGTTTTGATCTTTTCATGGGATTTGTTTACAATTACAAACATATACAATATTGCCAGCCATACCGCTTCTTACAAACCAAAATTATAATTACATGTTACTAGTTTAACATTTTTCCACCATGACTGGATGTGTTATATCCCTTTATCCATCTCCACCTCCAATAAATCAACAACTGCTTCAGAAATGAATGTATTTGAGCTGATATTGTTTGCGGATAATTATTAGTCTTTAGTCACTTTTATCTAACAAGCTCAGAATCTTTGAAATTACAACCACTTCTATACACTATTAAAAAATATCATGCCTGTATTTCTGTGAAACAGACCATGAGCATAAATAATACATGTATGCTTACAATGTGATTGGTCAGATGGCACAGCACTTGTATAGCATACTGTATATATAATCAGCACATTCATTTCTATAAAATGTATTTACATTGTACAAAACTATTCAGAAACACAATTAGAATGCTACCAGACTTGCCCGTGGTCTAGCGCTCCTCTGAGTAGCTCTCTGGCAGCGAGTACGGGCCAGGCCTTCCCCAGTAGTCCACAGCTCGGACTCTGTACAGACCGCCAGCCTCCTCCTCCACTATAGAACACAACATGGTACATGGTATTATTTCTATGGCTGGATGTCACGACGGCAAAATATAGTTTGAAAGGTGAGGAAAATTCAGCTTCTTATAATCATTTACTGGGAATTCTTACCAGGTGAATAAACATAAGAAGTAAAAATGGTGTCTTGAGTGTTAATTCTGCTGAATTCCTTGTGTTCTGTGGAAAACTCCACTTCAAATGTCTTAATGCATCTGCAAATACAAAGAAGTTCAAAAGCATGAATGAGTGCTTTCTTGTTCTTGGTGTATGCATATTACATATTCACTGCATTTCAACTGTCATAAAGAGATGACATCTACTGTACTGCTGCAGTCAATACAAGGAATTTGGGATAAGACACGTTTTTAAATGAATCTGTCATCAATCAAATGCGAAAATAAAGAAATAATCATGTGCACCTACTTAGAATTGACACAGTGGTCTGACCAGATGATCAGGACTTGGCCTTTGGTGATCCTGATGAAGTGTAATCCATTGACCTAATCAAAAGTCAAATACAGGTAAGAGTTCATCTCTTTTGAAATATGCAGCTCAGTCCCGCACATTATCTATCAAGCATTCAACATAACACAGGCTTTGAGGTTACATTTAGTCTTCATACTTAAATCAGAAATCCCTTTCTCACTTTGCGACTGGAGAAAGTCTTCCTCGTCTTACTTGCATTGACGCAGAAACAAGCGCTCAACTGTGCAGTGTGACAAACGCGGACACAGATGGCACAAGGTAGGATTCAACTGATGTACCGAAAAATAACATTCATGAGAAGCTTTAAGGTGGACTGTGAGGCACGTGCAATCACATTTATTCTGACTTGACATTGTTGCTGCGCGTTGGGGTACTGACCTGGTCTGGCACGGCTTTGGGCTGGGCACAGACATGGATGAGGAGGACGGAGGGCACAGACAGGTTAGCTTTCAGAGTCAGAGTGTCTGCTGCAGGAACTTCCCAGGGTCCATCAACATGAGGGTCCTGACACAATAGCACATCGTCAGTGGGTCAAAGCAAGTCTCAAAGCACTTTACAGAGAAAGAAAAGCCCAAATAGATCAAAGGAATCAGAGCTGCTTTCATGTCGACAGCGCTGGTGACAGCCAATAGAATTCAACGTGTTAATTAAAGCTGCACTGAACAAGATCATCATCCATGAATACACCTCGTCTCAAAAGTAAGATATACAGGGTTTCATATTAGCGTGGATGGACACCAGGAAATTTCAGAGATCAAGCACACCTAGCTTGCAATCTACCAAACAGCACACACAATTTACAGACATATGAACATTATTATATTATTGTATATTAAGGGCAAACAATATAGTTTCACACCAGGGTTTCCCCTGTTAGTTAAGGTGGTAGGGTTGCCAACTCGCCGTTACTTTGTTTCCTACAGACTGTGTTGATGTGACTTGTACATTACAGCCACTCAAACAGGACAGAGTAACACGGCGGATAATTTTTTTGAAGACTTAGTTAAGGTGGCAGGCGCGTGTTGTTAAGGCGGCCGCCTAAACTGCAAAGTGCTGCGGGAAACCCTGCACACTATTTAATGTGTACAATAGTTACCGTTTAAAAAGGTACAATGTAGTAGGCCCACCATAATACACTATGTAAGCCATTTTACTGCTTGATAGGATAGTTGGCTTTTTCATGACTGATCTTAGAGAAAAACACTATGGTTCATCTGACAAGTAACATCATTTGAGCTGAATTCAAATCGATTTCTGGTTTTGAACATACACTCAACCTGCATGGCAAATGATCAATCACAATAATTCTCAGAGCGGAGAAAACAACCTAACAATCATTTATCGTAGATTTCCTTTGCTACTATCTAAATTTCAAATAAAAAAAAAAGAAATAAAATAACTGCTATTTGGAAGTATTTTTTTTGTGTTACTGCATTAAGAGGTACTTTTTTTCTAATTCCAAATGGAGTTACAGAAGGAAAAAGCTACATATACAGTATTGTGAAATTACTGTACACAACTTGATGTACTTAATAAATAACGTATACTGCAAAATAACATTATATTATTTTTTATATTACCATTCAGCCCTGCTGTTTACCTGCACACTCCTGAGGCGCCTGAACTGTTCTGCTGTGGGGTAGTCGGGGCTGCCCATGCTCTGCCACAGCCGGTACGGGTTGGTCACATTGTTGTCAATATAATATGCGACATACACAAGACCTGGATTGCAAACAGACAGATAGCAGGCAGGACTGAAATGAACCACTCACTGTAGGATTTGGTCATATTTTTCTTAAAACATAACTGCCTTTTAATCTAAAATAAACCCTACAGTATTTTGTTAAACCTTCGGTTACCCTTCTGCGCAGCCAGTCCTTTCAGTGAGACGGTGACATCATCAGGGTTAGTGGAGGTGCTGTTGTCATCACTGTTGTAGACCAGCACTGTTGCCTGCCAGCCGTCCGAGCCGCCCACTCTCACGGGCTTGTGGCTGCTGGCGAGAACTCCCACCGTGCTGTTGATAGTTCCTGCGGAGCTCAAAACCTGAGCCAGAACCTGCGTCTCTCCTTAAAGGGGAATCACAAACAGCAGAGGCAACAGGGGGCCATTAAAATAGGACTAGGGCAGATGAGACAGCAACATCATGGAGTAGAGCCTGGCCAATATTAGGCATTTTCCAAACTATCGGTATCGGCATTTATAATGGCCGATAAATAAATATTTAAAAAATTAAATAAAAACGGACGAAACACCCTTCAACCATGTTATGAGTGTTGCCGTTGCATAGTTTGTCCACCAGAGGGCGCTCTACAACGTCCCTGTTGGCAATGCTCTTTGATTGTTCTTTTTTTTTTTTTGTTATTGTGTTTTTGTTTAAAGGACTTTAAGTTTCATATCTTAAGTTTGTATTTTTATACATTTTATTTATCAGAACTTTAATATATTTTGATGTTCCTCTGTTCCGTTGTGACAATAAAACAAAAGTTTATTTTTAAACTGCATTATCATATTATTTTAGTGAGGACTCATAAATAACTACAAATAACTAATGTTAGGGAAATCTGTTTATGTTTTGTTACGCGTTTCTGGATTTTCGGCCGATATATCGGAATATTGGATTTTTAAATTACCAAATATTAATATCGATATCGGCCTTAAAAATCCTTTATCGGTCGGGCTCTATCATGGAGACCTGAGCAGCTTCAGAAAACACACACACACACACACATATGAAATAAATCCATCATAACTCAATCATACATTTCCACGGAGGCACAGGGTGCGATTGGCTGGGGAGGATGTGTGGGATTTCCCTCTTTCTGGTCTACCTATCCCTGCCTCTGCTGAATTTTTTTTATCCCCGGTGGGGACAAAATGTACCCCGCCCTCGCTCAAAGTGATCAATGCTACTTCACCAATAGACCATTATATACCTAAAATAGAAGTATTTTAAAGTAAAGCGCTGTAACGTGTACAGTCTATAGTGCAATAGAATGATAAAATCAGAGCGGCAGCTGCTGGTTGTCTTTAGCCGCTTCAGAGCTCCGGGGCGCCGGCAGTTGTTTTGGCGCCAACAGGTGACTGTGAGCCGGGTACAGGCACCGCCAGATGACGGTCCTTTCCGAGGCCCATGGCAGTTGAGTTTAGCCAGAAAGAGGTGAGCGTCATATGGCGATGACAGCTAAGTTTAGGCACTAAAACGACTAGTTAAGTTTAGGAAAAAGATCGTGGTTTGGATTAAAACATTCCCGAGGAATGAACACGTTTCCTGGGTGAAAGTGTTTAGTTTTCACCGCAAAGTGAACTCCGCTCTCCGGCTTAAAAGCGTTGTGTTTTATGTTGACGCTACGTTGTGCTATTTCATTTTGAGATTATTTTCCATTGGATATTGAAGTGCATATGTGTTTTGGCATGCCTGGCCGAGTGGCACTATATCCATGGTATTTAAAAGGGGATTTAATTCTTCTCAAAAAAAAACACAAAATTGCACCCTGCTGAGGCATACATAAAACCCCTGTTCTAGAGCAAAGTGATTGTCACCTAGCAAAGCCAGCAGGCCCATGACAGTGAGGACAGGCTTCCTGATCAGCTGGACGTGAGGCGGCTGGGTGTTGTTGACTTGGAAGCGGGCGGTCAGCGTGCGCTGGGTGAAGGGGTGTGGGTGGTAGCTGAGGAAGGCATTGTCGTTGCTGAGCAGGGTGTAGTTGATGGTGCTGTTTGGGTCGGCCAGCAGCAGATCCTGGTGCTGGTTTATTACCTGTTGGAGGGAGCAGGACAGAGGACTGCTTCAGTGTAGTTTAACTGGTAGAGTGGAGAAGAGCTAAAACTGCCTGGGTTTGGTGTCCAACCAGTGAGAAGCATTTTATTAGGTATATTTCTATCCTTAACACAACTACATACATTGTCTTATAACAAACTTAACACTTTGGTAAAGGTACTTTATTGTCACATACAGTGGCACTCATAAGTTTATGAACCCATGCTAAAGTTGACTAAAAAGAGGAATAAAAAATCTTTTGGAAATTGATCTTAATGCCTTAATTAAAAAAATGAGGAAAAATCCAACCTTTAAGGACACCAGTTTTCTTTGTGAATGAATAATGTATCGTAAATAAATAAATGTTCTTCCTTAAAATACAGGGGGCATAAGTAAGTACACCCCTATGTTAAATTCCCATAGAGGCAGGCAGATTTACATTTTTAAAGGCCAGTTATTTCATGGATCCAGGATACTATGCATCCTGATAAAGTTCCCTTGGTCTTTGAAATTAAAATAGACCCACATCATCACATACCCTTCACCATACCTAGAGATTGGCATGGTTTTATTTCAGTTAAACTAAAAGCTGGTTTGATTTGCATTGAGAGATGATTTTATGGAAAGTACCCCATGCCAATCTCTAGGCATTGTGAAGGGTATGTGATGATGTGGGGCTATTTTAATTCCAAAGGCCAAAGGAACTTTATCAGGATGCATAGTATCCTGGATCCATGAAATAACTGGCCTTTAAAAAAATTAAAATCTGCCTGCCTCTATAGGAATAGGGGTGTACTTACTTATGCCCCCTGTATTTTAAGGAAGAACATTTATTTATTTACGATACATTATTCATTCACAAAGAAAACTGGTGTCCTTAAAGGTTGGATTTTTCCTCATTTTTTTAATTAAGGCATTAAGATCAATTTCCAAAAGATGATTTTTTATTCCTCTTTTTAGTCAACTTTAGCATGGGTTCATAAACTTATGCGTGCCACTGTACATGTAGCAAAACTCATTCTCTGCATTTAACCTATCTCTCAAGGGAGCAGTGGGCCATTTACAGCACCCCCAACTCCAGATCTGAGCCAGTGCCTTGATCAAGGGCACTGACTGGAGAACCTAGTACATGTTTGTTTTGATGGTGGGGGAAACCGGAGCAAACATGGGGAGAACATACAAACTCCACACAGAAAGGCCCGGAACGACCTGGATTCAAACCCAGAACCTTCTTGCTGTGAGGCCACAGTGCTAACCATTGGGCCACCATGCTGAAAATACCAACTATGTACTCTTGCTATTTTTGGGTGGTATCTTCATGGTTGAATGCACATTGTAAGTAACTTTGGATAAAAGTGTCAGAAATATAGTACATTACATTACATTCATTTAACTATTTATGTTTGAAAAAAAAGTCTCAAATCTCTCTCTGTATACAAATTCCCAGTGGTGATATGCTAGCATGCTAGTGTATTTAGCCACAGCACTTTAAAGCACAAATTCACTTAATGGCCTACATATTGCCATTGCCAATGTATGTATACAGTACACAGTATAAGGGTTAACTGGTTAAACTAACAAGGGTGAGATGAACTTTTGCTACTGTTCTATCATAGTCTAATTTGTGTTTTCCACCCTGTGTAGGATAAAAGTCAGGGTGAAACACTGAACTCCTACTGTATGTCATTTTTGGCTCATTTGAGTTGACAAATACTTGATAGTTAATAGCAACCATTAGAAAGGTTTGCTCTAAAATGAGAAATTACCTTTAGCTAAAAAGAAACCACTCATTCAGAAAACTTCATTCAAGTTCCAGATGGTTAATAATGAATGCAAATAAGTCATTGTGTTGTTGAGTTAACATCTTCTCATATAAATGCAAACACAACTTTAATCCAAATGGTAATCTTTACCATCAAGTGTTCAAATATGATTTTACACTTAAGGGGCCCTATTTTAACGATCTAAGCGCACGGCGTGAAGCGCATGGTGCAGGTGCGTTTAGGGAGTGTCCAAATCCACTTTTGCTAGTTTAATGGCGGAAAAAAGGGTCCGTGCGCCGGGCGCATGGTTCAAAAGGGTTGTGCTTAGTGTCTTCATTAATTCATAGGTGTGTTTTGGGCGTAATATGCAATAAACCAATCAGAGTGTCATCTCCCATTCCCTTTAAAAGCCAGGCGTGTTTGTACCTTGACGCATTGCTCTTATGATGGTGGATTTGCACCGAAATATTTGTATTTGTAATCTTCTGCATGTTTGTGTGCTGCTGCTTGTTCCTGTGTGTGTAACAAGCATTTTGTGCGCGCGCTGTGCGCAAGCCTAGGCGCATTTTACTAATTTGCTGTTAAAATAACAATGAAATGCTGCGCTACTGACTTAAGACCAGGTTTTTGTTGGTCAGTGGCGCGATCGCTTCCCGCTGACTCAAGATGGCAACACGCCAAGAATTCATTTGAACACACCTCCCTGTAAGACCAGCACGCCCATGGGTGCAGAGATGGGCGCAGGTGCATTTGCTATTTAAACGACGTGGGCGCTGGACGGGAAATTGACAACTGCGTTGGGCTTTGCGCTGCGCCAGGTGCAAGATAGGGCCCATGGTGTTTTTTTTGTCTTGCTCTCCTCCATCCCTTCACCTCACCTTCACCACCATGGCAGCGTAGGTCACATCAGCCCTCCACTCCTGAGGCCTGGACCAGCCCACCAGCGGATCAGCCTCATCGTTGTAAACAGGGAGGCTGCGGAACCGGGGGAAACGCTCCTGGATCTCTCCCACTGTCTGGATCTCCTGCTGGAGGATGGGCAAGGAGTAGCCTCCTCCCTGAAAGACGGAAACAGAAAGTCAGCTTTAAAAAGTATTCTAATTGCATCTTGCGCATTTTATAAACAACATGTGTTTTGTGTGCAAAACTCTTAATTTGTAAAGTAACTTGTAGCTAAAGCTGTCAGACTAATGTAGTGGAGTAAAAAAGTACAATATTTCCCTCTGAGATGTAGCGGAGTAGAAGCAGAAAGTGGCATGAAAAGACTCAAGTAAAGTGCAAGTACCTCAAATTTGTACTTAAGTACGTTACTTAAGTTACTCTCCAATACTGTCCTTTTTACAATTAATTAAGCTAATAAATGCATTGATAAATACAGCTTTACATAACTCAGGCAATATGAATTTCAATAACATCACTATCCTCGTTTTTGCTCTCAAAGATCGACTACACTGTGTCACCTTATCACGAAAGAAATCTTCAGAGAATGAATATGACAAATATTTATTCATTCTTTTATATTTGTTGTAAATGCGCTTTGAGTCGAGAAAAGCCCACCTTCTTGTGCAGGGCAATGTAGTCGATCCTGACGCCCGTCTCTCTGGTGAAGTAGTTGGTGCCGTTGTAGCAGTGCTGCAGCATGGCCCAGCAGTATGGGGAGTGTGGGGGGGAATGACAGGAGTCTCCCGGACCCCCAAACCTCAGGAGACTGCTGGCAGCGCGCAGACCCTCCGAACAGGCATCATAGTAGTTGAGAAACCCTAAAGAAAAGTTTGTTATACTGAAACCCAGCCCATTACTACTTTAATGTTTTCATGAGGATCTGTCTGTTCAGGTACAAATAGATCACACTGCAGGTAGACATGCCATGTCAGTATTAGCCTAATATAAAGTGTGTGTCTAGAGTTTCTAATAAGCATTCATCAAATGACAGATTTTTAGAGCAAGTAGTAGTAAAATAAGCATATACAAGTAACATACTGTATCTATGAGAGGAAGTGAGAACATAATTGATGGGAGCAAATGTGCATTTCCTTGTACCAATGGCTTAGCCTGACAAGCCAGACCCACATCAAGATGTTGGGTCTGGGAACTCACCATTGGCAGGGCTCAATCCGAGGGGCGGGATAAATGGTTGTCTTTCAAATTCCCTCTGCACTCATAACCAACCAGAGCAACGCTAGTTGATAGATTCAACTTTTGCCGTATCCGGTCGGCAAAACTCCAAACACATCTTCTTTTTTTAAGAATGACTTCAGTGCTTAACTCCCAAGTCTTCCAGAGTCGCGGCCAAAGCCGATTCGAAAGACCGCTGTTCGCCAGCAGCAGCAGCCATCTTCTTTGTTTTCAGGTAGCAGGGAATTCACTCGGAACCGTCGTAACTCTGCCGTCCTTATGTTAAGCCCACCGACTCTATACACGATGTGATTGGCCTGACCAGAATTTGTTTTTTCCAGCTCGCAAGCCAACGGAGAGTTGCTAGACTGACCCTGGCTGCAAATTACATTTGCTGCCCTCTAGGGTGCGTCTAGATTTCTAGGCTACCAATGGCTACATTTAGCAACAATTTCCATTTAAAGTGCTCATATTATACTCATTTTCAGATTCATAATTGTATTTAGAGGTTATATCAGAATAGGTTTACATGGTTTAATTTTCAAAAAACACCATATTTTTGTTGTACTACACATTGCTGCCGCTCCTCTTTTCACCCTGTGTGTTGAGCTCTCTGTTTTAGCTACAGAGTGAGGCATCGCACTTCTGCTCCATCTTTGTTGGGAGTCGCACATGAGCAGTACCTAGGTAAGGACTGATCCTATGCTACTAGCCAGTCAGAAGCAGAGTATGAGGGCGTGCCACGCTAGCAGCTAGGTGAGCATTATAACATGTGTTACAAAGTGACGCAAAATGAGGAGCGTTTCTCACGGAAGTAAAGGCTGGACTACAATAGAGCAGTTTGGAGCAGTTTGTGAACAGTGTTTTCTGTTGGAGATGGTAAGTGCCTTTGGGGTGGACTTTGGGCTTTTTCATTTTGTAAACCTATAACATGCACAAAAAAGATGTATAACACAATAAAGGGAAGGGGAAAAAAGCTAAAAAGCATAATAGGAGCACTTTAAAGAAAAACTGACATGACATCAAAATGTCATGTAGGATGCATTACGGATTTACCTTGAATTGACATGGTGACATTATCAAAGTCATGGTTGTTGGGCTCATTCCATGTTTCAAAGTTCCACTGAGAGACGCTTCCCAGGCCATACTTGTCTGTAATTAAACAAAACACGACAGAAATCACACTGTGTAGGAGCAGGATCATACAGTGCAGTTTTTACTTTCTACTTATTGTTATAGGTTAGGTTACATTGAATGGTCCTGATCGGGATAACCCTACTTGTGTAAAAGCTAAAGCCGAAATGATTTAAGAATGTATTCGATTTAATTTTAAAACCTCAGCAATCAGAAAGATACATACATATAAATATTGCCTTCATTTTTCATAGCAAGCCCCTCCCAAGTAGGTTAAAACAACTGGTAATCATTTTTAAACAATGACTTCAACACTTTACACAGTTTTTTGCTTCTCAATTACAATTAACATTTGTTTCAGATTCAGGTTTTAATTGACAATGATTACATGGTGTATGGAGTGCAAACAACATATACAATACAATAGTGGCACTCACCAATGTACCTCTTGGCTATGAGATAAACCAAATTTCTCCACTCTACCACTTGTGATTTGTCTTCAAAGTCAGTGAAATAGTTAGAGACACTGCCCATCAGTTCAAAACCTGAAAACCAGAGGAGCAGGAATTAATTACAGTTCACATATGTACACAGCCACGTCACAAGTGCAACAGAAACCAGCAAAATCACATTTGACGCGTACGTTTACGTACGGTTTAAGTGTAGTTTGGAATTGGCTATTGGAAGAACTCTGCTTTAGATTCTTAATGAAAGCATTTGGGACAACAGTGCCTCAATAATATTGACTTAAAAATATAACAATTAGAGAACAGCCACTGAACAATGAACTTTTCATCCAGTAAGCACCAATATGGAAACCACATGAAAAGTGGTGTGATTTATTTGGGAAGAAGATGATTTTAAATATGCATCACAGATATGATGTGATGTTTTCCAGCAGGGGGTTGTGGTACAATACCTGGTCGCTGGGCAATATATCGATATTCGACATTGATATATGAGGCTAGATATCGTCTTGAATTTTGGATATCGTGATATGGTGATACGACACAATTGTTGTCTTTTGTGTGATGTAATTTTCTAAATTTACAAGACTGTTTTAGCGGTTTCATTATTTGCCTTTATCCACTTAGTCATTATATCCCCATTACTGATGATTATTCAAAACACTCATTGTGGTAATATTTTGTGAAAGCACCAACTGACAACCCCACAATATCGCCGCAAAATCGACATTGATGTACAAGGAGGCCTTATCCCTCTTCATAATGCTGCTTCTTACGGGGTCAGCCAACAAAATAAACAAATTACCTAATCAAATACAGATTCTGTGGGGGATGATTTGCAGACTGAAAAAGCATATATAAGAATATTGTGATAATTGATTTTCTCCATATCGATCATATCCAGCTCTACCTGGACGGAGTCCATTAATCCACAGGAGTTCTATCAGCTGGTCCAGTTTAGTGAAGTTGTACTGGGGCTGTCCTCCAATATCTCTACAACAACAGAATCAGACAGCAGTAATTTATCATGAGCAACACTCACAAAACCATCAACTGATAATCACAAGTTACACTATGTCATCTTCGAACTATACAAATCTACAACTAAGCAGTATGTTTTCATTGACATGTGTATATCGTGACTGGAGAGGTCTCCACTTGCTAGTTCACTTACTGTGCAGTGACCAGCTCCAGCATCCAGTGTATCCGGACCTGCTGGATCCCTCCATGGGGGACTGAGCCCACATAGGCCAGGTTCAGCTGTTGGTCGATGCTCAGGTCGAACTGCTGGGCCTCAGTGTGAGGGAGCGGGGGACTACAAAGAAGAGCCTCCTATTTAACTTTGTGACGCACCAGTGACACGAAAATGCATTAATAGATTAACAATATGTTTTATATACCAGCCTGTTCATCCTAGGGCTGGGCAATATATCGATATTATATCGATATCGTGATATGAGACTAGATATCGTCTTAGATTTAGGATATCGTAATATCGTGATATGACATAAGTGTTGTCTTTTCCTGGTTTTAAAGGCTGCGTTACAGTAAAGTGATGTACTTTTCTCAACTTACCAGACTGTTCTAGCTGTTCTATTATTTGCCTTTTCCCCACTTAGACATTATGTCCACATTACTGATGATTAGTTATCTAACATTTAAGTGTGAAGATATGTTGTTAAAGCACCAATTGTCAACCCTAGAATATCGCCGCAATATCGATATCGAGGTATTTGGTCAAGAATTTCGTGATATCTGATTTTCTCCATATCGCCCAGCCCTAGTTCATCGTATCCATACTATATCGTAACATAACTACTATAATCGGAGGGCAGTTTGTGTGTCCGTGGTGAATTACTGGGGACTCAAGGACGTGCCGCTTTTAAATTTGGTGCAATTTGGTAACGTGACACGTTTTTAACAACAATAAATAATATTCATAAAAAATGTCTTCGTTATACATGCTTAACGTTACTTGGTGCAACATTGTGTAATATCTCTTTTTCATTACAGAGGTCTTCTGGTAGATTCGGTATGAAAATAAACCCATATTTACTTCTCCATTTCAACAAACATGTCAACAGTTTGTCATTGGTTGCTGTTCACCCAGGCTAACATCTTGCTGGAATAATTGTACACAAAAACCAATTTAGATTTGACCTACCAGAAACCAGTGCTTCTCCAGAAGTGTTTAAGATATCCTACTGGTCTCCCCACATCAACTGTGATGACATATGAAGTTTTTGAAATTTCGGCAATGTTAAGAAGTAACGCAAAGACAGAAAAGGTTTTCCAATGCATGTCTGCGACAGAACATGGCAACTTTTTTAGGTCGCGCTAGCTTAAATGGCTATAAAAACGATGTGAAGTTAGTAACAATGGCTCAACTTAACCCCAACATGCCTTTCGCATTGTATAAACACATTTAGCAAAGAGGCCCTCAACATAATTACTTAAGCAAGACTAAAAAACAAAACAAAAACAAACGCATTTCCACTCCGAGCTGCAGTCGCATTCAGAGCATGATGACGTTTAATGCGTGCGACACTGTTGTTGTAGTCTTTTTATGAGTGTAATAAATAAAGCAAATTAAACGCACATTAACATCACTGAAAACGTTAACAACCGTTTGCCATGTAAACAAACAAAATCACTACATTTTAATAAAAAAATAGGTGTGTAATTTAATAACTTCGGTAATAATAAAAACGTTTAACATTGGTGAATATCAGAATGGACCTCTAAGGTTAAAGTATGAGCCATTTTTGCCACAGAACACTAGCCACTTGATAAACTAGGCAAGAGTACAATTGATCTACAGATTTTGCATAATGAGGTCTACAGTAACTCAGTGTAGTAAATACAGTCGAAAATTACTAATGCATATAGTAGACCCTGTCATTAGAACTAGTGCAAATGTTATTGCATTTAGTGATCCTAGAGCATATGTCAGGACCAAGCCCCAATATCAAAGAGAGAACCTCCCTCTGATTCACCACTGGCATCCAACAGCCAACCAGCGTTGCAAAGACCAAAATGTTGACATATCAGTTGGATTAGTGCCACCTGGCTGGTGCTTGATGCAGTATGTAGTCATGCAGTTTCCTTACTGTATATAGAAACGTGTGGTCATGATTTTCTTGCACTCGAGTGTTGCTATTCCTCCCATTGCAACTTTGCTAGCCATTACATTACATTTCATTGCTTTTATCCAAAGTGACTTACAATTGCTATATATGTCTGAGGTTGCACACTTCTTGAGCAACTAGGAGCTGAGTGTCTTGCTCAGGGACACATTGATTGATGTACCGCAGTGGGAATCGAACCCAGGTCTACCACACCAAAGGCACGTGTCATATTCACTGCGCCATCACCACACCAAGGTCAAATAATACCGGTTTGGTTCTTCGTATGTCACATTACATCAAAATCAGTCATCTGGGCTACTACTGCATCAACGCAGAGGCTTTAATATTGTCATGCGAGAAATCTTGTGTACAGTGAAGACAAAAACTAAAAAAACATTCATTAACAATATTATACAGACAGAATTTTGATACCATTCAAAAAATGTAAACAAGGAGCTGTTAATGGGACATTTATTTAAAAAAAAAAAAGTTGGGAGAATCAAGAAGGCATGAAAGGAAAATTCAGATGTCATTTACAGTTGAACTCAAAGATACTGTTAAACAGCAACAGTTATACACAACCATTTACACAACCTGTACAAATATTTTTTCCCCAAAAATTTGCAATTTAAATTCAAAATAACTTAAATAGGCTTCTATGTAAAAGTGCAAATCCATATGCGTGGGATGTCTGCGAGTACGACCATGGCGACAGAAAGGGTGCTTTGTTGAGTTCACTGCCTATTGGGTGTTAACTTGTAAGGCATCACAAGCACATTTCAACACTCTGAACATTTATTGACTCCAAGGTTGTCATTTATATATATGCTTTTAATGTACAACATCCACTCCTTTAGTTTATGATTGTGTAATTATGATGCCTTACGTTGCATTTCAGCTTTGTTAAGGAACACACTTCTCTCATACAAATCAATATTGTAATGACAATAAAATAGTCTCAACTTTTGTGATTTGACAGAGCCCTTTCTCTATTAAGCATGTCCAGCTCTGAATAAAACCACTAAAAAACATTTCGGTTCAGCCTTTGTAGTGTTCTTAGGGTGAAAGTTTGGAAAGTCAGCATTACAGCATAGCAACAATACACTGTTACCTGTTTGGTAGTGTTCTAAGTTAGCATTAAAATCACAGTTACCAGAGGCCATTCTATACAGGATGAACCCAGATGCGGTGGGGCAGTAGTAGTCCACAGGTTTCAGGCTTCGACAGTGAGTGTGTGTGTGTGTGTGTGTGTGTGTGTGTATGTATGTATGTATATATAGAGGTGAGGGGTCGCAATTCTGCACAGTCACAAGGCATGAGATGACAAGAGTGGCAAACTGTTAATGCTGATACTTTAAAGTCTCTACAAGCATCCTCCTGAATGGTGAGGAGGAAAGAACTAACCCACGCACGCTATTGGGCCTTACATGCTTCTGTATTAACATGCAGCCGATGCAAAAAAACAAACCATAGGTAGGACAGTATTATACAGCATATCTGCTCATGAAGCACTGGTCACCATGGGTTCTACTGGACAGGAGACTGGAAATGTGTTTGGTAAATAAAAAAGGTGTTTAGGCATTTGCAATACAAAGGAGAAAACAACGAGTTCTGTGTTCTCTTGTGTGTGTGTGTGTGTGTGTGTGTGTGTGTGTGTGTGTGTGTGTGATGTAAAGTAACTACGACTTCTGCTCAGCTCCTGCAGCAGACTGGGCCGCGCTCTCCGGTTTAAGGATCTGGTAGGTGATGAGGTACTCCGGGTAGGCCTGAAGGAAAAAAACAGAGCAAGACATTGGCCGACATGACACAGCAGTTGTTTATCCTCTATTACAGGATTAACCGTATTCAGGGAAAGAAAACTGGTGGTGTCTGGGTTTACCTGCTCTCCTCTGTAGATGACGTACTCAGCGTAGGCCAGGCCGTTAACGCTGGGCCGCCCGATCACCGAGTGGTGTCCCGGGGGCGCGTGGGCCATCTTCATGGCACTGAACTGTAGGAAGGACTTCCCCAGGGTCACTCGGCAGAACAGCATCTGCCTGAGAGTGCAGATGATGAGGAGACAGGTCAGACACACACAATCACACAACAATATTGCACATTAAACATTTACTTGGATAGAGATCACATGGGTACAAAGTAGTTTTACAACCAAAATGTTTATTTATTTATATACATAAAAAATAAGAGAATGAATATATATATAAAAAAAAATATAGAGAGTATATATATATTTTTATTTTTTTTATTTTTTCTCTCTCTCTCTTTTTTTTTTTTAAAAGATCATTTTGTGGGCTTTTTGGCCTTTAATGGATAGTACAGATGAAGACCAGAGGGAGTGATAGTCCAGGTTCAAGTCAGAGTTACCTGTGGCACAGGTAGCAGGACCGGTCTTTGTGTGTCGGGCAGCCTGTGCCTCCACCGATGCCGTAGACGTACTGATTGCTCTTGGAGGAGTTCTCTGCAAAATAGATACCCGCTCCAAACATCCCTCCTATGTAAGCGTGGCGCTCATCGAAGCCTTTGTGGATAATGGCGTTAATGAACGGGGAACCTGAAGGAAGACGTGGAGACAGTGACACGACGGTATTATATACAGTAACTGAGATAAATAGATGCTTTACGTTATTACATGCCTGACAAATAAAAACCTGACGCTAGTAGTAGACTTTGAAAAACGAAATTCAAAAAGAAAGGTGAGTTAAACAACAATGCCCGACGCTGACACAAAAAGGCAAACGGATAGCGTGACAGAGGGGCGTGGTTACCGTGAAACAACATCCGCTCGTTGTGATGGTTGTGGTTTTCATCTGCGATCTCCTTCTGCCGGTGGGTGTAACGTTCCCTCAGCTTCTTATTTACCACCTTCTGAATCTGTGGTATGACACATATCCATATGTCACGTCGGCTTTACACCAAGAATTAAAATGTTGACTCACATCCCTCAGGTTAGATCACCGTTATCGGTTCTCATTAATACTAATCTACCAAAGAAATAGTCCCTATAGAAGCTGTCCACTGTTGTGAGTATCATCAAAAGCAAGCAGTACAGAGAGAGATCGCCGGTTCAGACCTTGATGATGTTGTATCTGCTGAACACGCCACCAGCGTTGCCGCCGTCTCTGTGCTCTCTGATGGTGCTCTGCAACTGAGGGACACACAACGACAACACCGGGATTTTAGAACCAGGCAAACTATTACCTGCCATCAGCAAATGCTCTGCAAAGTTCTGCTGTTGCTTCTCAGTTTAATAATCAAGCATTTTTTTTTTTACCAGGCATGTGCAGCGGCTCCACAAAGCACCCTGCTTGAATTCAACAATATGATACGATATTGCTATGACGCAATCATTTAAAAATGCCATCATGTACGAGTTCTATCCGAACCGCTGGACACAATCAGAGGGAAAAAGCATTCGCGTAGATATTCAGTACCTGTTTAAAATAGAAAATTCGGACCATTAGCAGTTAAAAAGACACCATAAACATGAGACAGTGAACTGGACTCACCTCCTCCTCCACAGACTGGTACTCCTTGTCGTCCGGGGCGAGGTCTATCAGGATGGTGCCCTGGCTGGCACAATGAAATGCCAGGTAGGGGTTGCCACCTGAATAACAACAATACAGTTAGTCACTGGCTATCGGGTGTTAGGGCATCACAAGCATGCAGTATTTTCGTGTGGAGTGCCTCCTGTTTTTCCCTCCCTTTCTTTTAGGGTTTGAAAATGTCTGACTTTGGTGACTATTTGTGGTAAGAGAACAAACTCTAGCAGACAACCCCCGTATTAACGCTGTAATCGGGGCTTAAAAGTTAGGCCCGACAAGGCCAGAGCCCGACAGAATTCGGCCCGAGCCCGACAAGTACATTTTGATTGACAGCTTTTTAAAGTCCCATCATTTAACGCGGGCTATAGGCCACTTGGAAGTTGGAACAAAGAAATAAAATAAGTCCTCCAGAGGCCAGCCTCCGTTTCACCTCCTCAGCATCCATTTTCGCGCTAATCAAAAACGCATCACCCATTGGGTTTGGGCAAAGATCTTCAGCTCTACCCCGTATGATACCATTCCAATTTAACAGAAAAACTAAAAAGATGCCTCCTTACCTTGCTGGCCGCCAAGCAGCCTCTCAATACCCTTGATAAGTTTGTGTCGGTGGCCGTAGGCATTAATTCCAATCTCCTTCAGCTCCTCGTGACCCATGTCAGCCAGCACATCCAGAGTGATCTGGGAAAAGGAAATATAATATAATAAAAACCAACTCAGTCTCATGCTGTTGGTCTGTTTGCTCCAACTACCTGCCACTTTAACAAATAACCAGACACCAGAGCTGTACAGATCTATTCTATGACATTAACACATGAATCAACGCTATGGACAAGTTCATGTCATTGCTGCCAAGATCGTTTTTCCTGCCAGCTGAAATTGTTCAACAACTGCTGGCCTGTTTCTCTAATCCCACTGCATTCACATGTCAGGATGTTATTACGCTCTTTGGATTGATTGACAGACATCAGGTACTAATGTGAAAAAAAACAGTTGAACAGCATTTTAGCTTTAATGAAGTATTTTTAAGATAGCTGACCTGCTCCCTCTCAAAGATGTCCCTCAGGTGCTCCAGGCCCAGGCTCTTCATGAATTGACTTATATTCATGTCCAGCATGGCCACTATGGAAAACAGGGCGTTAAGAGTTGAATGAAAAACAATTCACCAATGTCAAACAGGGTTCATGCGCATTTTCTCCATTAAAAAAACCCACACAAACTTACTCTCCCCTTCCTTGCGGTCGGTGCCTGTGGCTCCATCTGCCACTCCGGAGGACCCGGAGGTAGTGGCTGCAGCCAGCTCAGTGAGCGGCCCGGCCAGGTTGTCTATGCTGCTGGCAGCGGACAGACAGGACGGTGTGGAGGCGGGGGAAATGACTGAGGCGCTGACCACTGTGGCCTGGGGCTTAAAGCAGCTGGGCAGGGCGTCCGGTGGCATGGCATCCATCAGCAGGGCCCGGATATCATCAGCCTGCAATGAAGGCAGGAAAAAAAAAAAAAAGGGTGGAAAGGAGCCCGATTTAAGTTTATTTACTGTACATTCTCTTTCCTATCTCATTCCAGTGAAGTGATCAGTTTGGGGCATAGACTGTATAATATTAATATATACAGTCTATGGTTTGGGGCCCTCAGTGAACAAAAACAAGAGGCAGTATAACGCTCATGCAACTAGAGAACTACTAAGTGAAAACATATTTTAACCATTTGCCCACCCCCCACACGTATCTACTTATTTCACAGTAATTCCTAAGCTGGTCAATGTCTGTCTGTTTGACAGAAGCCGTTACCGTGGCCAGGTCCAGGGCAGTCTGGCCCTCTTGGTTCTTCATGGTGGGGTCGGCTCCATGAGCCAGCAGCAGCGCACAGAGCTGCGTACGACCCTTTTGGGCCGCCTCATGCAGGGGTGTGAAAGCCCATTTGTCTGTCGCATTCACACACGTATTGAACTTGATCAGTAGGGCTGCGATGTCCACATGCTGTGAGGAAGCACCAAACACAATGAATATCTTTTGAAAGGGTTTGCTACAAATCAATTTGAGTTTCCTGTAGCGTTAAGCTTTTTCAGTGTGCAAAATCAACCCCCTTCCCCAGAATCTGTATTTGTAGTAATGAGTGCAATTGCTAATTGCAGTAATGCGTTTGCGTTGAGACTGACCCCATAAGAAGCAGCATTGTGAAGAGGGATAAGGCCTCCTTTGTCCTGGGCGTTGACATCAGCCCCATGCTCCAGCAGATACTCTGCCACCTCCAGGTTGTTGTACCCAGCTGAGGAGAAGGAACAGGAATCAGCATCCAAGTCTACATTTACCTTTATTTTAAAAATCAGATAGTCTGAGAGACCCGAGTTCAGCAGACAGAAAAAAGAAAAACATAACCAGATAAGACAAAAAAGCACACGCAGCATCAGAGACAATGTTGAAAGTGTGGACAAGACAAAAGATCTAAAATCTTTCACCTCCCCGTGAAAGCCAGATCAGGTGCGTTTGTCAGTCCCTGTATCCTGTATTCATTAAAAATAAAAAAAGACAAAATGTCAAAGCAGCACATGTTGATTACCTGCGAGGTGGAGTGGTGTGGAGTTGCGCCCCTGTGTGTCTCTGCAGTTGATATTCTCTGGGGAGCAGAGCTTCTGGACCCGGGCCAGGCAGCCCTTCTTGGCAGCGTCCAGCAGCGCTGCATCCCCCCTCAGCAGGTCCTGGATGTCCGTGTCTCCGTCTTTCACCATGTCCAGCGGCATGTTGCCGTCACGGTTCTTCTTGGATGGGTCGGCTCCGTGCTGAACAAAGAGAGTTTGAGCTTTTTATAACACTATATTTATATATTATTTATATAAATGTTTGTTACGTTGGTATATATGAGAAAGGGGGCTTCGTGGTAGAGCCCGACCGATAAAGGATTTTTAAGGCCGATATCGATACTAATATTTGGTCACAACAGAACAGAGGAACATCAATATGTATTAAATTTCTGATAAATAAAATGTATAAAAATACAAACTTAAGATATGAAACCTAAAGGTGCTGTAGGTAGGATTGCAAAGATCCAGAAATTAACATCGACAACTTCGAAAATCCCCCCCTTTCCGCTAAAGCCCAAAACGATCTCCTAAGCCCCTCCCCCCACAAGGGAGAATGAATGCGTGTGCATGAGCAGTGATTGACACACAGTTAGACACCCCGGCCCTGATTGGTGCATCTGAACAGGGAGCTGTGGATTTTTGCAAATCTCACTACAGGCTGTAGGTGGTGCCAGAGGAGCCGGATTATTTTTTTAATGACCTGCTTCATGTAGTTCTACTGGAACATAGGGTCAGTTTCAGCAAATATGACAGAAAGTTAGTTTTATAAGTCTTACCTACTGCACCTTTAAAGGGTTAAACATGAGTGTTGCCAACAGGGACGTTGTAGAGTGTCCTCTGGTGGACAAACTATTCCACCAGCCGTTATAAATGCCGATACCGAAAGTTTGGAAATAATCATAATCAACATAACAATAACTAACACAGGACACAAATGAATGTAAGACAATCCTTGTGACGGGTGATAATAATGGATCCTCACTTTGAGCAGCAGTTTGCAGATCTCATATTTTCCTTTGGCTGCAGCCTCGTGAAGCGGGGTGAATTTCCACAGGTCGGCCACGTTGACTGAAGCTCCGTGTCTGACCAGCAGCTCGGCTACTTCGTAGTGACCGTAGGAGCACGCGTTGTGGAGGGGAACCAGACCACTGCATGAGGAAAAACAGAAGTGAAAATCTTCACACCAGAAGCATGAGGTGTTGCCATGTGCTACTTAAGACTTATTATATTGTGTCTTCTGCAAAATAAACGTTATTATTTTTTTAGGCATTTTAGGCCTTTTTTATTTGATAATATTAAATAAAATATATTGCTAAGGACGTGAAAGGGGAGAGAGAAAAAGGGGGGAACGACATGCAGCAAAGGGCCGCCATTTGGAATCGAACCCGCCGCCACTGTGGCAAGGACTGAGTCTCTGTACATGGGGCGCGCGCTCAACCAGGTGAGCTAGCCAGGCCCCTCTGCATTAAACAAAAATGCAGGAAAGCATTGTCACAGTACTGACACGCATGACTTTGCAGAAAAAACCCCCCCAAAAAATCATTATTAGCTCTGAAAATCTAAACATAAGTGATTCCATGAATCCAGTGAATCCATTCCATTTTTTTTTTTTTGGGCATTTTAGGCCTTTAATTCCACAGGATAGATGAAGACATGAAAGGGGAGAGAGAGGGGGAATGACATGCAGCAAAGGGCCGCAGGTCGGAGTCGAACCCGCGGCCGCTGCGTTGAGGAGTAAACCTCTATATATGTGCACCTGCTCTACCAAGTGAGCTAAGCCGGCCACACACACACACACACACACACCATTTTTTATATAACCTCCAGATGATGGCTAGGATGGCAGAACTCACCCTTTGTCTTTGGCATGGACATCAGCTCCATGGTGTAGCAGGTATTCGACGACAGCCACTCGGTTGTAACCAGCTGCAAAGTGGAGAGGAGTGGAGTGGCGGCCCTCCAAGTCCCGGCAGTTTACATTCTGGGGGGTGCAAAGTTGCTGCCATAGACAGAGACAATATGATAGTTAGCAACTCAACCGAGTGGCATAACAACAGGTTTACAAGAAAATCATTATGGGGCCTGCACAGTCATTTGTAAACCACTGCTGCTAACGAGCGTGTGAAATTTCAGTGCTACAAATTCTTCAAGAAACAAAAAAAAAAAAAAGTGTGCAATAATGATTTTATTACAATAATGCATCCAAAAACAGGTACTACGTCTAAAAACCAAACTGTAGCCACTCACTTCTGGTAGAAAAAAAAAATACAGAAGAAACAGTAAACTTACTTGCACCGTTTCCAGATCCCCTGCTTTGGCTGCCTCCAGAAATCTGTAGTCCACATCAGAATTACGTGTTGGGACATTTTCTGAAAAAAAAAAGAAGAAGGGAAAGACATTCAATACAAAACAAAATGATGACGGTCAAACCGGACTCGTCAGAACGTATCGTATGAAATCCCATGATTGGGGTTTAAATCTGGTAGATCCCTCTAAAGACACATTTGTAAAAGAGCTAGGCCTCCCATTAATTAATCTGAGCAGTGAAATTTACACAAGATTTGTTACTTCGGACAAAAAGATCTGTCTTATCTTGGGCGAAGAGTGCCTTTTTTTTTTTTTTTTAAGATTATTTTTTTGGGGCATTTTAGGCCTTTAATTTCACAGGACAGATGAAGACATGAAAGGGGAGAGAGAGGGGGAATGACGTGCAGCGTCGAGGAGTAATCCTCTATATATGTGCGCCTGCTCTACCAACTGAGCTAACCCGGCCACGAAGAGTGCCTTTTCATTCTCAAATTTCAAAATTTCGACCTGAAAGCAAACAACGATAAACAGTCCGAAGTGTGGTGGCTGTGATTACCGTTAAGAATTTGTTGAACAGCCTCGTTCCCCATCTGAACAGCGGTGAAACCCTGCAGAGACACGATGGACGGGTCGGCGCCGTAGCTCAGCAGCAGCTTGCAGGTCTGGATGTGCCCAGCCAGCGCGGCTCTGTGAAGAGCGGTCTGACCTAGTGTGTCCACGGCGTTCACCTGGAGCCAGAGGAGGTGAAGTTAAGTTTCAGCAACACATACTTTTTGATCCTCCCAGATGACATTACCTAATACCATTTTACATCTGGCAGAACGGAATGGAAACGTAAAACACAAAAACAAGCAGACCTTTGCTCCGTGTTTCTGCAGCACCTCCAGGATATCGTTGTGAGCTCTCTCGGCAGCAACATGCAATGCGGTCATGAAGCTTAAAAAACACAAAACGGACAGGAGGTTATCTTCTTGGCACTTAAAGTGCTTCAACATGCAATTAACGTTCCCTCTTGTTATTTATTTGTCAAGTTTTTTCTGATTTGAGTTGGTTCTATGGGGAAGACGTCAACTTGTCGTCCAAGTTACACAACCCTGATTGTACTTACCTTAGTCACTAATCAATTCCAATTTTTGTTTGGTTTTATGGTTTTATGTAAAATGTTGTGGACTTACTCTTTGTTCTTCTCGTTGATGTTGGCACCTTTACGCAGCAACAGCTCAGTCACCTGCTTCCTCTTGGGGTGGGGGGAAGCCACAGCACAGTGCTAAAATACACAACGACATTAGATTAGTGTGCCGGAACCTTTGGCCTGCCGGCCCAGGACAAATGTTTCGAGTAAATGCCAGCTCGCTAAACCAATAAGCCAATCACGTACAACTAACTGGCTGTACGTCATTAAATCACACAGAGCATTGCTGACAAGATCACTTTTAATTCCCCCAGGCGAATTTCATTCCAAATGTCCAAATCGGGGATTTTGTTTTGGCATCAACAGAATTTGGAAACAAGGAGCTTTTAATGTCCACACTGCACTCAGAAGTGAAAGTGATCTTGAGCCCCCAACACAAGTAGAAAGGCTTGGTCCTGACCAGAGCAGTCTCGTTGGTCTGAGGATGTTTGAAGCTGATGATCTCCAGAGCCAGCGTCTTCTTCACTTTGGCCATGTCCGCCTCCCGGGCCGCCTGCAGCAGTGAGTGACCTTTGAACTCGTCTACATGGAAGAGAAAGAGGAGGAGTAAACTGAACTGCCAGCAGCTATTGCAGCGTTTCCCATACATAGGTTCTACTTGGACGCACCGCCCAGGTAGACTAAGACCCGCCCAGGTTTTTTTTTTTCCTCCAATCAACAATGTATTTTTACAGCGCTGCTGGTGGTCTTGCCGTGGGATAAACGGTACCGATAAACCGTAGAAAGGCCGCGGCCACACCGCTGTGAAAGCACCCCGAACGTCATTTGCCAGAGTCTGGTTGTTTGCCCTCTCCGTGGCAGTATGCTCCCCTCCATATCTTTATAATATAGCCAACCGGAGCTAATCATTGCTAACCGAGCCTTTAAGTTCCCGTTCTCCGTGCCTGTATACATTAACTGTATTTATGAACTCAAGCCCGACTAAAACCTGATATTTTATTAAGTTGGCTGCAAACGTTTTGAACTACAACTCAGTTGTTTGAATAACAGAAATCTGTTCAGATGAGATCTTAACGAGTGCAACACGGACATGTACAGTACAAAACTGTGTGTTTAGGATCCCCAAAAACAAGGATTAAAACACTTCAAAAAACGAACAATGATCTAACAAACTAAATGAACGAGAATTAACTTTAAATAGCCTTAGTCTTATATAAGATTTAACAGGAGTTAGGAGGAGACCATGTTTTGAATATTTATGTTTATAATAGCATGTAGCCTTCTGTATGGATCATAGTATAGTATTCATATTATAGTATCAAAAGTATTTTTTCCAATCATCAGTGTGTGTGTAAGTGCTGTGGGACTGTGAGAGAACTCACAGGTGAGCCTTTCTTTGAGCTCTGGAGTGGGGGCCATGTCCACGGCGCTCTTGCTGTGACAGTTGAGCAGGGTGGGGTCGGCCCCGTGGCTCAGCAGCAGGGAACAGACCTCCACTCGGTTCTTGGACGCGGCCTCGTGGAGAGGCGTGAACTGCCACAGGTCCATGGCGTTCACACAGGCTCCGTGCTGCAGAGAGAATACGGCACATCAGAGCACAGATGTGTACAGAACGCTTGCTTCCCAGATCTCTGTATCTGACATTATCAAAACGGTGCAAAAAAAAAAAAAAAAGTTCTGAACACAGGCAAGTTTGAAAGGGAAACCTTTCGTGGGTCTTACTTTAAGCAGAAGCTCGGTGACCTCAAAGTGGCCGTAGGAGCAGGCGTTGTGAAGTGGAACCAGGCCACTGCAGGTTAAAAAAAAAAAAAAAAGACAATCAGGTTAGCGTCATTTATGACGAAATTACAACGTTTTTGTGGGGGTTTCTGAAAGGGCGCCTCACCCTTTGTCCTTGGCGTGAACGTCGGCTCCGTGCTGGAGAAGGAGCTGGACGATGCGGACCCGGTTGTAGCCAGCGGCCAGGTGGAGCGGCGTCGACTGTAAGAGAGGACGGCTTGTTAGGGCGCACAGGTCGCTGGCTGGCTCAGTGCGTGCTGCCTTCGGTGGCCACAAGGAGCAAGCGGCTGATTAGGGCCAGAAGCATTGTGCTACGGCAGGCTATGCTCGGTGAGTTGCAGATGAATGGCGAATATGATGATGCAAGGTCAATGGAGTTTGGGGGGGGGGTAATCCAGCGACAAAAAAATTGATTTGCGTCTGACCTGAGTGAGTGACAACAAGCAACTTCAACCTCATTACACATCTACCTCGACTGCTATTTGACAATGTCAGCAAAATTAAATATTCTTCCTAAGTCTTGGGAGTCTAAAATTGCGTTTTATGTGGTTAGAGGACAAGAAAGAATTGCTAGTGCAACGGTTAAGACTATAAAATTCAAAATGGCTGTGTAGGAATTACGGTTGGGTTATGATAACTTGTCTGTGGTTGTTAAGACAAACAGAAAAGATAATGTGGCGAATTACAAATTCAATTATTTATACGTGCTTTTACTTTAACAGGCAGAACCTGCAGTAATTACAATAAGTGAATTCAATACCGGATTCAGATTTGATCAAATGCTATCGAACCCCAACCGTAATAGGATGCAAAGAGGCTAAAATAAGCAGGCTGATTGTTTGAGAAAGCATCTCGGCAAGCTATTAGAGATTCAAATCAAATGGCTTTTTTTTTGTCCAGCCAAGGGAAAAATAAACATCAGTCTAGGCAAAGCTGCAAATCCAATCTCAGTGGCGTTTGGTCTCTACTCAAAAGTCTAGCTCAGGTCAAGCTTGCAATCAGAAAGGAGGGACATCATTCATTTCAATTTTCCATGCGGTGATGTTAATATAAAAATCCCAAAAAGCCAACTGTTAGATCTCAAGCCACAGCGATAGAAATCAGATGGACGAGAGTCGAATCATGGAACCATCATTCAGCGAGGGGTGACACGAGCAATCGAAAGCAATCAAAAGTCATTACCATGGAGGGAAGCATAGCACTAGAATGACAGGTGAAAAATGTAGTCCATTCAATACTGCATACCAACCGTTCCAACGGGGGAACGTGAAGTAGACACAAGTTTCACAGACACGCATTAAGGATTCGCTTGACAAAATGCAAGAGGGGCAGGCCTTCGGGCATGCATGAGTGATCTTCAAAAACAAATGAATGAATCAAAATTAAAAGCCAAAATCAGATACTGACTGAAGAGAAAGTGAGTGAAAGTTGGAGAAGAGTGGGTGAGTGTGCAAGGAGAGGACAGACGCTGAAGAAAGCAGGCAGTGGACATTTCGACCTCCTCTCCAAACCCATAAAAGGTTGAGTTGCCACCATGACGCCAAACCCAGCTCACACACTCCCTCAATCAAATGACACACACACACACACACACACACACACACACACACAGGAGCATCAAGGTAAGGATACATGAGTGACCAGTTACACCCAGGTCCATGATGTGCAATTACAAGTGACAGCCAGCTTATATTGGTCAAATCAAAAACAATGGAATAAAACAAAAATAACAACAGTGCATCAATCAAGTGGCCGTTATCAAGGTCAACTTACCAGCATTTTTTGGGATGTTGACTGATCGACAAATGTTGCCAGAGTCACACGGAAAACAAAACGAAACAAAAATTACAAAAATGACAGTATCTTTTCACAGCAATTCTTTTCTTCCTTCTTAAGTCAATGAAACACAGGCCCTAGTTATAAAAATCACTGGCTGATCCGTCAAACATGGTTTGAGATTAAATGTGACACCGGGCCAGAGAGGGTAAATGGCTGAAGGTTAAGTGTGACTTCTCCTCCCCGGGTTTTTCTCCGTGGCTTTGTGAAAAGGCAAGGACCGGCTAATGGTGCCCGCTGGTTAAATCCCAGAGCAAAATCTACACTGGCATACTGGCTCGGATCATGCAAACTCTAAATATACTACAAAAAGGAGGCAGGGAGGGAGTCATACTTTAATTGCTGTTGAAGAAAATGTGGTTAGGAATGAATGAAACAGGCGAGTGCTGATATACTGGTGGTAATTATGTTTTTTGTGAGTTATTTACAAAAACACACAGACAGCAATTTTGCCAGACATGACAGGAATCAATTACTAAAAAAAGAAGTAATGCATGACAGACAAAAACAGTGGGAGGAAATACATCAGTGCCTTTACACGACACAAGGAGGAAATTCCAAAAACAATCCTACACCTAAATTAGCAACGCTAAATGCAGACGTTAGAAAATTTGTTCCAAAATGCGTTCGATAAAGTGCATCTTTGTACCAGTATCCTTCTAGTCCACTCCTCCACAAAAAGGAACATTAATGCCTAAAATACTGTGTCATGATTTAAACGCTACTCGCGTTGTAAGCAAGTTCCGATAACATGGGTTGAGTTAAGAAGAGACGTTACAGTAGAAATGACAGAAAAAAAACCTACATAGATTTCAAGATCACAGCTAGCTTTGCTCCAGCATCTGCCATGGAGAAGTGATTATGGGTGGAGAACAGACAAGATTGCTGTCTTGGTCCAAACTTGTTGAAAAGTGTAAACTGTAAATCAAAAAAAGGAATGGTGTGTCTACTTCAGTTCCAGAAAATGAACAGAATCAGCTAGCCTAACTAACTGGATCCACATGTACAAAAAAAACAAAAAACAACAACAACTGGAAACTTAAAAAGGCCGAACGAAGAGGATTAATGAGTTTGCTACGTAAAAGTCGAGATGGTATAACAGATGCAAGTGGATTTCAAGAATGGTCTGATGAAAGTCACACATGCATAATTAGAAGGGGGAAAAAAAACATCTACAATATGGATGTTGCACAGTGGTTTGTCCAAGGCAAGGCAGACCCCATTAACACCCTCCCATAAACCCAATGACATAACTCCTCTTTATATCTGCACCACACAAACTAATCCAGCCATAATCAGACTGCTAATTCCTTCTCTCACACATTGTCTGACTCAGAAACCTTCTTTTGAAAATACAGTATTTTGCAACCTTGCGTGACATGCTGTATTAAAAAAGTGTTATGGCAGGTATCTGTCTGGTGTGATATGGTGCACTACTAGCGGTTAATTTACCTTGCGACCATCGCTGGCATGGCAGTTGACATTTAATGGAGTCAGCAGTGCCATCAGCTTTTCTTCATTCCCACTCCTGTAATTACATGGTTGGAAAGACTTGTGTCATTAGTCAAGTCATCTTTATTTATATAGCACATTTCCCTGTGTTTTTAAAACGGAGATTCCCTGATCTATAAGTAATTCTGCAGGCTTTCACAGATGATGAGACTGCAATTCTGGATGAAACTAAGTCATACTTTTAAACTGGTCACATTTAAGAGCTGTATATTGCAGGTGCATACTCCGATGAGCCGAAAACGGCGTAGCTGCTTGACTCTGGCCAACAGGAAATGTGTGTACTGACCAGTCAGACAGATACTCACCTTGCTGCTTCCAGAAGTTCATCCTTCTTGTATTCACCTGGATGAAAATAAACATTTAGATCAGAGCTAGGCATGTCAAACACTTTCCACTAATTTTAGCATGTGCTAGGACGTTTTGTGCTATGTAAGCCACTACTGCCCACATGTGTTTACTAAAGGATGTATTCTGTGGTTTGCGGCACTCAGTCCATGCATGAGGACAACCAGAACTCAATTCAGGTGGAATAGTTGGGGTGTCGATAAAATAAAGGCTATTGACAAGCACCTTGCTGTGGTTACATGCCTCTGCTCTATACCCTGGGGTATCTGCTCTAAGATACCCCCAAAAATGAGAAAATCAAGGGGCCGGGTAACCTGGGGGTCGTTCTTATCCTACATTGGTATTGCAAAATGCCTAGTTTGATACAATTATGGTACACTGTGATGTAAGGACAGAATCATGCAGCCTATCTGACCATTACATTTTGAATACTTGTTACAAATAATGATGATTATCTGCAAACCACAGCTAATTCATTCCTGTATTCATACGTCACTTGCTGTAAAAGTGAGGGCTTATGTGTTAATGTGAGGGCTAAACAGCGGAGAGGCACTGACCAGTGAGAACAGCCTTGGCTGAAGGGTCGGCTAGATCCAAAGCAGATTTTCCATCAGTGTTGCGGATGTTTGGATCAGCTCCATGTTGGAGTAACACTGAGTGAGAGAGGTGCGGATAAAAACAAGACTTTAATTTTCCCCTTAAATCGTCACCATTCTCATATCGTGTCACCCGTGTCGTGTCGGTAACAGCAAAGAGGATGGAAGACAACACAATCCTTTCAAGCTTTTCAAGAATGTAGGCAAATTTGCAACTAATGACACATACGACAAGAACATCCTTGGAAAAAAAAAACATCACAGATTTGCAGAACTGTCTGTGTTTGAACATAAATCGACCGGGATCCTTACCAATGCAAACATCTATCTTTCCTTTGATGGCAGCCTCATGTAACGGCGTGTAATTCCAGTTATCTCTGGCATTGGGATCTGCGCCCTGACACAAGAGGAGGCTGACAACTTCTGCGTGGCCGAAAGAGCAGGCATTATGCAGGGGGATAAGTCCTCCATCATCCCTGGCATGAACATTGGCCCCGGTCTGCAAGAGGTGCTCCACCACATCTTTTCTGCCAAATCCTGAAAGAAGATTAAAATGCATTTCAATTCAGCTTTTCCTCAATATTGGTTTATTCGTGGTTTACCTACACCATAACTAGCCTGGCTATTCCATCTATAATGGCTTTAAAATAATCAAAACTGTAGGATTCAGATGAAACTCCCTACAAAAATAAATATTTAATGCTAAGTTATGAGATATGATCCTTATTGATACACATCAGTACTACTATTACATTAATTTTGTCCAAATGTAGTGCTAAAGATAACTGACACATCTAAAATAAGCTTGCGTTGTTTTGCACTGCTTTATGATAATCGACCGTTACATGAAATAACGTGTCCTTAAAACTTTTAGTCTAGCTAAATTGGAGATCGTTTAGTGTTGCATGGCTTCACGTTATGAGGAATTAACGTTAGCTAGCTAGCTAAACTCGAGAAATATTGACGGTCTGATTATCAAATTTGATGTAGAGCGTCACATTAGCTGGTTAGCTCCACTAGGCTATTCATTCCGACGCGAAAAACTTCAGTTACTTTTAACGTTGTCAGGAGGGCAAGACACAAACAATAACATTAACAGTTAACACGTCGACCAAAACACAACATTAGCCAGCTAACGTTAGCCGTGTCAGTATGATAGCTAGCTAGCTAATGTTGCAAAACATAACGCTTCTGTGTCGTTAGCTTAGCTCATCGTTACCCGCAGCGAAGTGAAGGGGAGTTGATTTTCGACCAGCCATGTCCTTTGCGTTTACATTCACCGAATCGACAAGTCTCTTTACTCTGGATACATCTCCGTTACGGCAGGCCTCGAACAGCTCCCTGAACGCCCCGCCGATGCCACTGCTACCGTCAATGGGACTGGCAGCTCCAGAACCGGGGCTTGAGACGCTGCTGCTGCCGCCGCCAGAGGTTGTCGTGGTGAAGCTTGCACTGCTCGTTAAGACCGGGGTGGGTAGGTCTGTGGAGGCCAGAACCATCTCAATCCCTCCGCTGCATTCCCTCTCATTCTCCGTGGGTCCAACGGCCGCAGTCAGTAGAGCCATCGGCGGAGACCCCGGAGGAGCTCCCGAAATAGAGCCATTTCTTGGCGGAGACTGTAATGTATTTTGTTGTTGTTGCTGCTGCGAGGAACGACGAGACACCGCCATTACAGCAGCTCTCTGGCGACAATAAAAGCTGTTGCTCCTCCTTTCCGGTGAAAGTGGTTGCGTTTCCTGTCAGCTGTTTGACCTCAGTGAAGGCTGGCTGTGCAGAAACCCTCGGTTTATACATTTATCTACACGATCATTTGGATCTCAGAAATCAATATCCTAGAGCAGACTAAGTTTTCTCCTGGTATTGTTAACAAATGTCTATCGCAATTTAGACAAAATATTTTGATCAGCCAGTAGGTGGCAGTATGATAATCACTTTTGCAATTTTGGCCCAAATATTTCCCTCATTGCCCAAAGAAATAACTTAAAAAAAAAAAAAAAAAGACACCCGAGCCATTAGTTGTGGTGCTACACATTCCATTTAATAGTGATGTTACACCAAAGTGTGCAGGAGTGATGAGAGAAAATACATCAATGCCTCATGATGCAGCGACAGATCTTATTGTAATTTTGTGAGGTAGAGAGCTCATTTGGCATTTTTCTGGTCTGTATTACAGTTACAATTTCTGCGCTTACTTGACTATTCTAAGCTGGTGAAATCAGCAAGTAATGCCTATTTGGTCGTCATACTCCTTTTACTATTGATTTTATTCTTTTGTGTATACAGTAAGAATGCAGGGACAGCAACAATAATCATTCCTTAAGTGTCATCACAATATATCAACAGCGTACTAAGAGGCATTTAGTCAATATTCCATTGCTCAGGCCCAGAAAAACAACTTGTGAATCACTAAAAGTCTTTATATTTGGATTTGACAGTATCTGTAGTGCTGACCTCTTTCCAAAAAGCATTGTTGCAGCTTCCTGGCAAGTAAATCAGCCATAAGAGTACTCTCATATCCTTTAATAAAGCACTTTTACAGATTAGACCCACAGCATGTCTCTGAAGGCCTCTCTTGTGCTGCAAGGAATTCAGCCACACGTCTTGTAAACTCCAGTCAGGTATTAGTATCACACACTGTTTTTACATTCATGGAAGTAGCATGAGATATTTTATAATGGTATCATAGGCACAACATGCAGGATATAATTTGTATCTCGTACAATCTTAACAGTTTACATTTCTAGATCATGGTTGCATCTTTAGGACATATCTTAACTATTCTACTGTACTAGTTTTCCCCGGCATTACTGGTGAGAATGAATCAATCCAGAGTCAGGCAGTGTAACATTTTCATCCAACAGTGAGTCGTCCGTAGCTCTAGTGGTCACCATAGCCTGCTGGTCACTGACACAGGAACCACCATCTTCAGACTCAGTGGGAATAGGCACCTGAGCCCATCCAGAAGCTCCTAGAAAACAAGACATAAAAAGAGTGAATGCCCTGCAGCCTCAGCACAGACTAAAGAGCCTGCAAGTCTCCAAAGACAACTTTAGGCTCCTCACACTGCTTACACAACAAACAGATGTTATACAAATACAATGGAGTCTTAACCATTTGGGCTACTGTGAGATCATTGTTAACAGTAAGAAAGACATTGTTCTCACCAAGTTAGGTGATAAAAATCACACACAAAAATGTCATATGGGTCAAGAAACATGAGAAGTCAGAAGACCAGACACATTGGAACAACCTTATTTGCGAGTTGAACTGTAAAATTGTTGTAATCGTTGTAAACATCCATCACAGTTTACAGACCGACTTCCTGCCTCAGCTTCGATTCAGCATACTTGCCACAGTTGTGGGCGCACACAGTTTTTCCAGTGAGGGTGTATAATGAGGTGTGCTCACCGTTTTTGGTTTTAAAGGCTACATTACAGTAAAGTGATGTAATTTTCTGAACTTACCAGACTGTTCTAGCTGTTCTATTATTTGCCTTTACCCGCTTAGTCATTATATCCGCATTACTAGGGCTGCAACTAACGATTATTTTCATAATCGATCAATCTGTTGATTATTTTCTCGATTATTCGATTAATTGTTTGGTCTATAAAATGTCAGAAAATGTGGTATAAAGTGACAAAAAATAGCCGGTGCAACACAGATGTCTTCTTGCTTGACAATTTTATTACTTAAGGTGCAAAACAGTGACTAACGTTTCGATGTAGAGTTACATCTTCATCAGAGTCCTAGGAGAGAGTGGGCAATGAAGCCCTTAATAAGAATCATCTACAGGTGCGTAAGGGGGGCGTGTTAGCTGCCTGAAGATACACCCATCTCAACCAAGGTGTTACACTCAATCAGTCATTAAAGGGCAAATGCCCACACACTGTTCAAAAATGATAAAAAAAAAAAAAAAAATGTTGATAAGTAACACTGTTGGTAACAAATATAAATGTTCACAATACAATGGAAGTACAAATATATTCATCTTAAATACTATACTTGAACATATTTTGACTTTAGAGAAAGCAAGTTAAATTAAATTCTTCATTTAAACCTAGAGGTTCTAAAGTGCCGAGTGTATGTATCCAGAACGCTTCCCTGCATAGAAGTTTATTAATGATATCACCACCCCTGGATGAGGGTATGATTTTCTCGATTCCCCAAAACCTCAGTGATGCAGGGGAGCCATGATTGGCCTGCTTGTAATGCCTCGCCATGGCATATGTTAGATTCTGGGTACGAATAGCTGTCTTATGTTCAGATATTGTAGTTTAAGTTGACGTTTTGTTTGGCCTATATAAGCCAGTCCACAGGGACACTTTAGAAGGTACACTACATGCGTACTGTTACAATTAATAAATGAAGAAATGTGTAAAAAGAGTATTTCTTGCCAGTACGAGGATGTGAAAATTCCTTCGTATTGGTCGAGTTAGAGCATTGCGCACAGTTACCACATTTATAGAAACCCAAGGGTGGGTTGGGGAGCCAAGTGGTCAGAGGTGGATTAGACATGTCTGAATGGACCAATCGGTTGCGAATATTGCCAGCACGCCTAAATATAAACCTAGGCGGATTGGCGCATATGTCTTTGAGTGTCGGGTCAGACACTGACAGAAAATGTGGATCAGCGTTTCCCAAAAGCCCAAGGTGACGTCCTCAAATGTCTTGTTTTGTCCACAACTCAAAGATAGTCAGTTTACAGTCACAGAGGAGAGAAGAAACTAGAACATATTCACATTTAAGAAGCTGGAATCAAAGAAGTTCTACTTTTGTCTTTAAAAAATTACTCAAACCGACTAATCGATTATCAAAAATAGTTGGAGATTAATTTAAGAGTTGACAACTAATCGATGAATCTTTGCAGCTCTACACATTACTGATGATTATTCATCACAAATCTCATTGTGTAAATATTGTGAAAGCACCAATAGTCAACCCTACAAAATCGGTGCAATATCGATATCGATGTATTTGGTCAAAAAATATCGTGATATTTGATTTTCTCCATATTGCCCCAGCTCTAGCTCCCCATCAGTTTGACTTCCTAATAAAGTGGTTAACATACTCTGGATAAACTACAACCTGTCTAATCATCCCATCAGGGCTTGGATGAGAAAGAGGTTGGGGGGGAATGAAGTGATTTGGGTTATAAAATATCCAAGAAGAGCAATTGATTGCATACCTGAGAGCTGCAGGTGTTCACCGTCTGGACTGGCGCTAACAGGGTTCAGTCCCAGGTCGTCCTTTTGGACCGAGTCGTCCTCAGAGATGCACAAAGCTGTCAGTTCCTGCATCAAGTTGTCAAAGTTCTGCCAATCACAGGTATATTTCATTAAAACGTGACAGCACCACCAAAACTGACTGGAAAAATATCAAGCAACACTGCATGGCAGCAATTCCTCTCAGATCAACTAAACAGATTAGTGATAACACTTTGCGATAACTCATGACTAACCTTGCTTTGTAGAGGAACGCTATCCTCTGAGGCATTCCTCACGTTTTTTTTTATGTCACCCATTGGGAGCCATGTGTCTACAAAGATCCCCAAAACTGCCGCGTTCTTAACCAAGTCGTTATACTCCTGCCGATCACACGGTTAGTTTAATAAAAACGTGACGGACCAGAAAATAGCAACTGAACAAATGCATGAAATCACTTTGCGATAATCGACGGCAGACCTTTAAATCTCGAGACACGATAGCCTTCAAAGCCCTGATGGTGGCGTCTTTGGACTCAAGAAGTTCCTACAGGGGAAAACACACTTTTTGATTTGTTCGTGTAAAACAACTTACGCACAAGTTCAAACAACGTAAATCACACAGAGGAATGAAAGCATCAGGTAAAAGTATCAAGCCCAATTAGTGACTTCTAGAGGCTGCAGCGTTCACGACACCCCGCGCTACGACGGTGTCGGGACAGGACTAGTCTAGATCAACGAGGGTACATTTCCAGGATAATAGCCTGACATCTAGCGGATGTCCCTCACCTTCCGCTCTCTGTGGGTTGCCTTTCTCAAACTTTGTTCGCGTCGGGAAACAACAAAGTTCGAGCTAGCAAGCTACGCTCTAAAAATGGCAAGTTTTGAAGAAAATCTGGATCGTGCAACAAGGCAGCCCTAATTGGGTCTTTCGGGGAACGATTGTAAAGATTTACAAAGAATATGTTTGCGGCATTTACTATCTAACTGGGAAGTTTTGGGACCGATTGGCGGGGATTTGCCGTGGATCGCTGTGGATGAAGTACACGCGGCGATGCACGATTAATAGCAAATTACGTTTAACCATGTATCCAGCTAATTTAAAAAGCTCACATTACTGTATTGTGTAAACAGTTCACTTCATTTGATGTTTTATGTGGCGTTGTCTTTTGCGGGCTGCAAATGTTCCACCAAAACAAGTTCCTTCCCTAAGACTATTTAGCAGAGCCGCCGTTGCTGCGTCCGGAGCTTAGCGCCGCCCAAGACTGGAGAAAGATCCTCCAGAGCCATAAAAGACATTATACAACTGTTTGTTGAACCAACCATGTCTAGTAAACTATCTTAGATGGGTGTAATTGGTGGCGTTATCAGAAAAATGATTCAACTTAACTGGGTTAAGTTGGTCCTGTTTGGCACTAAAGGAAAGGTCATAGGGCCATTAAAGACACAATCAATATGATCCTTCCTCCTCCATGTGCCTGTTGACTGTGTGGTCCTATAAACTACTGAACACAAGTTGAACTAAAGTGCAGATCTAAAAATCATACCTTAATGTTTTTTGCAGCCGGTTGGTCTCCCTGTCCGAATGCGAGCGCCACCCAGAGTTCGAGCTGCTCCTTCTCCTGCATTTCTGTCATGGCCTTTATCTTCCTCTCCAGCACCAAGGCCTTCAGGCCGCTTTTCTGCTGCACATCCAGAATGGCCTCAGTCTGCCTCTTCTGCAGCTCGTCGTATTCCTGCTGAACCTGCGGGGCACACACGAAACCCACGAACACCCACCCACCAGGCATACGCACAACATTCACTGTTCCGTCAACTGAGCGAATGAATAAAGTTAAAACGTGCGACTTGACAAGTCAGCTTGCCTGTTCGTATTTCAGCTCCAACTGCTGGTGCTTCAGATACAGCTCACGTCTCTCCCTGAGTATATGTGCACTCATTTCTTTGCCCCTCTGTTAGAGACATTATCAGAGGTTTACTAACTTTCATAGTTTTAGCCAATATTCCAGTCAGTTATGAAATGTCACTCACCACTTCCACTTTGATTTCACTAAGACCTGAAATGTTTGTAGACTGAATGCAATTTTATTTCGAATGGTGAAAATGTCTCAGCCATGGTCAGTGTTGCAGGTCCAATTTGAACCAGAAAGAAGCTCCACAAGACCTAATTTACATTGCACGAATTTGGATAAAGGTTTTAACAAGCGCTCTTACATTTTTAATCACATGAGTGTCCTATTTAACTCGGTTTAAAAGGCATATTTTCAAGTTTTTAATGCTCAAGTGGTATTTGAGATGAAATACTCGATGGTAACTCAGTTCACATTGACAGTACATGCAAATAACTTTAGTCTTGTGGAGAGAATCATCTGGAAGGGCTTTGAAACTCAACTTGCCATTCAAAAGAATCTTTTTTTTAATCCATTTCTGCTCAAGGAGCTTTGTTTCTGCTAGCCATCCACTCCCTTTCATGGATGTATTATAAGACGCGCTCTCGTTTCGTGTCTCGTCTCTCTGCAGGCACATAAAAAAAAAAAAAAATGACAGCCCTAGTTTTATCTGTTCTATTTAGCTGTTTGATCTGCCAAATAAGTTGTGTAGATCGAAAAACTGAATCAAATAAGGACTTAAACAGTTCTGACTTACTCCTGGTGGTGACATCAACAAAGAAACAGCAAAGCAAGCTGAATTCTTGCGTCTCTACATTTGACCTGCTGAGTAAAGTAATGCTGCCATATAACCGATGGTTAGTTGGCAAATCTATGAAAATCAGACTTGTGCTGTAAAAAGGAGGACAGTGTTTTCCTTTAGACACAAGAAGCAATGAATATCAATGCACAAAATAAAACTATTCAACATAATCTTTTTACATCTCAATTTAAAATTTCAACAGTAAAATAATGTCCAATTTGCTTCATTATACCTGTTGCCTATTTGTGCATCACACCTTAAAGCTATAGTGCGTAGTTTCTGTCGCCCCCATGAGGAATTCGAAGTAATGATGATACAAGTCTTTGTGATTGTGCAGTTATGTTAGTGTTAAGGTGAGGGTTAGCTGCCTGTAAGGCGACATGGGAGGCTTAAAACACCATCGAGCCCACTGCGCACACAGCGTCTGTCTCCGTAAAGGAGAGAAGACGGCTGGCGAAATTCACAAGTTCACTAAAGGTTGGTATCTATCTCGTGAACACCTTTACACAATCACACATTCACAATCACCGACCCAACTCTTAGCAAACAAGCGATTGTGCCTGCTTTAGAAAGTCAACTAGTCGCAAGTTTGCGGTAAAATGCAGTTGGGTTGTCGAGGTCAAAACACTATATAGCAGCTGTGACTCAAATAAACGTATAATGAATAATGTTATGTCACTTTTTACTCGTACACCCCCCGCCACAAATTGCTTTCGAATCTGTGGGAAACACTGAAAAGTTACACAATAACAATAACGATGTACTCCAGATAGCTCGATGCTTTCTGCAGGCTGCACTCTGCGCAAAAGCTCTAAAATTAAGCAAAGCAGTGAACCTTCAAACTCTTGACCATGGCTTTTCTCTCTTTCACCAGCTGTGCGCGGCTCTCAGACAGCTTTGGCTCCAATTCCTGCAGCGACTCGGTTATGCTTTTGTTCTTCTGCACAGCTGCTGCCAGCCTCTGGTCCAGTAGCTCGCCCTTTCCCTTTGCAGCTTCAACTTCTGTCTACCAAATGACAAACAACGGCGTATCAAGCAAGACCAACCTGTACCTTATTTAGTTTTATAAGCACTGCATTGCTGTTCGTGGGATTTTATTTCCTGTCCAACCAAAACTCTTCACATGAAACAACTGTTTCAGGCTCAGATTTAAAAGACACGGATACAACACGAGTGGAATAAGCACATTAAGTGTATGCCTGCTGAAAGCGGGAAAAATGTCTTGATATCTGATTGGCTGTAGCAGACTCACTGGGGGGAAAAAAAAGAAGCTTTATTTTATGGATAAATTCAACTCTTGTGTGCGACAGATTTGTTTCTTTTCCTTTAGTGTGACGGGACTGTGATGAGTACTATCTCTTACCTCTAGCCTCTCCTTTTCCAAGCACACGTGATGTTTATCTTCGACGGACTTGTTGAGATCCCTCCAGGCTTTGCTTTGCGCCGCTACAAAACTTACAATCCTCATTTTCATTTGCTTGTCGATCTCATCTAGCTTAGTTTTTGTGTTCTGGTTGTTCTCTTCGGCCATTATTTTCATTTTGTTGATATAGTTGGCCTCCATTTCTATTTAAACAGCAACGGAGAGAAATCATGCTTTACAGAGTTTATGATAGTGTTTTTTTTTACTTTGACTCAGAAATGGACATGTTTATCTACCTCTGACTGTCTTTTCATAGCTATCGTTTAGTTCCTTTAATTCATCCTGCTGTCTCTGTTAAGATAAAAAACAAAAAGGTGGAAGCTTTGTTGTACAGATGCTTACTGGTAGAAATAGAATGTAATATGCAAGGTAATGGACTGAGTTCTCACCTGCTTGAACTTTCTAATGAAGATTTTATTACAGGACTCTCTCTCTCCCATGTCCGCTTGTAAAATGTGCTTTTTCTTCTGAAGCACTACCTCCAACTCCACTTGGCCTCTCTGGGCCTTTGAGGTCCTGGAGACGTTGGCCACCTTCAGCTCACAGATCTCGTTGTGGTGAGCAGTCTCCAATTGTTTCAGCTTTTGCTCATGCTCCTGGAATCAATGATCAAATGTTGCGTTCAGCTGTGAAATTCATACACATTAAATTGGATTTACTGCAAATACATGGCATCGCATTGATTTGGTCCTGTTCAAATAGGACTGGATGGTAATTCAGTGTACTCGAGCAACTTTGTGTCCGCGTTATGGGATCACATCTTGTTTTCACATTTCTGTTGTTCAATGTGATCATTTAGAGCAAATTGTAATCAAGTATTTGAAGTTTTTGTGTAACACATGAAGAATTTCGACATGGGTCAATGAATTAGAAATTTAAAAACCTTTAGGCAAATCCCTCATGGCATTCAAGTGTGTGGAACACAGTAAGCTCTTTTACCAATACTCTTATATTCCTAGTATGAATGGGGGTATAAAATAAAAACGGATAGCTCAAATCAAGCAACCTGATTGGTTTATAGCCATGATATAATAACCACATACCACGGCTGTGACGTCTTGTTCCTTTTCACTTTCAATACGTATCACGCCGCATCTGAGAAAGTACTGTATACGCTATATTTAGAATATTTTCACTGATTTACCTCGTCGTCAGAAAGTCCTATTCCGATTGGGAACTGAAGCAGTTATCTATGCTCTCTTCAAAGCCACCAGACTCCATTGACAAAACAGTCATTTTTACCTCGCAGAACAAGGGAGTTGCTGTTCTACCGCTGCCTCGATCGGTTAGTTTGTGTTATTGTGTGATTTTGGTGAATCCGAACTAACTCTTTAGCGTTAAGCAAAAAATATAGCCTATGCTAGCTGCTAGTGTAGGCTAACTTGATCTACGTTTAATAGCATTGCCTCGGTATGTGCAGGCAGCCAGCCCAGGAGGGCTTATTTTGTTGTGATCCTTAATAAATATCTATTTAAATTGGAATGTGATGTGGCCGGGTTAGCTCAGTTGATAGAGCAGGCACACATGTGTAGAGGTTTACTCCTCGACGCAGCGGTCGCGGGTTCGACTCCGACCTGCTTCCCTTTGCTGCATGTCATTCCCATTGACATATATAAAATGGACCAACAGATCCCGTTGCTCTGGACGGAGACCAGTGAAGGATATTAGAAGCACTTTTCCGGTGAGCGCTGAGCGTTACTGAGCAGCCTCCAACTGAGAGAGAAGACGTAAATGTGAAGTGAGAGCAACCTGTCTGAAAGTTGTAAGTCTTCTGGTAGCTGTGCCAAGAGAAATCTCAATCCTTCCCAATCTTGCAGAGATGGGGAGCGTAGGTATATGTAAGGAGATAACATGGACACAGGCCAATTATTGCTAACTAAAATGCTAGTTAACAGGCATGGGGAGCGTAGGTATATGTAAGGAGATAACATGGACACAGGCCAATTATTGCTAACTAAAATGCTAGTTAACATTAGTAATTAAACTTAAACAGCTAATGTGAGTCGAAACTGCCTGCGATCTTCTCCTGTACGGTCATTTCTCTACTATGCGACAGTAAGTCGTGTGGTTATGACACAATCGTTAGCCTATTTTTACAAAAACGTCTGCTACGGAGCCATAACGTGAGGTACAAGGTAATGGAGCCTTTTATACATTGTCTTGTTTCTTTAGAAATAAACAATGGACAAATAGAGTCTTTAAACGCTTCAAATGTAAAGTTATTCGCTGTCAAAGTGACGCCAAAATGAATGGGGAGGTGAACGGGAGGTGATGGCTTGTTAGCATCAAAATGGCGCCATAGGAGCTACGCGTTCCGAGGAGAAGCTTACGCCCTTGGTCATTCCCCCTCTCTCTCCCCTTTCATGTCTTCATCTGCCTTATCAAAATATGTAACTTTTCCCTCTTCGGTCCCCCTACAGGTTGATGGAAAAGTTACATAGTATGCCTTTAAATTGGAATGTGACTAACTTTTATATTGCCATACTTGATGACCGCTTTATAAAAGCTACAACATACCACGGTCTGTCGTGAGCCATTGCTTATCATCAAGGGTAGGAAAAACATGTGCATGACACAGAACGTATTTAGAACTGACTCAAAAGGCATAATATACACAATTTTCCAGATGAGAAAGTTTGCTCCGGCCGGTCAGCCGACTGGCTTTGGCATAACTTAGGGCGTTTTCACACATACCTCATTTGGTCCGGACTTTCGGACTTTTCAGTTTGATCTGAACCAAAATTAGAGGTGTGAAACCTCCCCCAGACCACGGTCCAGATCAAAAGACCAAATTTTGGTCCGATAAAAAGAGGTGGTTCGTTTATAGTGTGAAAGCATTTTTTTGGATGGTTCGGACTTTCGGACCAAATACAAGAAGCTCTGGCAGGCTCTCCTCGTGTTACAAGACCGGGGAATAGCTCCTTTAAGGAATAGCTTGGTGCTTAGTGTGTAGGCTACATGAGAGAGTGACGGTGAATGCGCTCAGAGCAGACAGCTGTCGGCTATCAGAGCTGAGAATACATCAGCAGTTTATTTGTTAAGTGGTAGTAAATGTCACTGTACATTTAGGTTTCCGTTTGTCTCTGAATAAATTCTCCAGAAAGAAAGTTTCCGTGTCTCGCTTCTTAACATCACAACAAAACAAAAAGAGCCGTACAATAAGCCGGCAGTAGAGGAGAGCAGCAGTCAGCTGAAAAAACTCCGACACAGAGAGAGGAGACGAGAGGACGGGGAAGCCCGTCTACAAACCAATCAATTATAAGTATCTGGAGACGCAGCTCACGTATGTGATGACGGCAGGACGTAGTTTTGTCACGTTTAGATCTTTAGTGCGCTTGCATAACTGCAGTGTGAAACCAAAACTTACCGGATCAAATGTGTACAATGTAACAAAAACATGAACCTTGGTCCGGACCTTGGTTCGGACTTTCATGTGTGAAAACGCCCTTAGTCACAAACTTTCTCATTGTACTGCTAAACAGTACACTAAAATATGTTTCTGTCAAGAAACAGGCAATACAGTAACATCATTTATATTTCATCAGCACTGCCTAGTTATACAGCTTAGCGGTTCACAAGCAGCATAAACACTGCGTTAGCGACTTGGCTCGGATTGGTTGTTATCTTCGTGCTTCGGTGGAAACTTGCAAATGCCATTGAAAGCACTAGGACGAGGCAGAGGAACATTTTTTTTCACAGATTATCTGTCTCATGTACTACGGTCTAGATATAGTGACAGATCAAGCAAATATGACAAGCTATTTTTAATGAAAGTTACCAACTTCAGCTTTGAGCATAAAAAAACAACTTGAAAACGGGATAATGGAATAAACTTCTGAAAAGTGTGTGTGAAGCTTACTTTAATTTCTGCTTGGCGATGTCTCTCGGCCTCTTGTTTTAACCTGAGCCTCTCTCTCATACTGGCCTTGGCCTCATCCAGGTTTCTCTTGGAGTTGTCCCAGGATCTTTGGGCCTTGTCCTTCTCCATCTTAAAGTGGCTTTTCTGTTTCAGCACCCTATAGAATTCCTCTTGGACACTTGCACATTCCTCCCACATCTGCAGGTAATAGACATTTGGGACTCAAGCGTGTGAAGTGCAATATAAAAGGAGTACACCTATTGGCTGTCAGGCTGTTTATCACATCTGGTGTCTTAATGTAATGATTGGCCAGCTGCTGAACTCACACACAACCTCCACCTTCGTACATGCACAACAACTGTCCAATCCTCTGCTCTGTGCTGTTTAGCTACACGTTGCAAAATCAAAGTGATCACAAAATTGAAATGCTTTCAGTGATAGACTTCAAGTAATCCTAATCAGTTAGCTAAATTATCGACCAGCTCTGACCTCATCCATGTTCTTTTCTACCGCTGCTGGCGACTTCTCTTTAACCGTCTCTTTGGTTTCGCCTTCAGTCTTGGATGGCTGGACAGAAAATTACAATTAACATACATAAAACCGCCTTGAATTAATTAAGCTAACTGTTGGCTAGTGTCTGGTTGATGCTAAGCTGACAGTACCTGGTATGTGAAATTTCACTGTAATATCCTACATTTGTCAACTGCCACTCACAATATTTAAAATTGAAATAATTTAGCTACATTTTGAACTTTCAGAAAATGCACCCTTTTCTAGCTAACGTTAGCTACCTAGCTATGCTAGCTAGCAGCTCTGACCTGAGCCTTGGGCATCTCCTCTTTAGGCTGATTGTCCTTTTTCTGCTTCCCGCCTTTGCCTTCGGTCTTAGTCTTGGGCTGGACAGAAATTAAATTAAGATTTGACGTACATGATTAAAACCTCCAAACAAAGCTGATTTCTGCCCGATGCTGAGTTAGCCATTTACCTGAAATGCTAACTGTCATCCACACAATTATTGTGATTAACTGATAAACAAAGAAGTTGACTCACCATCATGAAATCTTGCTCAAAGACAAACGTTGGCAGTGAAAATGTAAATGTTTAAGGTTAACAGATTCAGTCTAGCTGAATTTGGACAAGATGCACTGTCATGGCAACCATGTCACATTATTAATCTTCTGTGATTTGTGGCAGTTTGAAGATTCTAAAGCCCTCCACTTGATAACATTCTTTTTACTTGAACCAACAGCCAGAGAGGACCTCCAGCCCCCAGCCGTGTCCCAGCTCTGTCCAGGCCTGAGGTGGACAACCCCCCTCTATACAAGTAAAATAAAGTAAATCTAAAAATTGTACTAAGGGTAGAGGAAATGGTCCATTCAAATCCTGCTGTTTAGATTATTGTAATGACTCCAGAACAAGACAAAGTAAATTCCTCCATTCTCATTATTTGTCCATTTTATTTATTCATGTCAGTATATTTACTGATTCAAACTATTTACTTTAAATTAACTATTAAATACTTTAAAAAAATATGTATTTAGAACAGATTAAAAATGTGCGATTAAACATTTTTGATTGCGCGCCCTAATTATTTCAGAGGCTTGTCCATGGAGGCAGAGGTTGCTCCTCTTTTTTTGAGAGGCAAAAGGGAGATCAAAATATAAAAAAAAAAAAAACTCAATATCATGTAAAATAAGTTAGTAAAAGATTTTCGTCCTCTGCCCTTTTCTCCTCTTGCCCTGCAGTTGTCGCTGTTTATTTAAACATTTACTTCTCTGCCTCTATGGACCAATCCTCTGAGACAGACAGAGACACAGACACACAGAGACACAGACACACAGAGACACAGTCAGAGACACAAACACACAGAGACACAGAGACAGAAAGAGAAACACGCAGAAACAGACAGAAAGAGACAGAGACAGACACACACACAGACAGAGACAGACAGAAAGAAAGAGAAACAGACACAGACACACATTACAGAGACAGACAGAGACACAGACAGAAAGGGAGAGACAGACACACACACACACACAGACAGACAGAGATCTGAAGCAGAGACGGATCCTGACTAAATACAGGCTTCAGTGACCACCAACCGGCCGTAGAGACAGGAAGACTCAGACAGACGTGGGTGCCCAGAGAGGAGCGTATACAGTATGTGCTCACTGCTCAACAGGGGAGGTAGAAACAGAGATACACTTCCTCCTCCACTGTGAAAAATTCTCTTCACTAAGAGATTCACACTAAATAAAAAAAATAGAAAATTTCCCAATGTTAACATCAGAAAAGAGGCTGGAAGTTCTCCTAGGAGAAGGGACAGCAGCTCCACTGGCAGCTAAATATGTATCTGCCTGCCACAACCTGAGGGACTCACCACTATAAGATCCCAACATTACAGATTGTACAATAATTATATTGTACAAAACTGTTAAGTATTATATTTAGGGCCCGAGCGCCGACAGCGGCGAAGGCCCTATTGAAACTGAAGGAATTATTTTCCCGGCAAATGAATTGCCTTTTTGAGGGTCTTAACCTATTCAAAAACTCACCAAAATTGGCGGTCGCATCAAGTCTGGTGAAAATGTACGTATTTTAAGGGATTCGGGAATAGGCGCACAAAAATGGCTCGCTAGCGCCCTCTACAAAGTAAAAAGAAATTGAGCCCCTGCAGTGTGTTTAACGTAGACTCACGAAAGTTGGTACACATATGTAACATGTCAAGATGTACAGAAAACGTCATTGGAGCCATACCCTAAACCCAACAGTAAGTCCGCCATTTTGATTTCAAAGTTCGAAATTAGTGCGATTTTGGCCATTTCCACGTGTCGTACTTTAACAAACTCCTCCTAGAGATTTCATCTGATCAACTTCAAATTTGGTCTGTGCCATCATAAGACGTTAAAGATGAAAAGTTATTAAAAGAAAAACTTTTTGTCATAGGGCGTGGCCGTGGCGGGGCAGCCATTTTATGCGTTTCGCCATTAAAACAGGAAGTGGCTGTAACTCGAGTGTACATTGTCCAATTGGCTCGAAACGTTTCATTATTCATAAGACTAACTCTGAGGACATTTACTTGACAAAATTGACTCAAAGCCATAGCGCCCCCTAGTGGCAGCAGAACTCTTCCTAGAGATTTCATCGGATCAACTTCAGATTTGGTCTGTGCCATCTCAACACCTTAAAGATGAAAAGTAATTAAAAGAAAAACTTTTCATCAAACGGTGTGGCCTTATATCAGCCTTATATGACAAACATCATCCGATTTACATGAAACTTAGAATGTGTGGGCTACATGTGATACTGAGCCGCCCCTTATACTTTTACCACGCCCACTTACTCAGGCCACGCCCCCTTTCATAACATTTAAACAGTTTAAGGTAGTCTTGTGTGAGGTATCATTGAACTCAGCAGAGAGTTCCTTTGTTATTGCTTATGGTTTGGCCCGCCCCCTATGCTTAAGCCACGCCCCTTTCATAACTGGTGAACCATTTAAGGTAGAGTCTTGTGTGAGGTATCATTGAACTCAGTGGGGAGTTCCCTTTTCATTGGTGACGATTTGCGGTGTCTGAGTGCCGCGCAAATGCACGGTCTGCTGGTAACCCCGACACGCACAGAGGAGCGAGGGCCCGTCCATCGCTGCTTGCAGCTTTAATGTGTTATGTAATTGTTTTGTAATGTAGTGTGTTGTATAATGATCCGTGCAGTATAGAATCTACGTGACGCCTACTGTATGTGTTTAATATGTGACATGTACTATATATGCATTTTCTGTAAACTGCTTTGGCAACATGTTTTCTTTGTTCGTGCCAATAAAGCAAATTGGATTGAAAATCAAACCAAATTGACAGACACAAACACACTGCAGCTCAACGCATTTAGGCATATAGACATTGTCAAGACGATCTGCTGAAGTTCAAATTGAGCATCAGAATAGGAAAGAAAGGTAATTTAAACATCTCACTCAGTCAGCTTACTTCCACCTGTACACCATCAACCGTTTCTGCCCGTGTCTCACACCTATCAGCACCTCCATCCTTGCCAACGCCCTGATCACCTCCCGTACAGAATATTGTAACTCTCTCCTCTCTGGTCTACCTCACAAGCTTCTCCATAAACTCCAGCTGGTCCAGAGTTTAGCTGCCCGGATCATCACCAGAACCCCATCCATAGATCACATCACCCCTGTCCAACAGTTCCATGGCTCCCTATTAAATATCGCAATGACTTTGAGATTCTATTGCTGTTTTGGTTCTTTGTTTGGATGTAGCTGTCTGTGTTCTTGTTTTTAATTACTGTTTGACTGCTTTAAGGTTATACCTTGAGTGATGTGAAATGCTCCCATAAATAAAATTATTTTAAAAGGACTTCGAACGTGTCATTGTTGTTGGTGCCAGAGGTGTTGGTTTGATTATCTCAGAAAGTGCTGGGATTTTCACACACAACTAAGTCTAGGGTTTACAGAGAATGGTCCGAAAAAAGGTAACTATCCAGTGAGCGGCGGTTCTGCCTTAATGGCAGAGAATGGCCAGACTGTTTCAAGGTGATAGAAAGGCAACAGTAACTCAACTGTGGTATGCAGAAGAGCATTTCTGAACACAGACAACACGTCACCTTAAAGTGCCCATATTATGAAAAAAATCACTTTTTCTGGGATTTGGGGTGTTATGTTGTGTCTCTGGTGCTTCCACACACATACAAACTTTGAAAAAAATCCACCCATGCTGTTTAGAGTGAGATACGGTTTCTGAATGTGTCCTGCCTTCAGTCTCTGGGTGAGCTGTTCAAAATCAGCACGGCTTGTGACGTCACAAGCCGAAACGAGCAGGCTAACCGCAACCATTAGCTCGTAGCGTTAGCATGCTAACGCTATGGCTAACGCTAGCATGCTAACGCTAGCATGCTACCTCGTTCTCAATAGCAAAGCACTGCTACAACACACACAAGTTCACCATAATCTACAAAAGAACTACTTACATGTGCGCCCTCATTTAGAAGTCTCCCAGCTAATCCTGCCTTGTAACTGACCAAAGTTGTAGAAACAGCCTTTCTTTTACTGTCTATGGAGCTAGCTAGCTGACATGATCTACATCTGAGCTACTGGGCATGTGCAGTGCAATCAAAGATAGTACAGAAGAAGAAGAAGAAAAGAGGTCTCACTCTGTAGCTAAAACAGAGACCAGGTGAAAAGAGTGGCACGTGCTCTCCAAAATTGGAAAAGTGCTGCCTTGGTTGATTAGTCTCGATTTCTGCTGCGACATTCACATGGTAGGGTTAGAATTTGGCGTAAACATGAAACCATGGATCCTTCCTGCCTTGTTTCAACAGTTTATTAGGGCCCGAGCGCCGACAGCGGCGAAGGCCCTATTGAAACTGAAGGAATTATTATTATTTTCCCGGCAAATGAATTGGCTTTTTGAGGGGCTTACCATATTCAAAAACTCACCAAATTTGGCGGTCGCATCAAGTCTGGTGAAAATTTACGTATTTTAAGGGTTTCGGGAATAGGCGCGCAAAAATGGCTCGCTAGCGCCCCCTACAATGTTAAAAAAATTGAGCCCCTGCAGTGCGTTTAACGTAGACTCACGAAACTTGGTACACATATGTATCATGTCAAGATGTACAAAAAACGTCATTGAAGCCATACCCTAAGCCCAACAGGAAGTCCGCCATTTTGATTTCAAAGTTCGAAATTAGTGCGATTTTGGCCATTTCCACATGTCATACTTTAACGAACTCCTCCTAGAGATTTCATCCAATCAACTTCAAATTCGGTCTATGCCATCTTAAGACATTAAAGATGAAAAGTTGTTAAAAGAAAAACTTTTCGTCATAGGGCATGGCCGTGGCGGGGTGGCCATTTTGTGCGTTTCGCCGCCGAAACAGGAAGTGGGTGTAACTCGAGTGTACATTGTCCGATTGGCTCGAAACTTTTCAGGATTCATAAGAGTCCAACCCTGAGGACAAATAAAGGCAGATGTTTACTTAAAGTCATAGCGCCCCCTAGTGGCAACAGGAAGTAGGCCTAAAAGTCAAGGTGCTATACTTTAACGAACTCCTCTTAGAGATTTCATCCGATGTACTTCAAACTTGGTCTCTATCATCCCAACACCTTAAAGATGAAAAGTTATTAAAAGAAAAACTTTTCGTCTGACGGTGTGGGCGTGGCGTGGCGGCCATTTTGAGTGTTGAGCGATGAACAAATACATTGTTGTAACTTGAGTGTACGTTGTCGTATCTGCCCGAAAATTCTCACGATTGACAAGGGTCCAGGCCTGAGGACACCTACAGGCCAAATTTGACTTTTGGTCATAGCGCCCCCCGCTGGCAACAGGAAATGCGCCTTATATGACAAACATCATCCGATTTACATGAAACTTAGAATGTGTGGTCTACATGTGATAATGAGCCGGCCCCTATAATATAACCACGCCCACTTACTCAGGCCACGCCCCCTTTCATAACATTTGTACCGTTTAAGGTAGAGTCTTGTGTGAGGTGTCATTGAACTCAGCAGAGAGTTGCTTCTTCATTGGTGATGGTTTGGCCCGCCCCCTATGCTTAAGCCACGCCCCTTTCATAACATTTGAACCGTTTAAGGTAGGGTCTTGTGTGAGGTGTCATTGAACTCAGCAGAGAGTTGCTTCTTCATTGGTGATGTTTGGCCCGCCCCCTATGCTTAAGCCACACCCCCTTTCATAACATTTGAACGATTTAAAAATTTTGAAATGTCGAGCTACACTTGCAACTTTTATAGATGTTGCTGAAGTTGAGTCAAGTTGTGCTAGCGTAAAGCTACCTTGAAGACCATCGAGTCTGCAGTGACCAGGAAAGCGAAAAGAAGAAATCCAAAAAATGCATTTCCAAGAGTTGAGAGCTGCAGTAATGTTTTTAGCTAAAAGGTACCGTGTTGACCTGGCATCAGAAAGTTGCACACAAAAACATGGATTGATAACTTCTCCATCTTTCAATAATGTGGTCAAACATTTACTGTATAATAACAATCAGCATGTCAGTGGCAAAAACAGCGCTTCTAGTGGACGTACATTGTCCAGGCAAGATTAAGATGGTCTAGCACCGAAACGTTGCCTACTACTAAACTTGATATATTTTTGCGAATCGGACAGTGTGCAGGAGTTTTTCTTTGCAAACGTAGTTAGAAATGTTAATATTGTTTCGGTGAAACGTGCTTGCTAGCTAGCAGTTACAGCAGCAGTAGCTAGCTCTGTGCAGCAATTGCCTTTGAGACTTGTAACTGTTGTAGTTGAGCCATGTTATTAAAGCAGTAATATTAGAAATACACAATTCCTGCCAAAATATCAAGCACTGTAGTGTAAACAGTTGTGTGCAATACTTGTTTTTATCTCTGATGTTTCAGTTTTACAAAACAAGTCAGCAACTAGAATTGGCACCTTGCAGTTGTATGCCTCTGTCAACCGGTCAAGTTGCAGTTTATATCTATTTCTGTCCAGACTCAATATATAGTAAAGTCTTTGAAGCAATTTAATATATGTTTTCCCCCAGTGACCTCGGCCTTTGACCACCAAAATCGAATCAGTTAATCCTTGAGTCGGATCAAGTGGAGGGTGGCTCCGAGACATAGCGTTCACAAGAATGGGACAGAAATATGTGCAGATGTATGTACGGACAACCAGAAAACAAAGCCTCCAGCTATGGCAATTGCGAAAGTATAAAAACCAAAAGAGGAAACAAGTGCAAGACAAGTCAAGCCATGTGTTTATTGGAGGACTTTTACCTGGCTGTTTAGCTTTGCACAAGAAAATGCGCAGCAAGGACAGTACAGGAAGGTCTTAACATTAACAAAACCCTGACCAATAATTTTGCCACAGGAACAGTGGCTAAAAGAAAATACTGAAAACTTTGCAAACTTTGTACCCAGTATTAGTAACTTTGCCAAACTCACAACGGATTCACTTTTAATTAAAACATTAAAGATGGCTCAGATTTATCAAGTGTCCCAGTAAGCTTTTCCGCCAGCATGCACAATACCAGGGCATCTGTTAAGTGGAATGCAGCGATCATTATTGTTATTGAACACACTTGTGCTTTTCCTACTCTGTGACATATTATAAAATAATGAATACCTCATTAATTCAAATGAGTCGTTTGTCATTCAGTGCAATTGTTCATCACAGCTGGTTTTGCTGTAACCTGAGCAGTTTGCCTGTGGTAGTTCGGCTCAGCTCAAAGGAAGAAGAGCTTGTCTGAAAGCTGGATGGCCGGCTCGGAGTGCAAGTACTGTCCAGACAGGTAAGCCAGCTTGTGGGCGTACTTGCATGGTGCTGGCACACGAATGGTGCCCGGCCAGTTCCAGTACAAATGGCACATTTTGAAAGTCAGCCTGGTGTGGGGAAAAAAGCAACAATGTTAAATGTGTCCTGACCAAACATGTACATTTAAATACTTATTTTATTTGCCTGAATACTATGAAATAACAGCAACACCTTTTCCCCAAGTTGTATTTTGTGGTGTTCAAATTATTCTGATTTGTTTTTCAGTCACTGTTTGCGAGAGTCTACGTCTATTCATTTAAAAAAAAAAAAAAAAAAAAAATGCGGTTTTCCATATGGCACACACTCAGCCAGTTTATTAGGTACACCTAGCTGTGCAAGCACCATAGTGTGCATGGAGATGAGGCGCTATTCAACATTTTTCCGTGCTGCTAGCATTCTTCTCTTGCATTTAACTGCAGACGAGAACACTTGAAGGCTTATATGCTGCCCCCGCCAGGTCCGGAAAAATTGCATCCCTCGACACCTACAGTACTGTAGAAAAACTAGTACCATCACCTATTCAGAATTTTGGTATCAACTTGGTACCAGAGTATTGGTCCTCATGATATTCCTAGTCTGAATACTTAGTTACTTGACCTGGTTTGTTGTCTAGTTAGTTTACCATTTAGTCTGACCGTGAATTTTACACCAAGAATCTAAAAAAAAAAAAAATTTAAAAAAAAAAATCAAATGGCATGATACAGACGGACCGAGTTAGGTACATGAATGATATTTCGCCCTTCAACAGTGTATCATGAAATAAGAGTCTCCTTTGCATATTTGCCATCCCAAAGTCATCGCAAATAACTATGCTAAAGCCTGGGAAAATATATACAACATAAAACCTTGGAAAAATATATACCAAAGTAATAAAATCTTAAGATTTACATTGATCGGAAATGATGTGACTGGTGGAGGTCCATATGTTTAAATGCCTTACTGAGAACTAGTCTGAAGCTTACAGTTTTCTGATGATAAACATTTCTCATTGTTGAGAAATAAAACATTTATAGTATTCATTAAAATATAGAATGTATACATACACTATGCAATATGCAACTCTTTTGGTCTGACTAATAATCTAATACCAGACACTGACTAAATTAATATGGTCTTTGTGCGTGCCAATACTTTTCTTGAATTAAATTCAATAAAAGGCTGTCAAAATATTGTCCAAGTGAAAAAAAAAAAGTGTACCAGGTCCAGCTGGTAAAAACAAATCATTCAGATAGTTTATACAGAATTAACATGTTTTGCATGTGTACCAGTAATAAGAATGATACTCCGTTGTTAAGAAATCAATACCTTTGCAAATGGTCTGGTGAGAGGTTTGCCGTGTTGTACAGGGAGATGTAGTGTGTCGGAATTCCACAGCCCTGGCGAATGGAATGTGCCATTAAAAAGAAATCCGTCCTGAATGGAAAAAAACAACCAAAACTTAAGTGTTAGAAACTTTAAATAGCTAACAGCCGTCTTTGATGGTGTCCTCATCAAAGTGCACATATTTACTATTGTTGCCAGCAGATGGTGTTGCAGCCTTTCAGATGTATGCAGGTAAAGATAAAAAGCAATGTTCCTCTTCCACTACCCTGTTAGGCTGCTCATACAATCTTTTATATGCTCACATAATTTCTCCTCCTGTATTACATTCAGATTCTGCACACAAACGGCACCACAGCTGGTTTGAATTTTTTAATTCTCTTTTCACCTACACTGCTAGTGTAAACGCCAATTAAAGCAGAGAGCAGACCATCTGTTGCCTAAGGCTGGATTCAGACTGAAAACACTTAAGTAATGCTGCCTTCTTATTGATTTTAACAGGGACCACTGTGTTCACACATGGGGGGAAGTTTGGCTGCATAGGGATCTGGCAAGAACAGACAAACAAGACCGGGTCATTTGGTAAAAGACTGACCAGTCTTGCTGAGTAAGGGTGTGATCCAGAACAGTTCCAGGTGGAGGTGTGCCAATGTTGTTTGCAGCAAATGAGTAGAGGGTGGTGCTGATGCGCTTTTGGACCACAATGAAGACCAGCTTGGGCTCATAGCTGGGGAAAGTCTCAAAGCATTTGATCAACTGTGGGATCTCGTACTGCTCCACCATCTTTAGCTGACCATCTGACACACCATCCCGATACACCACGATCTTCTCTGGCAAGTTGTGGTTCACCTGTACAAAAGAACATACAACTGCAATGCACTGTGTGGCATAACACACTTTTCCTACCTAGATAACATCTGGATGGAGATCACGTTAATACCCAAGTGTAAATTGGGCATTAATATCAGAAAGTCCATGTCGATCATGTAAGTGACTAGGGGTGTCCCGATTCTCCTGGTCTATATCAACGACTTTCCACTTCCACTTCAAGATTGCTCCATTGCCGCCGCTGGATTTCACTCTTTTCGGTCAGATGTCCGGTACCTTCTGCTTTCTTGGTGTTGCAGTCTAAACTCCGGTACATTTATGAGGACTACAGTGTTTCCCACAGAATTAGATTCTATTTGTGGTGGTAGCTGACCCGGGGTGGGGGGTGCACGCGTGGAAAGCGGTGCAGACTTGTTATTAATTGTACTGCAAATATTTTTATAAAAAATTCTGCAGGTAACAATTCAAAATTTTAAATTTAATGGTATAATGCAGTAAGGGAAGGGGGCTTTCACATCTGACAACAAAGTCCAGTTCATTTGATTAGTATGAACAGGGCACAACCATATCTTTTTCCCGAGGGGCATGTTTTGCTCCTCAGTTGAAAAATGTATGTGTAAATGAGTGACTTCCATAAGGTAACTGCTATTACTGTTGTAGCTAATTTGTACAATAATAAAATAGTGTTATGAATACAAAACATTATGAAGTGTAATGTTTTCCATTTTGAAATATTGATAAATAAATTGTGACGTAGAATAACAGACTGCCCCTACAGTTCGGCATGCATGTGAACCGCAGATTGTTGAAACTGTAACCATCATAGTGTGAAATACAGTTTAACTGCTGCTGTTACATAAACGGGCCTCAGCAGAGAGGCGGAGTCAGGGCAATGCCGCTAAAGCACTCAAAACTTTGACTTTCATGCGCAGGCTACTCCAAAATGGCTCGCATCAGGAGTTAAAATGAACTGTACCAAAACACGAGGAAAAGTATTTAACACGACATATGAGACGTTTTTATTTTTACAGGTTATGAAAATCCCTCAATTTAATACTGATAGACTGCAGTGCGGCCCACCGCGCAGACAGATAGCAGTCGGCGCTCCGGCAGACGGAGTGCTCTGTGTCTGTCAGCAGCGGTTTCTCGCTGCGCCGCTGGTCCCCAGAGCAGCATGGTCACCTAGAGAGTCCGGTACAGTCTGACTCTGCAAACGCTGGCAGCTGAAAATCAGACGTTTTGGCGCTCTTTTGAACGTAATCGTTCCACCAAAACAAGTTCCTTCCCGAGGCTATTTTGCAGCGGCACCATGGCTCTGCTCTGTGCTTAGCGGTGCCGTTTAAAGAAATGCCACTAAATCAGAGCATGTTTTTCTCTCATCCCCAAATGCTGTGTGGACTAGCCAGACCCTCCTTCGCAGTGCTATGGAGGAAGGTCCGGCAAAGAGAGACTACGATTCTCCAAATCCACAATTCGACTTTCGATTTTTAAAAAGGTCACGATTCTACTGTAACTTTGTTTATTTTTTATTTAATTTTTTTTTAGCACTGATGGCTATGTCACAAAGAAGAACCAGTAGATAGCAGAAGGGTACAACAACAATAAGTTTCTCAGGGTTTACTAGGTCAACCTGAATTTACCATGAGTTAACGAGGAGCACCTGAATGCACCATGAAATGTGTATTTTCTTTGGACACTAGCAAAAAAAAAAAAATGCTCAGGAGAATCGCCGATCCTGCCTTTGATGTCCATCAAAATTAAAAGCTTGTTTCAAATCGATTTTGGATTTAGAATCAAAATCGTGACTGATCAGAAGGTCGTGAGCGAAAAAAAGACAAGGGAGGGTATGCCCCTCCCCATGCATGTTTGTAGTACTTACCTCGTAGTACTTCTGCAGTGCAGCCAATAAACAAACTCTGAAGCCATTGATCAGTTCCTCAGTGGGTGTCTGGAAAGTTACTCTGGAGTACCAGCGGGTCAGTGAGCTGGGCAAAAAATAAAAATAAAAAAAGCAAATACATTTCTATTAAGATATTACCACAAGTGAATGTTGCAAGAGAAAAAGTGAAATACATGGTTAGTCACTGAAACTGACATTTTGGTGTCTTCTAAACCTATGGGGGCTCGGCACTTTGTGTGCATGACAGAAAAAGTAAAATCAAATAAATTTTCTCTAAAACAAACATTTGTAGCAGTAATCTGCAGACACAATGTGTTTATTTTGGGGATGTTCTAAAATATTTTCTACCTCATGTCTGGTGGCGATACAGTGAAACTCGTACGCCATGTACATGTTTAAATGAAACAAACTCACATTATGCTTTGTGCCCCACATGGATTCAGTTAAGTTTACCTGTTCACACTTGCGACAAAGCCCATGACTGATTGATGTGCCTTGCTGGTGTCATGGTGGACATCAACTCCCACCACCATCAAGTGTTTCTATTAAAGTGGTATAGAGGTTCAGTATTTTCTCATTGACTTCAGTAATGTTCAGTAACATCTTATTTTCAATGACCCACAACATCTGTAGAATGTTGTTCCAATGGTACTGAGGTATAAAGGTTTCCTTTGACTCACAAGATGTAAACCATTGAGCTACAGTAGATACGACGTTCTCTTCCTGCTCTTTAAGACCCGATACTCACCAGAGGGACATTGACAGTCCATAGCTCTCCTCCTAACTTGCTGTTTATCTGCAGGAGTATCTTTTGGGCAACACTTCTTAACTTCTGTGGCTGGGATATGGTGCGGACATTGATGGCCTGTGACACAACAAGTGACAAAAAACCTTAACTGGGACAAAAACATTTCCAGAAGTATTTGTTTTCCTCAAATTCTAAACCAGCCATGCACAACCACATGGATAAGCATAACAAACCTGGGATGGGATGGGACTTTTGACACAGCAGAGCTTCTTGATGGCACTGTAGAGATCTTCTCTGTTGCCGACCAGGATGCACACTACGAGCTGCATGTTGGGCTGTACAGGTAAATTGAAAATGGAGAGTTACACAGGAAGGACTTCAGTTCAGTGGTACCAGACATTAATTTAAAAAACAACTTGTGCAGCTGTTTAAATGCTTGCGTGCGAGTATAATGCAGTTTGTGGTTAATGGACTGAAACATGCAAACTTATTCAGGGCTTGACAGTAATAGTTGCCCATGTTACCCAAGGCAACCAGGCTGGAACCACTGTATTGCAGTGTAAAACCAATGTATTTATATAATCCATATCTAATCAATAATTAATCCAAACAATTACAGGACAGATATTTGCAAAGGTGATGTTAGAGATAATGTTTATGATAACACTTAATTTAAAAGGAGTGTGCTTAAAGCGTAACTCTCGCCAAAATGCAACCTAGGGTCTTTTTGTGAATGTACCCGAGTCAAACTTTCGTTTAAAAGCATAATTAGGACGGAATCGTCACTTTTAAGATTTACTGTATTTTTGTTTTCCGGTCAAATGGCCTTTTGAATGGGAGTGCTAACAAAACTTTCTAGATGTTGTGTTACTTTGGCCAGGTCATCATCAAAAAAGCAAATTAATGATTAATTAATGATTTGGTCCATGTTGACATTAGTTGCTTCATGTACATTTATTAAACACTTTGCATTATTTAGCTTTTCATACAGCTAGACGTCTAAACTCTGGGACAAGGCAGTTATGTTTAAATAAGTGCCATGCTGATTCCAAACAGACAGCTTTGTCAAGGCAGTTTGGGCTTCAGATAGCTTTTACACAGTGGCCATCGTTAATGACAAATTGTGTTCCGCTATGAATGTGCACAAACGTATTGTTTATATCACAAATAAGGTCGGTCAGTGAAGGCGCAGTCGTAGCGGTGGCCGTCGTTGCCGGTAACGTACTTGTATGACAGAGCGCACGGACCAAAGCTTTGTGACTAGCATTTAATGATTAGCATGCACTTTCTTACTGCTGCTGCCGTACAGTATCTTCCTTAAACATACGCTGCAGAAGCAAGCACCGGGCTCCCTTAATTTGAGGCACCAAGTGCTAAACCGCTTCCCGTCTCCACCCTTTTCCTCTTGTCCTCTATTCATGCCCAGCGCCATTTGTTTTTAACTCCTTTCTCAACTAACGCTGTATCTACATGCTCCAAGTTTGATAAACTTGGCCTCCATTTTTTTAGCCGCTTTACCACGGAGACCACACCGCACTCTCGCTATTCGGCAAAGACCTGCCCTACTTTGCATCTGATTGGCTAGAACTCGTTTCGTTGGTAGGTGGAAGTTCGATGATTGGTTAAACCCAGCGCATCAAAAAATCCCATGTGGACTTTTTAATTGATTTATTTTTCTAAAATAGTCCTACGCCAGAAATCCGGCACCAGGCCCGAGTACTTCAAGCCCTGCGTTAGTTAGAGCTGCGTTCTTATTTAAGTCACACCTCACTAGTCAGCTGAGAGTGGATGCTCTTGACGTAAGTCTCAGTGCGATCATCCTTCAGCTCCACACGAATGGGTCGCTCCAGTCGAAACCCAATAGGTCCGGCCACCTTGTTGAAGATGGAAACCAGCTCTTCAGCCTGCTCTGCACAGCGGCGAGGGTAGAAGATGGACCAGATGTTCAATGGGATCTAAGAATGAGGGGTCAGTTGGTGGAGCCAAGGCAAAATAACATGGTTAAGCACTGATGCTTGAGGACAAATTCCGACATGAATTAAGCCTACACAGATCACTAGTACATTAAGTGGGTAAATGTTGCTGCCTTGCTTCCTAAACTTTGCACTTAATACATTTTATATGTTGCATTACAGCTAAATTATATTCATGAAAAATGTGGAGGTAACACCAGCAATTAGTTTCAAACACTCACAGAGCTGATTGAAGGATCCCTAACAACCTCTCTGGACCAGGATACATCAGCACCAGTGGTAAAGGATGATGACTGTAGACATATGGTTTCTAGAGGAAGAATTCTACCTTTAGTCTGCAAGAGAGGAAACCAATACACAATATACTGTCAACACAAAAAAGGGAAAAAAAGAACGGCCAGAGTATTAAAGAACAAAAAGCAACCTGAGCTGACTCATTGGCAGACAGTGGAGGGTAGCTTTGTTTTCCCCTCCAAATGGGCGTTCCCATAGGTTTGTGACATAGATCAAAACTATGAACAGTATTTTGTATTTTTGGCCCTGACAAAAACTACTGTAAAAGAAAATATACAAAAACTAATGTTTCTAAGTTACTAAACCTAAAACTAGCAAACACACTGACAAACTAAACCTAAGAAAGTCAAAACTAAAATCTGAAAATTCAGAGAGAGAGAGAGAGAGAGAGAGAGAGAGAGCGAGAGCGAGAGCTCTCCCCTAATGACATTGTTGGCCCCAGAGGGTTAACAGCACAGCCTCACCATCAGGATTTCTGAGTCAATGTCCAGTCCCCATCGGCTGAGCTCCTTCTGACTCTCAGGGTTAGTGCTGATGTTCTTCAGAAGCTGTTTGATTGAGTGGGTGTGCTGCTCACCACTCACATTGATGTGCATGGTCAGGTCCTACAACACATGAAAGATATCTCACCAAGTTACCATAAGTTTTTATTACAAATGTTCTCTTTACACAATATTTTCAGACCTGCATCTCCTCGGATGACATATTGCTATACACTTTCTAAACCATTTACACTTCGTATTTAATTTCATATCTTTGGGAAGTGAGAAGTGAGGATGGTAGCTACCTTCTGCTGCTGTGGTCGGAGATTACATTTCTGACTTTCTACAGTTTAACAATATGATATGCTTAAGTCTCGCATTGCCAGACCTACCTCCACAACACTGCAGAGGAAGGTCTGGCTGGTCCACACAGCACTACGGGATAGGAAAAAAAAAAGTGCTCTGGTTTATTAGCATTTCTTTAAAACCAATCGCAATCTTCTTGGGCCGCGCCAAGCGCAATAACAGTGCCTCTGCAAAATAGCATCGGGAAGGAACTTGTTTTGGTGGAACATGTGCTCCTTCAAAAGTAGTTTTAGTCGTGCAAGAGAAAACTCAGATAGGACAGATAGTCTAGCTAGCTGTCTGGATTTACCCTGCAGAGATCTGAGGAGAGGTTAACCATAGTCCTCATAAATCCACCAGAGTTTAGAATGCCAACACAAAGGAAGCGGAAGGTAATGGACATCCGGCCGAAAATGAGGGACGTCCGGCGGATCTTCAGGCGGCACCGGAGCAATCCCCTAAATGAATCATCGTCAATATAGATGATGATATTCTAAATTGATTGGGGACATTTTAATTTATGTTAATAATCTGCGACTACTACTTAGCTACACTCTGAGAAAGGATGTGTCAATATCGTACACTTTGTGTTATTCCTATTTTGACACAATGTGTGAAATTATTCAGCACGTGTTAAAAATTTGAAGTATTTCCACAGAACTGGCCAACACAGCCTGTGTCAAAATATTGTCCAATCACGTTGGTACTGCGGTGCTGACATCACACTAAAACTCCCCTCAAAGTAGGCCTGCACGATTAATCGTTATAAAATCGCGATCTCGATTCACCATGTTCACGATTTAATTTTTAAATAACAGATTTTTTTTTTTTTAATGACTTTCTCAATTCTCATTTAATTTTACGAGCCGACTGCATCACAAACGCTACTACTTTCTTCTGTGAGTTTTAAACATTGACTGTATAAAATAGGTTTTAAAGCGCTCCCAAGCGCTGCAATGCTCTCCCTTCTCTTCATTGTAGGCTCTATGCTTGTGGTGATACGCAATGTGCTATAGCTACCAAAAAAAAAAAAATCTATGTTTGGTACTGCCAATTTTTGTTTTGTTTTGTCATGGTTCATGTGCGCAATAAACATTACACTTTGTGAGAAAAAAATCGTGGAAGAGAATCGTGATATCAATTCTAAGCTAAAAAAATCGTGATTCATATTTTTCCCCGAATCGTGCAGGCCTACCTCAAAGACAGCGTTATTTCTTTTTGACAGTGACACAGCAAGGTGTTGAGGCCGGGAAAACAAAACGAGACAGGTAAGATATCCTTAATCACCGTTTAGAATTAATGCTGCTAAACTGTCTGGCTGAGTTTGTCTTTTTTACTTCAGTTATCATTGAGATGATGGGTTAGGGCTGTGTTTCTTTATGCATTTCATGGGTTTTAATGGTCATTGACCAAGTGCGTTAGTTGCTAGCTAACTGTCCTGTTAGCTAAGGTTAGCTCAGAAATATCGGACTCAAGTTTTTTACAAGTTTGACCTGACAAAAAAACAAACTTAGTGGTAAGGTTGTAATGGTATCCGTTATTTCCTAGTTGCCACTGACCTTTCAAGGTGCTTTGCCTCTCTGCGCACTACCTCACGGTTTTAGTGCGGACGATGTGTAGGCTAGCCTGGAAATCCAGACCAAATCTGAACGATTAAGGGTCTGGCATTGAGTAATGAAAATGGCCCAACTCGAGGGGCGGCACCAAGCATGTATTTGAAAATCTCACTGCACTTAGCTACCAGCGGAGCTAACTGGTAGATTAAACTGTCGTCATCTGTTTAGCTCGCCTGTGGTCTGCCTTTATCAGATACACTGATGTGATTGGTGCAGCTCGGCTACATGGGCATAGTTAATGAGCATCATTACTCAATGCCAGAGTGACTCGCTGAGCAAGTTCAAAATGTTTTGGAGGAATGGGATATTTGTGTGTAAGTCATGTTACGTTAGCTAACGTTATAGGCTGTTAAGCACACAACAAACAACCGAGTGCAGACGGCGCGCTGGCCAGCAGCGTGCTAACGTTACTAGCTAACGCTAGCTAACTTTAGCCTGGCACTACCCTGGCATATGCACTTTCAACAGAGCCTGCACTCAGTGTTGTCGTTTTAAAACCGTGTTGAAATTGGCAGGAGTAAAGTTAGTTAACGTTAGCTGTTAAATTTTGGCAGCTGTTAGACACCAGTGTCCTGCCGTGTGTTTGGCTAGCTCAGCTTATGAAGCTAATGGAGCAGAACTAAATGCATACAGGAGTTTGAGTTCAGAGGAACAATAGGCATTAAAAAGGGAACTGCAGTTTAAAATGACTACATAACAGGTTTACAGCAAATGAATGTTCTAAAGCCACATTTGAAGCCGTGTTTTCAATTAATTTAACTTTTGTCAGTGATGATAGTAATACTTTATTAACACTTTCTGCTCTTAGTTTTTCAATGGAAGAGAGTGAGACTCCCAGGACACTTACAACAGCGTTCCTAGATGGCAAGAGTTGTAAAAAGATATTTCATCTTAGAACCACTGCAAATATTCTTGATGCCTGCAAAAGTTTGTTGAGTCTTACTACAGAGTGTTGACTGCTTGAATTTAACAAAGATTTCAACGAATTCATTGACACAGACTGCAATGTCCAAAACTTTGACAAATATCACATCTTGCTCAAGTCAGTCAAGCCAAATGACCCACAGAATGAGCTGGTATGCATGTTTATACTCCCTTTGCATCTTATGCACATAAAAAAAAACACAAACTCTCACAAAAAAGTGAGAGAGTCTCAAATGCCTTTCCAGTTATGGCTGGAAAATTTGAAAGCACTTGGATATGATATTTGCTCCTGTAGCACAATTCACATTAGGGTTGGGTACCTTTCGCATCTGAACCAATATCGGTACCTGAAATTCGGTTCCGGTACCCAATGGTACCTTTTTTCGGTACTTTCCCTCTGTAATTACTAGGGCTGAAACGATTCCTCGAGTAACTAGAATACTACCTCGTTGCAAAATGATTTGCCTCGAATCTTCGTTTAACTCAATGTTACCAACGTTGTACTGCTGACGGTGTTTCCGCATGGATGATTATTACGGTCGTGCACCAGGCTGACGCTGCTGGCGACACATGCCATGAAGACTGACGGCGCAGATTACAAAATGAAGAAAGAGCGTAAATAGTGAGGGGCTAAGGGAAGAGACAGGCTGGAGAAAATGACAGAAAGTGTCCAAAGTTTGGAATCAGTTCAAACGTTATTAAAACAAAAACTCTGTACAGTGTGTCTACTGCAAAATCGAACTAGTTTACCACAATAATAGCATGATGTTAACGCTTCAGCATCTCAACAGAAAACATTGAGTCTAACTTAATCATCCAGTCCACGAAGCGGACCCAACAAAAGTAAATCAGAGTTGTATGGACAATGAAACTACACCAAACACAACAACTACCAAAAACAAAGACAAGAAAATACGTAGTGGTGACCACAATTTGATCTAAAGAGCAGACTTGTTGACTATCCCTTCGGAAAAACCGCTGACTGTTACGCACCTTTTTCTCTCACTCTCTCTCTTCACGGAGAAACAGCTGATCAGCGATCTACCAGTATAAGTGTAACAGAGTTGTGTAGCATTGTAATCAAATATATAAATGAAAATAGGTTGAGTATAACTAATATTTACATATAGGCCTATATACAGATCAGTCTCAGGTTGAACTTGTAATTCTGAAAGTTGCACAACTTAAGGTAATGTTTAATGTATGCCTTAGTTTGAGGTTTTCTTTAAAAACAATGTAATATGGGACTTAAATGCACTTAATGTTTAGTTTTTTGAGAGATATTGTAAGTAATGTAGGCAATAAAAATGTAGCCTTCTCCAAAAATTAAACTACATTTTATTATTGCTCTTCAATAAAACAAAAGTATTTCTTATCCGATTACTCGATGGTATAATCGGTAGAATACTCGATTACTAAAATCATCGATAGCTGCAGCCCTAGTAATTACAAAAAAATATTTCAGTTGTAAAAATAATTCCAAACCTATTTATCCTATTTACTTTGAACACTTATTTAGAATTTTACACTCTAAACAAAAATACAAATAAAACCCCTCCCTCTCTCCTCCCAAACCCGTCCCTACAACCTATTAAACTGAATAATTATTCATTTCTTACTCACTGTAACTTTTAGTCTTGTATTTGTATATTATTATATTTTAGCCTGTTTTATTTTCATCATGACTGTTTTTAATAGCTCTTTAATGTTTTATGTAAAGCACTTTGAATTGCCTTGTTGCTGAAAGGTACTGTAGAAATAAAGTTCCCTTGCCTTACAACCTCAGCCTGTCAGTCAGTCACCAGGGCATAGAAGCCACCGTTGTGTCTGCTTGTCTCAGAGGAAGTGTAACGTCAACAGCACCGTGACCATTTTCACCTCACCAGTAATATATCAGCGAATGATGTCTGTGTGAAGTTTTGAAAAACTGTAACCACACTTGCAACTGCTGTACCAGCATTTCCGTGACTCACTGTGACTTCAACAAAACTGCAGAGCCGACGTAGCTTGCTTGAGTTTACTCAGTCCGCACCTCTGCGTGTTGTCCTTAACTAGACACGCTGGTGTGTTAAAAATGAACACGTTATTTTCAACACACCTGTTCTGAGGGTGTAGATGTTAACAAAACTGTTGGAAATATCACTGGTTGTTACTCACATTGTCTACATCAACAGTAACTGGATAAAATGTAGTTTCTGTTAAGACAACATTGTTGTCAACAGATGCAAAAACAAACATGGCAGCACTTGGGCTTTCTCTCTTGGTACATAGCAACAATGTTCAAACTGGTATGAACCTTGTATAGTTACTGAGCTATTATTACAGACCTACCTGGCCTGCAAAATAAATAAACTCAAATTGTAAAAAACAATTGTTTAAGCATTAAATATTGTCTTTCACATTATACAGCAGAGCATGCGAGTGGAGTGTGGGCGAGCGGGAGTGCAAGGATTTTAGATGAAGTGCAGAGCGGATTTTTAAAATGTTGAGCGTTGCCTAATCTCCTGCTCCAATTTTGCTCCAGTACCGCTCACACCATGAGTTTGAAGCATGCCTTAGCCCGTATTTGTGTGACTGCAGCAAAGTAAATGCAGATGAACGGTGCCCTTCCGCCCGCCCTCCATACCCGCCAGTGCCCGTCATCCGGCTGACTTTTTGTTTGGGGAGCTCCGGGCAAGAAGGGAGGGTGAGCGCCATTTATCTGATAAATACAACTCAGCTTGTTTTCTTTTGGAGCGAGCGGTGAGCGATTTGAGTAGAGTGGGTTCAATCGGAGTTAAGTGCAGAGCGGTACTAATATATATATAATATTTTTTTATTTTATATTGTCATACTGTAGTTTGACGGTGGATTTCATTGACGGTGAATTGCCAGTGACGGTGGATGTGATGGCGGAGAAAAGGACGACAAGTGCAATAAATCCATCAGTAACCAGAAACATGGTGTCGTTTATTTCCCAGAGGGAGTGATACAGAGAATCGGGAACAGCTTTGAACAGTGCAAACAAACAGCTTTGTAAGTGAGGAGCGAAAATTCTCACCGCTCCCATTCACATGCTGTTATGAAGCTGCTTAATGTAGGTGTTGCTCCTAAAAGGTTTTAGGGTACAAAGCCACCTTGAAGAGGACAGAACATTGTGCTAATGCATTCAATTTACCTTCATAGCTCTGAAGTCCTTCCTCATTTTGTCTGGGATTCCTGTCATGAAGGAAAGCTCTGGTACTAAAAGGATCTCTCCAGTAATGATTTGCTGCAATAAATCAACATTATAAAATTATCTACAGTAAAGCGTTTCCTGGTCACATTAATATTTGATACAATTTCCTTATGCTTCTTATGGACTATTGAACACAGTATTCATTTGTATATAGAACAAGTATTACTGATGTCTGAGTAGGTTGTCAAGCAAAAGCAAATGGGAAAAAGTGTCTCAAATGGGAAAATATGGGACAGCTTGCTTTGACAAACCTGATTCAGTAGTAAAGGAATTGTTTATTCTGTGCGTTTTAAATCATGACATGTCTTTAAAAATATGCTCCATGTTAAGACTTATTGTAGCCACAAGGTGGCATTCTGATGCAAGAATTCAGGTCATGTCAGCAAAGTGGTGTACTGTAAAGAGCTTTACTAAAAATAAAAACGTACTTGTGTCTTGAGCACGTATTATAATGTTAAAGTAAATTATGCTGAAGAGAGCTTTTACCTTCCCTCCTGGCTTAGCCCTCTCCTTTGGCCGATGCATGAGTAGAGGTTGGTCCATCTCTTTGATGGTAATCCCATAGTTCTTGCTGTCAAAAAAAAAAAAAAAAAGTACAAGTCCAAGCAAATGCAACAAATGTTTAAATTATACGACTTTCATTGCTGCTTTGAATTAAATAAACAATTTTAATGCACAAATACGCCTGCTATACTTTCTTGCTCAGTTTCTAAGAGTTCACGGACAGAGCAGTCTCACCTGTAGTATTCAACAAAGGTGGTTTCTGTGCCATCCATCAAAGTGAAGGTGTCTTTGGGTGACTTGTTCCACTCGATGGCATCAATGCGGTAGGTGCGGTTGTTGTAGCGGGTGATGACGATGCTGCCGATGAGCTCTTTGGTGCATTCGTCTCTGAAGTTCTCTTTGCTCTGTTGATACAGCATGTTCCTGGCAGACAGCATGGGCCAAAAGTCACTTTTTCCATTTTCATTGTAAACAGAAAAGGCAAAGCTAGGGCAAGAGTATTTCAGTTTATAAATAATCTATAGCTGCAATAAGCCTGTTGCATTTGGCAAACCGTTGCCCTCCAACTCACCTCTTAATACAACCACATTCCCAGGAGGAAGGGTTATAGTGGTCAAGGCCATTTCAGAGGACAGACGCCATGAGTGATTTTCGACCCTTTTTAGGGGGGCTCAAGCGTTGGCAGTCCCCAGAGAAGAAGTTGGTAATTTCATGGTGCGATTAGTACCCAAATTGAAACGTAAGCAATTAAAATTGCTGAATGCTAGAACATTGTGTCAAATTGGTCGTTATTACTGAGACTTATAAAGTGTCAGGTTTAGTTCTATCATAGTATTAATAGTGTCAAAAAGTATTAGCTGGGGTGCCCGGATAGCTCAGTTGGTAGAGCGGGCACCCATATGTAGAGGTTTACTCCACGACGCAGCGGGCCCAGGTTCGACTCCGACCTGAGTCATTCCCCCTCTCTCTCCCCTTTCATGTCTTCAGCTGTCCTAAAGGCCCGAAAACACCCAAAAAATAATCTTAAAAATACGCCCACAAAAAAAACGTTAGCTGACGTTGTTCAGTAGTTAGCTCAGAGATTATCGGCTAATGAAATTACCGATTTTGCAGGAGGGGGGGGTTAACACTTTTGCATGCACTACATCCGTGTCACATTCTCATTAGGGGCTGAGCCCCCCTAAAGGTTTGATCCTAGAATCGCCCGACAGACGCACTAAGAATGTCTCATCTTACAACCTGGCATTCAATATGTATGACTATATCATAGAATAAAACATTTATATAGCCCTGTGTGGCTCAGTCATGGCATATTCAATGTTTAAACGTGTATGAGCACGTAAGAGCAACGTCTCTAACATTGACAACTAAGCATGTAATGCTTTATGGAAATAAAGTGTAAGGCCTATTTTACAATGAAGAATTATCCAATTTGACTGAATTTATCTGTGAACTTGCCAATGTTTGTATTCTACGGTTGATTTGCTGCGTAAACTCACATGATATTCAGCACAGAGTCATTCCGCAGGACTTTGTGAGACACATCCACATTCAGGTACAGGCCTCCATCTGTGCGCTTGATGCCAGTTGAATAACCTGGCCACACTTGCAGCCTACAAAAACAGACAAACAGGATAATGAATGGACTAGAGTTGCCATAATATTAGCTGGCATCTGCCCTCTGATGTTAAAATGCAACTTTTTACTAACCGATGTTTTCCAAGAATGACTGCGCTTTCTGGATCGTAATGATTTCGACCCACCAGCTTCAGCCCGATGATTTTCATTACCCTTGAAAAACAAAAACAGAGTCATGTCCTGTCCATGCCTAAAGTAACATTGCATAATTCGTAAAAAAAAAAAAGATGGTTGCTTAGGTTATTTCATTAAAGGGTTTGTATAACTACGCAAAATGTTTTCTAAAGCCATCTGGCTTTGGGTTAAACAGATCAGAAAGAACATATCTTAAGGCTACTTATGGGGTTCACTGCCCACATTTCATACGAATTTGGCGGCGCGATTACATAGTCAATGCCAGCACAAATTGCGAGTTGTAACCATTTACACTTGTCCCGAAAAATTTGTGACCCCGTTTCACGAAACCCAAACTGTTTGAATTCTACTGATGTCATATCAGAAATGGAGGAACACATTATTGAAGCTGTATACTATAGATATAGTACCTCATTTTTTGAAAACGGACTGGACGAAAAAGGAGCTTTCTTTGGGGAAAAAAAAAAAGTAAGCAGGAAATTTGGAATAGTAAATTCTGAAATTACATGTATATTATATTTATGTTGTGTTGATGGAGCAGCTCCAATGTTAGCATAGCACAGATTGATACAAACTTAATAAAAGAAAGCGTTATAAAAGTTGTTTTGATTGCCTTCTTATGGACAGACTTGATAAGGTATAAATTCAGATTTTTTACAAATCGTCATCTTAATGTTACTTCGGGCATACTTTTTGCTCCGTCAGTTAACATTATTATTACACAACAGGTTCAAAGCAGCAGTAGTGGTTATTTCAGGCATACTGATGAAGGAAAGAAATGTTGTTAGTGCCTACAGCTCTACACCGGCGGGTCCCGCGATCAAACTCACCGCAAATTGAAAAATGCAAAATACATGCTTCCCGGCCAATGTCAACATGCCTTTAGTGGTTACATTGAGAAAAAACAAAAACCTAAAATAGGACAATAAATCAAAATACACATGACCTAGAAACTGATACGCAGCAATTGACTGACTGAATGCTCTTTATTAAAAGTAAGAAAGTCAACAGAAAAGATGTCAAACTATTAAAATCATGTTATTGTTTGTAAGTGGATGGAGGGCAATAACACTATTTTTCTTTTTTAAATTCTTAATCTCACAGGTCAAGTAGAAGATTGCCATCACCTTTTATTTCAGTGCAAATGATATGTAGTTATAGTAGAACACCATATAGTAGATACATACACATAGTACATACATATTGGATACTATATAGTAGAACATCTATAATAGATGTCTTTCAATTTGATGATTTATGTCATAAAACTTAATCATCTTTGATCACAAAGACACAAAAACAGTGTTGGAGTTTTTTTTTTTTTTTAAATACCTCCTGAGCACCACATTGTAGAATGGAATGCATAGATCCGAGTTGGGTGGCAAAATCTTTGTCATCTGGATTTGGAGTTCTATTTCCTCGTTATCGGTTCGTCTCACACTCTTGAGAACAACCACCTGCATGCCATCAGTGTTAAGTTCAGTAATGTGACATATTTCACGGTATAGTTCTGCTGCACAATGAAAATTCAATACATTTAAACTGACACTCTTAAGACTCATTTTCAGTAGTTTTAGACATTTGTAGGAACTCAGTCAACTACATAAACAAAAAATTACAGCCTGTCCCATTAAAGTTAAACACCTTAGTCAATTAGCCACACAACTAAATAGTAACTGTGGATACTTACGTCTTTCAGTTTAACAGGCAGAAAGAGTATAGAGCCATCAAAAGCTATTACTTCCCCTGTCGCTGAACGGTGATCTTTCATCATGCCAAAACGCATTGCCATTGATTCAACATTTGGACTGAAAAATAATATTGAAAATACTCAATACATACAACACTTTCCCAAATACCAGTACCAGCTCATTTGTTGAACGGTTGTTAAATAAAGCACAAATTGATACTTACGTGAATGTAACATGGTACTGATAAACAGCTTCATTCTTGCAACGAATCGTGATGTGGTTTGAGCCAATATTTATAAGAGCTCCTTTCGTTCCAGCCTTATTAGGTGGCTCACTGACCAGATGAAAATATAAATGCACAAAGATTATTTCAGAACAAGACAGTCAAGTTTTATATTTTGTATCTGTAAAGCTTTAGTGATGACTAGGTCTCCACAGGTCCACCCGAACCCTAGAACTGATTATGCTAGATGCAACAAAACTGCAAAGCTGATTCTAAATGAGCTGCCTTAGCCATGATCCATCAATGCGACAGCAAGTGGACTTTGAAGCTGAAAAAACGATTACCCATGCCGTTTCAATCAGCAAGAACAAAAAACCTGGATGGAGTTTGTCCATTTTCTTGGCATGAGGATATATTACAGGGTACCCCCAGGATTCTACGAGTTCAATTTAAGACCTTTTAAATACCACCTAGGATGAAATTTAATGCCAATGTCACAGCCATATAATGGATAATCAGTGTGGATTTTAGGCCTGAGAAAAAAATGATTTGCCATGTAACGTTACCTGAATTTAACATTTTATTATAATACTCCACAATCATATTTAATTCACAATAGCTTTGTAAGGTGTTTGTACTAATAACATAAGATAATTAGGGCTGTCAAACAATTCATTTTTTAAATCGCGATTAATCGCATGTTTATCACATGAATAAATTCTATTATTTTGCCTTTCAGAACTGTTTTTAAGTACATATTAACAATGGAAAGCAATTCTTACCAGTGTATCTTGACTGGGAATTAAATGAATGCAAAGAAAGTGACTTTATGAACTTGATTTTAAGATTTGTATTTGTTTATTATTTATTTACTGTAAACAAAAGAAAAATGTGTGAATCTAGTCACACATTTGAATCTAGAGTCAATATAGTGTGCAGTAACTCCTAAATAATTTTTATTACTCACTGACGTCCAGTGATCACCTTGCATCACTTTGCAGCAGTTCCAGTTTGGCTGCTTTCTCCGTGTCGTACAGGCTGCGTATACGTGCGTGAAACTACTGTCCCCATCGACGGCAATGTATGAAACGGGTCAGAACATGCCAACCGTAGTCTTTAAGACCCAAGTCTTCTACGATGCTGACAGGTCTGCAGTTAGTTGCCACCCATTTTGCAAGAGCGGTATTCATTTTTTGGGATTTGGTTTCATCCACAGGTCGGCAAGTAGCACTCTCCAAAATAGTGCTTTGCCTGAGCCTGCTAGCATCAACCTGAGTCACGTTAACTGTACTATGCTTAGCTCGTAGGTGGTAGCTCAAGCATGACATGCTTCGGTGATATTTTAATTCGGCTTTACGCAATGTGCATATGACTTTCGACCCGTCCAGGAGTTTTGGAAAATAAAAAGCGCCATTCAGAATTGTGTTGCTGCTGTCTTTTTCCATCATGCCTGCTGCAGCAAGATGTGTTACGAGGAAGTATGGCAAAGTGCGGCAAAGGGTCAAAATAGTAGCCTGTTAGGCACGACGCGAAGCCGAGTGAAGTGAAAATAAATTAATAAATGGCGGCATGCGATTACAACAAATAAACGTGTTATGCTCGGCCCTTAATCGCATCGCAATTAACGCGTTAATGCTGACAGCCCTAAAGATAAAGTATTTGTTGCATGATTATGCTTTGAAATGAAAAATACAAAATGCATAGGATAATATAGGCTAGATAAAATATATAATGTAATAAAATATGCCATATGTAAATGCCAATTGTTTCGGTAATTGTTTCTACGAAAATTGAAAAAGAAAAAAAAAAAACTGATAGAGCGTTTATGAACTGAATGAAGCATTTTAAATAACCGCTCGATCACGTGAATTTGATCGTGGGAAGCCAAAATCGTGATCAAAATTCGATTAATTGTGCAGCCCTACCCGGTGATGTCGAATGTGCGTTAGCATGTCAGATGTGTTTCAAACAACAAAAGGTGGAGCAACGCCAACACTGTCGTCGTCTAATTTCTCAGCCTGGTCACACACTGCTGTGGGATGGCATCCCATTCTTCCAACCAGCATTTGTCGCAAGTCAGCCAACGTGGTTGTGTTGGTCACTCTGGCACGAACAGCACGCCCAAGCTGATCCCACAAGTGTTCAATAGGGGTTGACTTCAGGACTGCTGGTTGAAGAATGGGTTGCCATCCCACAGCAGTGTGTGACCAGGCTGGTGACCAGCATGAGGAGGAGGTGCCAGGCTGCTGTGGCTGTGTATGGTTCTTCCACACGCTACTGAGGCTCCTGTTTGTGAAATGAATAAATTGTTCAATTGCCAATATGTCTTGTTTCTTCAAACTTCAATCATCCAATCCACCAAACGAGTCAATGGCAGAATAAGCTGTTTGGCATTGGCAGAGAAGATTTGGCAAATTTTTCACTGGCGCAACCCACACACTCAGCGCATACTACATATGGAGCACCATTTGAAAGGGAACTAAACAGGATTTCCAACGGTATAAGATGTATTGCCAAAAAACATTGTTACGACAGAGAAATAATCTACCAAACACAAATTTCCTTACTTTTTGTGCCAAGTTTATATATTTCGATATGAAAAAAAAATATTTGGAAATAATAAAATCATTCTCGACTACTGCAGTGATTTTGTGCATCTACATAGAAAATAAACAAGGAACTTTTCTAATGTGAAAAGGGTTAGGGTTACCCTAACCCTTTTCTAACCCTAACCCTTTGTTGAATTTTAATGCTTTACAAAAACCAAAACAAGTAAGCGCTGCGACTACTCTTCTGAAGAGATTTTGGAGAGGGAAATTAGGTAGAAATACATTGGTTGAATTACATGACACCATTGTATTCATATAATACTATCAATCCAGGCTAAAGTGAATGATATTAATGCATGCATGTTGCTTCCTCTAAATTTCAGGTTGTGGTCGACTAGTGGGGCCTGCTTGTTCGTTTAAATAAATTGATCAACATTGATTGTGATTGGTGGTTCGCTGTGCATGCAGACCTGCATGTCACACACTAGCAACACAGTGTATCAAAGAACACTTAAATCAGTGTAAATTAGGTTATATCAGACAGACTTCTGTTGTAGATTAGTGTTACGTTTCCAGTGTTGCGGCTCCGAACTGTAATGATAGTTGGGAGGGACAGACCCATTGTTTCTTTAGGCTAACTATATTAACTTTAGCCTGAGTGGTAGCAGCTTTCTGTGGTGAAAAATGGCCGGGAGATGTGATTACGTTGCATTAATCAGGTGATTTAGTTAGTCTTCGCGGCGTACATAAAACACTGACTACTGTAACTTCACTACCCATCGAAAAGCACGTGCATCACAGTTTCAGCAACAGCTGCCGCTTACAGTGCTTTTCTACACACAGAGCCTCACTTCCCATAACAAACCCTGTCGGACTAACATTATGTCACATACACACGTTGCCCACATGGCTACTTGACTTAAAGTGATGGGTCGGAGTAATTTCACCCTAGGCTGCTTTGCACCTTGACCTTGAGCCAAACGACCCCCCATAAGCTTTTTTCCCTTGTTATAACGTTGGTCGAGTTAGTGTTATCAGCTGGTTAGCTTAGTGCAGGCGCTAATGGATCCACGTTTGTATTTCGTAAATTACCCCACTAATAATGCCCGGAATGATACCAAACTTCTACAGTAGTACAAATAGTTTCTGTACTTATAAAAAGAGGCATTAGAAAGTTTGTAACTACACCAGAAGTATATTTAAATAACACTTGCCTGATGGATACTCCTTTCGGCTGCTACTGCGCTATCGCGCGAGATCCCACAACATCACACACAGAGCACAACATCTATTGCCGGAATAGACTACTGGTAAATTAGTCAAGAAGAATCAAATAGCGAGTGAACAGCAGAAGCGGCTACTGCAGCGTGAGGCGATAGGATAAGATGCCACACAGTTGTATATATCCCGGCTGCGGTTTAAAAGCTAAAAAGTTCAATCCAGAGACCTTCCATGATCTGCTGTTTCGATACAAAGAACCGGAGCTTTTACAACAGTGGCTTGTGCGTGATCTTGCGCGTATAACATCCCACTTTACCCACTTAGTCCGCATTATTGGCGATTTATCAAAACTCTCATTGTGTTAATATTTTGTGAAAGGACATATAGGCAACCCTACAATATCGTCACAATATCGACATATTTGGTCAAAAATAGTGATTTGATTTTTTCCATATCACCCAGCTCTACTTCACATCTGTAAAATGTTGCACTTGAACAATCACACCAAAGACCACAGTCAAAGGCCTGCTGACAGCCAACATGTAAGCTCTATGCATCTTTATTTATAATCATATGCTCACAAAACAAATTGTGAATGTAAAATTTTGCTTTTGTTTTGCACTGGCATCCTCAGTCCATGGTACGGAAAAATAGGTGGACGGGTAATGTAATGATAACACACATACACATAAATTAAGCTTCCGATATGCTAGACTCTAGGGCTGTGAACTTTTTTTTTTTTTTTGCTGTGAAAAAGCAACATATCCCTGCAGTTTGGCGGTTTTATAATAGACATATTATCCATTTCGGTTCAACAAATTTCTGCCGTCAGCCTCCTGGTGTTTGAAATCATAAATGTCACTTATGTAACTTTCACAAGAAAAATAAATAAAAATGAAATCCCAAAAACGTCACACAACCATGGTATTGCGGTGATGCAGTTATCGTCACTACTAAACGACTCAACTCACGGTCAGTTAGGGATGGACAATAGTTTGTTATAGACACATAATGGCAGCTGGAGTTTACCTTGGTGTGTCAAGGCCTTAAGAGATAAATGCAAAATAGATAAGTGTACTTACCGGACTGCCTCCATTTTCAGCTCCATCTTCGCTGGTGCAACAGCAGAAAGCTCCATCACTTCTTGAGTGGTGGGCAACAGGGGCACGGTTCCTTCAAATCATTTGCATTTTAAATCTTGCACCTTTTCTGAATTTCTTAACACTTCATATTAATTATAACATTAAGGCTTAATATCATCTTTAACCTAGGTGAAGGAAACATTTTATCTTTTACATTGTTTCATGATTGTTTTCCTACCTGAGGGGGAAGTCTGAGTGTGTAGGACTGCTTGTTGCTCACAGGCTTCAGAAACAGACTCAACACGACCAGGAGAAAGCGGTAGCTGACGTGCTCTTCCTACTCCAAGGTTAGGCATCGCTGCTCTTCCAAGCCCTACCATCGTCTGAGGGGACAAACCTCGGCCATGGAAACTGAAACAGGTCAAATTCCACAGTAGCCAGGGTTGCATATCAGTTTTTCAATACTGACAATGGTTGCAATAACTCTGAATCGATGATATTTCTAAAAAGATGAGGATTTTTATTATGAAAAGACTTTTTTTGCCAAATATTTATACAAGCTACATGGCTCTAAAGGCTGATCACATTTTATTGCAAATATTTTTTGACAGGAAACCTATGATGCCCTCAAATGGAAACTTAAGACTAACCATTGTGAGAATGTGTGTATTTTAAACTCTGTACACTCGAGTCAAAAAATGCTCTTACAATTACAGAAACAAATGGCGCTTTTCCATTACATGGTACCTGCTCGACTCGCCTTTTTTGGCTTTCCATTACGAAAAAAAGTACCTGGTACCTGCTAACAGGTACTTTTTTTAGTACCACCTCAGGCGAGGTTCCAAGCGAGCTGAGCCGATACCAAAAGGTGACGTGAAAGCAACAGAGGCGGGTGTCCTCAGGGTTTGTACATGTTTTCCAAGGTCAAATTCAAGCACATTTCAAGCACTTTCAAGGTCCATTTTAAAGCATTTTCCAGCACCTTATACCACGTGAATTACATACCAATACATTGTCAAAATTATTATTTAGTGTTTTTATCACATTAAAAGAGATAATGCTATAAACAGCCCAAATTGTGTTTCGTAATAGCAGAAGGATCAAATATTTAAGCAAAACACAAGTTTTATTTTTTAAAATGTATCACTGTCTAAGTAGACTTTGCTATCTAACCTGCCTGAGTCAATGTAAAAACTGAGCACTGAGTGGGAGGATTTGAGCCAAATGACATGCAGCTGGGTCATTCTGTGTCAAATCAGACAAAATCCAGGAAAACAGTTGCTGCACCCTCAAAGTTGATGCTACCCTTAATGTCAGTCTTTTCACACTTTTTTCCAAATCTAGGGCATGCCATACAAACTTGTAATGGTTCAGTCATATTGACATGTTTGTCTTCCACCCTACAAAGTTTGGGCTGCCTATGAATAATACTTTTCATTATATTAATGTCCAAATATTGCTTCCCAGATAATGTGATTTTCAGGCTGTAAAACTGAAGTAGTTTCAAGGGCTGAAAATATGAAGACATAGGATTTGAACAGAAATATTTTACAGGCCTTGGTTTCGGGACACATTCTAGATATAGACATGGTTTGAACAAAATTTTAGACAGTGCAACAACAACAACAACCTGTAATTCCATTTTAACCCAGAAGACTGACCAGAAGTGCACAGGCACCTGCCTGATAAATAGCCTATAATATGTAATTGAAAAAAAAAATTCATTTCATTGCCAATACCTATACATTTATCTACTGGAATAGAGCAGTGTAAATATTGCATAAGGCCATCCTCAACCTTTCAGTAGGCTACTTGTATAACACTCCATCTGACACAATTTCTGTTCAGCAATCAACGATTGTTGTTATGCACTGGGCTAACGTTTGCAGGTTTTAATTTGCGGGTAGTTAACGTTACAGTTACTGTGATGTAACTTTGGCTATGTTCACTGCATATTTCACAAATGAACGTGCCATAACGGACATGCAATACTAATGTAAGGGTATTTTATTGTGTAACCTCTCAGTTGAGGCTTAAGAGGAAGTTACAGTAAACAGAGCTTTTATTGTGACGGGAAAAACAGAAGTGGTTAAAGTGTTGCATTTTCTGACGTTTGACTGTGTCGGGGTTGAATTAAGTGAGATGTGTGGGACCGTCTTGGTTCCAGCATTGGAAGCCTGTGTCTTTATTTTACAGCCAAACCTGAGACTAGACAGTATTAGAAACCCTCGGTTACACTAACATTACATTATCACACCAAGTACTCTCGGTCTCTTAGCCTGCGAATTCCTAGCTAGCAGTTACTAGCGTAAACAAATAGGCACTAACGTATACAGTAGGCTACTTCAGTTGGCTAACTTGAAAAGTCTATGTCTTACCCTTCATGTGACTCGAGAGCGCAGACTCGCCCATAGTGAAAAGCTGCACGTCTTTTTTGTAGACTTTACAAGAGGCAACTCGTGAGGTTTGTACCCATTTAATCCATAATTTGTATTTTTCATCTTCCAGCCAATGTTCATTGAAACGTCAACCTGCCAGCAATATTATGAATCCCACTATGGCCACGCCAAGACCCGCCCTACGAAACAGCTCGATTGGTTGGGGTTAGGCGTTTTACCTCAAGTGGTTAAGGTTAGGATAGCCGATTGGTCAGGGGATGGGACCTGAACAGGGGGCGGAGTCACATATGGAAACAGACTGGCAGATCGCAGTCACACATGCATAAGCGAGCAGGTTTCATTTTAAGCTCTCCAACATTTTATTTCTCCATTTAATAAACAAACTATTCAGTCAGATAGGTATTTGTCGTGAAAGAAATACAGTTACAATTTCAAGCATTTTATCCAAAAATTTAAGCACTTTTCAAACCTTGAAAACAACATCAAAATTCAAGCATTTTCAAGGATTTCAAGCACCCGTACGAACCCTGTGTCCTGAACAAAACTGCCATTTTTAAATAGTTAAGGCCAGCTGTTTTTGCTGCCTCCAGCTTCATTTGAAACAAAATGTGTCTTCTGGCTGTAACAACAACACACCTTCGACGTTCTGTGTGTGTGTCGCGTTAGGTCACGGCAGTTTACTCCGGCGCCGCTATGACAACCAGCCAGGCTGAGGTGGTACTAAAATCCGCAATGGAAAACGGACACACAGTGAGGCGAGTAGAGTCGAGGCGAGTCGAGCAGGTACCATGTAATGGAAAAACGCCAAAAGAGCCCAAAAAACTAATGCTCTACTTGTTACACCTCGCTTACCAAGACTACGTAGTAAAAGCAGCACCTCACAGCCCAACACACAATATATGTAGGCTTAGGCACACCTAGCTGAAACTAATGCACTAAAATATAACAGCGTCGCAATAAATCCTACCATAAAGCTACAATGTTTTGTTTTTTATTAATTCTGTTTAAAAAGGTCCAACATGTAATATATGTACTTTAATAAATCCCAAAATGACCCCAATGCGTCATCAGATATTAAGGAAACATGCTAAGTTGAAATACTATCTTTTCTGACAACAATGCTAATGCCAGTATTTTCTCCTTTTGAAATTTCCGTTCAGTGATGGAATTTGTGTTTTGGCCTGTGTGTTGTTATCAACTTCCCAGTTTGACAGCCAGGCCAGGCGGTCAGTTGGGTACAGAGCTCCGCATGAGCACGGGCTTTTATGACTGTCAATGTGGACCTTTTTCACAGCAGACATTTTGACTTGTCATAGTAGGAAAAGCACAGCTGAAATTGATAACCTTAACGATGGCTCAATTCTATCAAGTGTCCCAGTAAGCTATTTCAGTGAGTCAGCATGCACAATACCAGGGCCTCTCCTAAGTGGAATGCAGCCATCATTAATGGTTTTGAATACACCTGTGCTTTTCCTACTATGACATGTCAACATGTCTATTACTACTATTTTAAACACTAGCTGTCAGTATTACATATTGCACCTTTAAGATTTAGATTCAACTTCATGGTCATTTTTGGAGTATGTAGTTTGTGGTGCTGTTGTATTGTATTATACTGACAGCCATTTCTAATATTTAGCGTATGTTAGTTAATACACAGGAACTCTTCTGCATACCTGCTGCCTCTGCCCATAACCTCTTCAAGTTGGCCGAAGCTTTCTGGGCTGCTGATGACACCTATGGGGGTACCTTGCAGCTTTGCATCACCCAAATCTCCAGCTGCTCCTCTTCCTACACAATGTGACAGTACACAGTGACATAGGTTAAACTGGCATTAGCAGTTGCAGCCCATTGAGGTTTGCTCGCTGCGTGCCTTGGGGGGCAATGGGGGTCTTGATGTTTAAATGTTTCATTGCAACTTCCCAGACAGAAAGAGGGAAAACAAAGTGTGCGTATGTGGGTAAGCATGAGGAATGGCTTTGCCATTATCGACTGAAGTTGTATAGTTGTGGCAATGTAATTTTTTAATAAAATATCAAAATTATAGGAATTGATGCATTTATGTTATATTTATTCATGTTATGAATAAATGTTATGAATGAATATATTCCATGCACATTTTCTGTTTATCAAGATTCTCTTGCACTCTGTGCCTCAAGAGGGTGCCAAAGCTGAATGCATTGTAACTAATACTCTTCCCCATCTAAGGAAGTTACTGCGTAAGTGATAGCTAATAGCTATAGCTAATAGCTGATAGCTAACACCATAATTCTCAAAAAATAAATAATCATATCACACAAAATAAGATGTCCGTGGCTAATACACTACCTGGGCACATATTACAACTAGCTGTAACATTGTATTGTTTATTCTCTCAGAGAAGTCTGCAAAAAATCTTTGTGCAAATTATCTGTTACGTAAGTCCTTATAATTAGACATTGTTAATGTACAGTAGCTACCAATAATCAGTCCGATTCCTGTTTAAGCGATTCCCCTAAAATCCAAAATAAATAAATAATACAAACCTACTGGTGGTGTTCCTCTTCCCCATGAGGTCATTGATGGCTCAATGCCCATTCCCCTGAACATTGAGACCAGTGATGATCTTTGACCAAAGGTAGGCAGGTCAACCTTTAAGCAGACAAATTCCTTAGCAGCTCTTAATGTACTGCAAAATATTAAGAAAATTAAAACATGCAAATTGTGCAGTATCTGCAGATACACTTTTTTGTTTTGTTCTAACCTCTTTTGTTGTTGAAGCAGAGGTCTCCACTGTTTGGTGTTGCGTCTGGGTTTCATGTGGAGCCATCGGTCTGTGCTGCGTCTCCAGACTAGGCATGATGGCACCTCTTGCCACCCCTACCTTTGGTTCAGCTGCTGGGAAGAGCAGCCCTCTAGCTCGGCCAACCACAGGTTCAATAATGGGTAAAGTTACTCCCAGCCCTTGTGGGGTATCGCCAAGAGTGGGGAAACCTCTGGCTCGTCCTATATTAGGCCCTTCGGGAGAGAGCAGCAGCCCTCTACTGCGCCCTACAGCCGGGTCCTGAGGCTGTAGTCCTCCTCTGCGTCCCAGCCAAGACATGCTCGACATACTACCGAGATCAGGAGGTTTCTTTTGATCCATTTGGTCAAGTTCTTTTTATAACCAGTTGACACAAAAATGGGTTGACTGCAGGGAAACACCCACAGGAAAAAAGTTAGCTAGCACGTCTCATATATGGTATACTACCAAAGAAAACCATGCACACTAAATTGTAATGACAAACAACAATTTCAATGTACATCTTCTATTCAGAGACAACGGTAAATATGAAAAATACAAGCGAGAGCGCTGTCGTGTAGTAGCAAGGCACTGAAATGCATCAAAGTAACGTTAACGTTACATCTGCCTAAACTAATAAGTTATACCACCCTGGTTAGAAGTGACGTTTGGGATACACAACTCAAGCCTACCTAATAGACAGAGACATACTGCATTCAGTTCAAGAGGCTGCAGTTTCGTTCACCAAGTCATTTGTTTTAATAGTTTGGTGCAGTTAACGTTAACTCATGAGGAAAAAGGCTTGTAACTTTGTATGTGGATATCACCCAACAACTCGTTGACAAAATTACTAAAAGCTATGGTTCACTCTTGTACAAGTTAATTGCTATGCAAAGACTATTTCAGCTGTTGTAGCTACGTTAGAGAGGTGTGTTGGAAAGACAGCGTTGACTAGACCACGTGGCAAATAAGCTAGCATTAGCTATCTTTAAGAAATAAATTTACGCTAATGTCAGCTATTTATTATTGGGCTGTCTGACTTCAAAAAGGTACCGCTAACATTAACGTAACTAGTTTTCCCTTAATCTTCATAAAAGTACTTTTATTTACCCATTCATTAAGTAAGTATCTAGACACACGCAATTGGGTTGTTAGCATGGCACCACAGTTAGCTAAAATTAAAAGAAATGTTAGCTAGCAAAACACGTGTTGGGAAAAAAAATTACTGCCGACTGACAACCACTAGAAACTAAATACAACCAAATACTTCCAAAAAGCTAAACGTTTTTAGCGAACAATACACTGATAATTACTAATGTTACATCATGAGAAATTATAACTGATTAGACAGATATTTCCCACCTGGCACGAGGTGTCCAATTATTCCTAACCAGAGCCGCTTAACTTCTGTACTAAATGAATCCACCTGATACTAGACTTAAGTGGTTGATAGACTGTATGTTCCCTCCCGTACCCTGATTGGATAATCAGTAATTTCGGCCGCAAGACAATTGGTTTAAGCAACTGTCAATCTTTTTTTGTTAATTAACACAATATTGGGGTATAGTTTTGTCGCCCTCTAGCGGTGTAACACATTAGCAATCTAAGTCAATAGTGTTGCAAATGTGAAATTGTGTGCAAAAATGGTAAATCCGTGTCACTTCATGACAACAGTCAGTTAATGTCAGTGACCTGCATGTCCTGTAGCCTACTTTTAATGTAGACTCATATAAGGTGCAGTTAAGTTAAGCTCCCATGGAATAATTCAATAATGACAAAATGTTAATATTAGCCAAATAATGCAGTCGACGTAAAGTAATGTGCAAAACCGACAGATTCTGAAACTCTAAAGCTATTAATGAAATTGTATAGCTACAACAGCTAGAGGGAATTTCCAACATGAAAATTGCAAATTGTCTTTCTTAAACAAGTTTTTCTGGGCTATGATTTACCATGGCATGTTTGATATTTACACAGTAGGCTACACATTTTAACCTGGGAGATACACAACTTTCTGTTTGCGGCCAATTACAGCCCACTAAAGTCACTGGGGCAAGTACTGTATCTTTGTCCAGCTTGGTGATGGTGAGTAATATGCTTGACAGGCTTAACCATATGGTCGGTGGCAATAAATCTAATTTATGATAGCAATTTTATGATTATTCACAAATCATTAACTATCACAAATTAAGCTCAGATAGTTTGCGGGCAATACTTGCGCAGGGAAACTGATCTGAGATGCTGCGCCCTTTTGAGAACTTTTTCAGTAAGGGTTATGACTTCATGAACAATGTCCATATTTAAAATGCTTGAAACAAAGTGTGATTAAACAGGCGGTCTCTTGTCTTTCAGGAAATCACCCAAATTGGGTATTGCAGTTTGTATCACAGCTGTGTATGGCTTTCAAGAGGATTTAGTAATAATAGTCTTACGAACCTTGGTGCCTCACTTTACAACTACAGATATTTATTTTGGATAGAAAAACTAAACTAACTAAAAGATAAGCATGATGAAAAGCTGCTTTACCACATACTCAAGGTCAGCTGCTGACATGTGTATATATTTGTGTCTGAAAAGTTATTTTAAAGCATTTTTTTTAAATAAGAATGCCAAATGAGGTCGACTAACATTCTTAAAAGTCCAAAAAAGCTCACAGAGCTGTGGTTTTCAGGTCAGCGCCCAGGCATATTGGCAATTAGCCCTAGACTCTTTTGAAACAATCATAGAAATGCTCCCAGTGGCATTGAGGTGATGATTTTGTGCGTGCACCTGGTCTCTGCAGGAATAAATGAATCACTGTTCCAGAAAGTAACCATTACTTTGGTCCTTTTATATCACTTACTGTTTTTTGGGGAATTACCAGATGGGATAGAGCAGTTCACTGCCGTAAGATAAACTCTCCTCCTTATTTTTAGATTGATGAACATGCCTTTTTCTATTTTTAGTCTTCAACGAATTCCATTTAATCCTTGGTCCTTGGAGGACAACAACATATAAACAGCAAAAACAAAAAGGGAACCTGATGCGGCTTGTAAATGTTTTTAGTTGTAATGGTTGTAATGCCATCTATTGACATATAGAGGTAACTGCCATAGATGTGAGAATCAAAGTGACCTTCCATTATGACTTTAAACACTGTTCCCAAAACCTGTCCATGAGGCCTAACCAACATCAGAATATGTCAAGCTTGATATTATGTGTCATGTTACAGTAATTGCAACATGTCAATCAATGTGTGTTGTATACTAACTCACTACTCACTCTATGTGGCTCTGAATAAGTACCTCAGCAAAATGTTGGTTGGTGTAGCTAACAGTTTGTCAGTCGGAAGGTTTTATTTTATTATAATTAGAGCAAGCCCTTTTCAGATTTGTGGGGGGTAAGCAGCAATCGGTGATTGTTTACCTGTTGAGAATAAATGCAGAGGAGTTTGTGACTTCATTTTTAGACTCCCTGCAGCTGCAATAACTGGAGTAGGGAAGGCTAACATTTTTTTTTTTTTTAAACAATCCAAGAGGTCAGTTAAGCAGTTAGAAAGGCTTATGGCTGCATATACATGCATTTATCAGGGACGATAAACAATACATTTATTGCCCCAGATATAGCTAAAAACATTTTCATATGTGGTCCCTGGATGGAGATTGCCGGTGATGGCAGAAGTCTGCAGGGCCAACATGGAGAGGAATACTGTTGGTATCTATTATTGTGAGCTGGTGGATGACACTGTAGATATTCCATGTCAAAATATGAATATGGCTTTAGATAAATCTAAGCTAAGAATGAACATGAGGGCATGAGCCCTGCTGTAATTCTGATTTTTTTTTGTGGAAATTAATCACATTTAAAACTGCTAATGACAGCTGAGAATATAAAGTCTATGTTAAGAGAAGAAAAGCCAGGACATATTTAGTGATACAAAACCTAAAGGCCTTTTGTTGCTGTGGCTATGACTTAGCAAATGGGATTTTTAAATCGGTTTGTCCACATGAATATGTATTATGATCTAACGTCTTTGCTAATGGATTTATTAGGGTGTGTTAAAAAAACAACAGCCTGACCTATTTCTTCGATGCACTGCAGTATGTATTTTGAATACCTACTTTTATTTTCTAAGACAAAGTCTCTTTTAAAATTTGTTTTTCTGTAAAAAGCAATCACATACAAGCTGAGAGTGGACTTTTTAACTGTATAAGTCATCACTATCGGATCATTTTCCCCTCAAAATCAAACTTTCAATTCAATTCAATTAGGCAAGTTGTATTTTTGAGGATTCATTTTATTATTGAACAACTACAGTGCTCACAGTCAATCCAAAATGTTAATAAACCTCAATACTGAATATTTAAGGAAGTAAAAGTGAGATTTTGGCATTCTAATGAGAAAATCTATGTGTGCAGAATTATTAGGCAACTCTATGTGTGCAGAATTATTATGCAGCTAAATGAAAAATGAAAATGTTACCATCTCACTTGTTTATTTGCATCTGTTAAAAACAAATCAGTGACCAATATAGCCACCCTTCTTTTCAATAACAGTTATAAGCCTTCCATTCATGGAGTCTGTCAGTTTCTTGATCTGTTGATGATCAACTTTTTGTGCAGCAGCCACCACAGCCTCCCATACACTGTTCAGAGAGCTGTACTGTTTTCCTTCAGCGTAAATCTTCCATTTAAGAAGGGCCCACAAGTTCTCAATAGGGTTTAGATCAGGTGAGGAAGGGGGCCATGTCATTATTCTGTCATCTTTGAGGCCTTTACTGGCTAGCCACGCAGTGGAGTACTTCGATGCATGTGATGGAGCATTGTCCTGCATAAAAATCATGGACTTCTTGAAAGATGCAGACTTTTTCCTGTACCACTGCTTGAAGAATGTACCTTCTAAGAACTGGCAGTAGGTTTGGGAGTTCATTTTGACTCCATTTTCAACCCGAAAAGGTCCAACTAGCTCATCTTTAATAACGCCAGCCCATACCATCACCCCACCTCCACCTTGCTGTCGTCTGAGTCGCAGTGGAGCTCTGTGCCCATTACTGATCCAGCCACAGGCCCATCCATCTGGTCCGTCAAGAGTCACTCTCATCTCAGCAGTCCATAAAACCTTTGAAAAATCTGTCTTCAGATATTTCCTCGCCCAGTCTTGACATTTCAACTTATGTTTCTTGTTCAGTGGTGGTCAGATTTCAGCCTTCCTTACCTTGGCCATTTCTCTGAGCACTGAACACCTTGTACTTCTGGGCACTCCAGGTAGGTTGCAGTTCTGGAATATGACAGCACTGGAGGATAATGGGTTCCTGGTAGCTTCACGTTTGATTCTCCTCAAATCTTTGGCAGTTCGTTTGCGGGTTTTTTTCTCAACACGTTTCTTGCGACTCTTTTGAGTATTTGCTACAAAACGTTTGATAGTTCTGTGATCACGCCCCAATATCTTAGCAATTTCAAGAGTGCTGCATCCCTCTGAAAGATTCTTTACAATTTTTGACTTTTTGGAGTCAGTTAAATCTCTTTTTCTGCCCATTTTGCCTGAGGAGAAGAAGCTGCCTAATAATTATGCACACCTTGATATAGGGTGTTGATGTCCTTAGGCCACACCCTCCCTCATTACACAAACACACATCACCTGAAATGCTTAAATCCAATAAGCATTCAAGTTTATATAGCTTGGAGTTGGAAAAAATGCATAAAAATTATGATATGGTCCAAATACTCATTTGCCTAATAATTCTGCACACAGTGTACAGGAAAGTTTTTTAAAAGTAACAATAAGTTACAATACAAACAGGTTTCCAGCAGGTTCCTGTTCTGCAGAAACATAGAACATTGAACATAGTTACGGCACATGAGGACAGAAACATTAATTTGTACAGGACATTAGCATGGGCTAGACAGATACAGACAACTAAAAACAACAATACAGACAGTGCAAACAAGACTTGGACAATACATAAACAATCAATGTGTGCAAGTGTAACTGCTGAGACGGAACAGTTTGTATGCCTTTTTGAAATATGTGATGGATAGTAATGTTCTGATGTGATGAGGAATGTCGTTCCAAATTTTGGTGTATGTATGAAAAAAGGATTTCTGACCATAGTTGTTTTTGTATGAGGAGACTGGAACGAGTGCCTGTGAGACTGACCTAGCGAGGCGTACTGGTCTCATGTTGTGTGTCGGGAGAAGTGCAGCAAGTGTTGGTGAAGTACTGTTTTGAATCTGAAAATAAAATCCAATAGCGTGGCTGTTTATGTAGTTCTGGTAGGTCAGAGCGTTTGCATGCATTGAGATGCTATGAAATTGAGATAAAGGGGTTTAAGACAATACAAGAAACCACTTGGCATCTGTAGTAGCCTAGTAAAATAGCTTGTTTTATAGTAAGCAGAATCAAACCCTTTTAAATTATATGGCTGATGCTTATAAAATAAAATCCATGGTTTTATAATATTGTGTGTTTGTCATTTGGAAGTGATCCTCCCTTTTGTGTTCAGCACAAAATCACAAACACTCTATGCGTTCTTCATTGGTCATTTCTGCGGCCAGGTACTTGTGTGACAACAAATGTGTTTTTCTATATTCTGCTCCTCGCTTATATTTTGTTATCATGATGAAATTAGCTCCTACTCCGTGTGTCGCTTTATTAAGGTCATGTTCGCAAATCCTCAATTTGCTTCCAAGAAAATGAGATAAACAATGTTTATCCATCCCCCCTGGCCTGTGAAGAGAGACAATCTCCACCTGTCTGCTTTCAGTTGTAATCTACTTCTAAAGAGCAGACATTTGACTTCAACTGACTGATAACATTATGCCAGTTCATGTCAGAGATACAGATGAGCTCCAAGACGACATAGTCAATGGCATTACCTGTCATGTCTAATGCAGATTGTTTGGATAAGACCTGAAGGCTTGCTTTTGGCACTGTGCTCTGACATTTAAACATCAGAAAATGACCGACATGCTGGTGTAATTACAGGTCAAAATGTAAAATGTGATGGCTGCCTGCATCTGCCTGCATTATTTCTGTTATAGGACATGTTTAACTACTATTTTTGTTCTTACTGCCCAATTAGAATGGTTCCAGTGCTTGTGAGCAAAAGTCACATGGATTACCAAGGTTGCTTGTTTATTGGACAGAGTCTTAGTCACCCAACATCCAAACAGGCCACCGGGGATTTTGGTTGCAAGGGGGAATCCAAACAAGTTTTGCATTTTAAGGTAATTTCCTGTAATTGGGTCAAATGACGCTTTCACTTCTGACAAACCACACCACATTTTAATAAAGGAGCACACAGATCTGCATTTTTAGCTGTCTCAGCGTGGTTGTATCAAAGCCCAAGACTTATCCCTACTCACAACTGAACGTACTGTAGGGGGCCCCTGGGCCAGAACCATCTTTGAAGTGACTGTTTCTTGTTGGATAGTCAATCATACAGCTTCAAAGACAACCATGAAGAAAAATAAATGGAACAAAAAGGTCAAAAAACCTCCACAAAAAAACTCAAAATGAACGCAAAGAGACCCCAAACCACAAAGAGACACAAAGGAACACTATGTGATGAAAAAGGGCCCACAAAAAGACACGAAACAACCACAAAGAGACTCAATAAAACCGCAAACGGATGACAAATGACTACAAAAAAAAGCTAAATGACCACAAAGAGATACAAAATGACTACAAAGACACACAAAACTACAACAAAGGCACACAAAGAGAGGCAAAACGACTACAGAAACATGCAAAACCACCACAAAGGGACACAAAACGAACACAGAGACAAAAAACGGAAAGAGATTCAAAATGAATCATGGTTGAATGAATGCCTGTCTATGTGGCTGCTTCCACAAAGATGGAACAGCTCTACTGTTTGCAGCAGTTTGATTTAAATTTCTCTTGTCATGCTTTCTCCTAACCATTTCTCCTTATTGCTCCCAAAGCAGGTGTAACCTCTCTTTAGACCCTCGGAGGGGCTGAAAGAGACACTGACGTGTTGACAGGTGGTTTTGCATAAGCCCTGAGAACTTGCCTCAGAGGCTTTCCACCCTAAAAACATGACTTGTCTCCTCTGCCTACGCATTGGTAATTTCCTTGACGTAAATTGGCCAAATATACCTGACAGCAGAAGGTCTGGCAAAACCTGCCAATGGTCAGTGGCATTAATCTGATGTGACAATCATTACTGTCCTGTCTGTCAAACTGAGCAGTAGGTAATGGTGACTAAAAGGCCATGGTTGTGGTGGCTCGCATCTGAGGAAAAGCAGTGATGACAGGCTATAAGAGAATTGTGGGAAACAGCACTGGCCCCTCCAGAGCCAGGGGGGTGGTGGGGGGGGGGGACAAACACACCACAGCTGTTGCTGTCTGGACGATGATGCAAGAAACCAAAATCCTGGGAAGCTTTCTCATATGTCCTCTTTCAGCATCATCAGCAGCGCTGGACTTTCTCTTTAGATTTGTCTTCAGAGGTTACATTTGAGGAGCCAAGGCAACCAAGAAATGCATCAGCACAATAGAAAAGCGTGTAAGAGTTGAGTTTGAGTGAGATGTTCTATTGATGGGTTTTTGCTTGTTGGGGGCACTGGCAAAATGCCACGGGGTTAATGTCCTGTCTCTTTTTCAAATTCTAGAGACGTGGGAAAAGCAGGGATTTCTTTTTTTTTCTTTTTTAAAGCAAATTGTACTGCATGATTTCCTTTTCTCCAAAAAAAAGGCTTGGCTGTGTTTAAACTCAAATCTGTCACAGCGGTTTCCAACCAGCTCATTCGGACAATTATAACAATACAGAGACGTGCGCTTAAGAGGAGATATGTGTGATATTATGTGGGATTGTTGTGATTAACTAACAGCCAGATATAAAATAGACACACGTTAGATTATATTAATAAAAAGGCACACAAGGAAACTCGTGCTATAATCTTTATTCTCTGATTAAGATGGTGAGTACAGCTAGGAGAATACCCAAATAACCACAAAACTGTTAATGGCTTCGCACGCTTGGACTCCTTAAATCCACTTTGAAACCGCTGCCGAATCCCTCATGGCTCCAGTCTGTGCGCCCTAAGTGATGCGTCACATGGATAGGTGCGGTTTGCGCACCGCAACTCCCCAAACAGTCCATATTTGTCCTGTTAGTGAACTGAGAAACAAGCACTGCAACGGCATGTTTATATTCTATAACTTTTTTTGTTTCACATACTTTTGGAGTAGGAGTTATTTTTCCCCTGAAGGGATGGAGCGCGCACCTATAACACTTCAGACGGAGCATTCCTAAACGGAAAGCAGTCAAGAAGCCTGTGTGAGTTGTTGGCAGCTGCGACGTGGTGCAGCCGCAACAGTCGCGATCTAAAACCGCTGGACAGGAGTCGAGAGCAGGTTACACATATCCAAATATGCGCGTAATTGGGGTGAACTGGCGAGGTGTCCCTTGCACCCCTTCCGAGAAAACGCTGTCGTGATGTTCAATACTTCGGGAATTGAGCTCACTTTTACCAAGAAAGAGGATATTTCCGAAGTTATCAATGGCACTCTGCAGCTCATGTACAACGTCCTGGTCACCATCAGTCCCACAACCATGTGGAACGAGTCATGCGGGGAGCAGCTGCAGGATTTCGGGCGCCCGGAGAAGATCATTATTGGGGTGATGTTGGCGATCATTACGGCCGTCACCGTCATGGGAAACACGCTGGTGGTGATCGCGGTGTGCGTGGTGAAGAAATTAAGGCAACCTTCAAACTACCTTCTGGTCTCTCTCGCAGTGGCGGACCTGTCGGTGGCCATAGTTGTGATGCCGTTTGTAATAGTGACTGACCTCACCGGGGGCAAGTGGCTTTTTGGAGAGGTTTTCTGCAACATCTTCATCGGCATGGATGTAATGTGCTGCACTGCCTCCATCATGACCCTGTGCGTGATCAGCGTCGATAGGTAAGTTACCAAATTTGTCAATTTGCAATGGCACCAAAATTACGCATGTAGCGCACCCTGCTTTTGAAATGAAACAGATAATACAGATAGCCTGTGGGCTTTTAAAAGCTGCTCTATAAGTACACTGAGGGCAGGAACAGGTCAAGTGCCAAATTAATTCATGGATTTGTTTTTTACGCCAGAGAATGGCATTTAAATTCCTAATTCCAGATGAACCGTTCCCTCTGATTGTCTGTGCGGTTGAAACCCCTGAACCAGAAAATGAATTCGCAGACTGTGATTAATTTATAGCACGCTTAATTATTTTGCTTGACCGGACCATGAGCAGTGTTTCTTAATTACGCATTTAGAATTAGCGCCCATCGACCTTACAGCTGCTCCCATCGTCCTACATTTCTGTTAAGGACACATCGCACTGCTCTCTATTATTGCGCCCCTTCAATAAAAAAAAATAATAGTGCTCTAGGTAAAGTTCACTTCTGAGAAAACTAAACTACAAATATTGTTTTGCTGTCTCACTACATACATGGACCTGAATATGAGCTTTGACATCCTGGTGTTTTGCATCACTGTACCTAAAGTACCTAAAGACAGGTTGGAGACGGGTTCGACTCCAACCTGCGGCCCTTTGCTACATGTCATTCCCTCTCTCTCTCCCCTTTCATGTCTTCATCTGTCCTGTGAAAATAAATGGCCAAAAAAATAATCTTAAAAAAAAAAAAAAAAATATGGGGAGTCATAGCTCAGCCTGATTGCTTGTGACAAAGGAAACGTATAATCCACAATGAAATAGTTCAGCCTCAGTACCATAATGAAGAAAGAGGCTCATTGTAGTATTGATGAACTGATTATTTCCCCCGCTTGTCAATCAGGCGTTATTACCTTAGTGCATTACACTCAGAATTATGCATGTTTCCTACTTGTGGATGCATTGAGCGCTAGGGACTTATGTGCGCCTGATGAGCTAATGATGTTACGAGAGGAACTGGATTACAGATATCATTCTGTGATCTACTGTGATTGACAGAGGACAGAGAGTGTTTTGGGCTGGTTGGACAGAAGGTAACAAGATTAGTTGGGCAGAGGCTAACAAGCCCTTCAGGGGGTTAGGTAAGAGGTCACAGAGGCCACAAATGGATGGACAGTGTGGGATTCATACACCTGTGGCCACTCACTCCAGAGTGAGGCCATGAACGACGAGCCTCTTCAGTCAGTGTGGAACCAGTTGTACATTGTTCTGCTACACCCTCCAATTGAATTAAAAAAAATTACTCCCTGAGTATTAAAAAGCACAACAATCACTAAAAATGTAAAAGTAAAATTAAAAAAAATTACAATTTTATAAAAAGGCAGTCGAATAATAACAGATAAGGTATTGCACATCCTCAATAGGTAAGCAGCCTCAATAATACATAGATAAATAATGAATAACTTGGATTTGGATAGCATTGGTTTGATGAATTGTGGTATGAGACGATGAACCATTTAACAGTTTCACTGCTTGGGGGAAGAAACTCTTTTTCAGTCTAGTAAACTGGGTTTTTATGGTTCCTGAATCTCCTACCAGGTGGTAGGAACCCGAAGAGGTGGTGAGCAGGGTGTGTCGGATCACGGGTGATGTTATTGGCCCTGCTTCGGCATCGGGCCTCAAAGATGTCGCTGATTGCTGGTAATTGAGTCTGGATGATCTTCTGGGCTGCCTTGATGACCCTCTGCGGTGCCCTCTGTTCCATTCTGTGGAATCCAGAATCCCAGCAAACATACAAGCAGGACTCCTTTCAAAAAGAGGACTCCAAAGATTCAAAAAGAACTAACCTGCAGTAATAAAATATGTCAATGTCAAACCAGGCCTTTCTTTGTATTCCGGTGGTGGATAAGTGGGAGTGTGGCAAACCGGCACTGTCGGGTCTCATGGCCTCTATTGTCTGTGATAAGGTCAGACAGGACAAATGCACCCACCTGTGAGTGAGCATGTCTGAAAAAGGTAGAGTAGGTGATTGAATCCGGTACCATGAAATTAAAGTCTGCACACCCACCTAAACCACACCATTCTGAGGATCTTTCCCACATCTCTGCTTCTTGTCAATCACAAGACTTTTACAGAGAATTTAAAATGATTATGAAGTCAGTTTGGGATTATTTTCATCCCTACACAAGCTGTACATACAGTTCTGTAGACTGTTGCGTTGATCTCCATGAAAACAGGCTTGTTATAATTTAACAGTGCAGAGCATGTTCGGCATATGATTCACAATGGAAAACAAAGAGATAATTCATTAGGGTGGGAATTGCCAATTAGACACATAATTAGCTGTAATTAGGGCTCTCTCACTGCCATGTAGGCTTCCCAAGGACATGCATTGGAAAATTAAGCTGAACAGTAGGGAGTGCTGCAAATAAGGCTCAAGATTGAACGGTTTTGCAGTCCCTGATGACTATGGTCACAGAGCTCCTTTAGGTTTACAGGGCTGATGCTGCCTATGTCAATATAGAAAATGTGGTGCTAGAGTAGTGGTCCCTTTGGACAGCGTTTGGGGCTAACGGATTTATGATCCTGTAGGGTCTTGACAGGCTTCAATAGATGTTTTCAGAGAAACTGCTGTCACCCTGGTGGAACATAGAACCTCTGACATTCACCATCCACTTTAACACTAGTCTAATCAGCGCCCGATTAAAACACGTTGGGTCCTGGACAAAAATAAGTTGTAGGCCCCCCACAGTGTAAAGTGAAATAATGACGATTTAACACTAAATTTGGACACAGGACACTTATACTTTACAAGACAGGAGCCCCTTTCACACAGTCTGTTCAAGACGGGACAGATGCGCCTTTAAGCCGCCTTGCTGTGTGTGTGTGTGTGTGTGTGTGTGTGAACGTTTAGAAAACGGAATGGAGGGGTGGGACAGTGTTGTTTGTGCCTGTAAGCCGGCAGCAGAGGTAGTCACAGCACCAAACTGACATGTGTGGGAAAGGGATAGCTGGCATATTGGGACTACATGTGTGAGTCGACCTACAGGCAGGTAAAAAAGTGACAAAGCAGCGTTCTGAGTAGCCAAAGTTATTAATAACTTACAGAAACATTGCCGGCAACCTTCTGTTCCACTCGCTCGCTCTCTCCCACTCTCAGACACACGCACGCACGCACGCACGCACACACACAGGCACGGCAGCGGTCTTTGTCCTTCTCTCTACTGACAATTACACTACTACTAAAGTTGGCAGTTTGGGGGTCAGGTCGGGTTCACTCAGTTGATTAACAGCAGATTGGCTCACACACACTAGGCGCTGACACTGTTGTGTTACACGTCAATACCGGCATGCTGTGTGAACTGTTACTCCAGCACTGTAGTATTGCACCTCTAAAAAAGTTGGGGGACAAGAGCCAGTTTGTAATTGATGCAGCAGAGCATGAGCTATCCTGAGTGTTAGTTTTAAGCATTGGCCAAGCCCTCAAAACACTGAGTCCTACATTTTCCATAATGCAAGTTAACAGTGTCTTTTGTTAGAGCCTCCTTTCCTGGTAAATGTTCATATATTTCAAACTTCACGCTTTTAGAAAGCTACCTCTAGAGCTAAAGAATACTTCTCTTTTCACAGTGCCTACTCACTGTGATGAGTAAACTGAACATAATTTGTAAAATCTACAGAGATCCCTTTAACAATGCAGGAATTAACCAAATTACCACACACCATACACATAGGCTGCTGGCAGTTGTTCACTTTGCCCAGTTGGTAATCCAGCTATGGTTTAATTCTACAGTCTCATTCTAATGTCACTATATTTACACATGCCGTTTTTTTGTGGTTAAATGTTGCCTTATATAACATTTAAAATGCCAAAGACATTTTAAATATTCAAACAAATGTTTAAAGACTTTTTAAAAGATTGTTTATACTTTCTGAGCAGTCTGTCTATATAGGTGACAGTGATTCAGCAAGAAAAGATGTATTTCAGACTCTTCTTTGGTGACTCAGACTTGGACTCAGACTTGGACTCGATCACTGGACTCGAGATTTGACTCGGACTCGACAGTTGGTGACTCGACTACAACGCTGCCTCATGTATTATGATTCTAATGGAGGGGAAATTACCTTTCAACTTTTTGAATAACATTGTGCTTAAATAATGAACAAAAATAATCCTACATTAATTGCAAATCTGAATGTCCAATGTATTGCCTCCTTTCTCCCCCTGCAATATGTTTATATACTGTACTAGAGCAAAAACGTCCCTTTGTTAAGTAACCTTTCTCACAATAACAGCAAGCTATTGACAGACTTGAAGAAAAGATTGCCCGTCCTGTGGCCTGGGTCACGTCACAATAACTGCAGCATACTCTTTAGTGGTATTGATTTTGTACTGTATGTGTAAATGTGGATGTGTTGCTGTGAAAGCCATGCTTATGGATGAGTACCCATTCAGCACCTCCAGCCTCTTTAAGTAGAGTTTCAACACTGCAAATTGAAGCTACCACACCACAGCATTGACCCAGTCACAGCAGAATTGTCCAGTTTGAGTGTTGGGAAGTGAATAAAAGAGAAGTTATATATATCACTGGAGGCCTGCAATTTCGGCAAAGGCTTAGCCACTTTCGGGCCCACTTCCCTAAAAAGTTAGTATCTCTTTTGGCTGCAGTGAGTTTTTACTTTCACTGAGAGTAATATGTTGTATGTTCAATAATTCAAAAGTCAAATATGAATGATTTATTCACAACAGTGGGAAGAGAGGGTAGTCCTTTAGACGTCTAAGAAAAGACAGTGCTAAAGGAATGGAGGAGCTTGGTGTAGCAAGAGACAGAGTTACATTTGCAAATCAAATACAGACTGGCTTAACTATCAGTGAACTTGTGGAGGATGGATGGGATGTAGGTCAAGAAAAAAACATATCACATAACTGCAGTAAAGTAAACTTTCTCACCAAGGTTCAGACTAAAGGAAATATAGTGTAGGTGTGATCACACCCGTAAGCTTTTGCAGGGGATTTGAGGGAGGAAATCACACTAGATGGGGCCCTTTGATGGCAGCAGGATTAGCCACAGCCTTCACATGCTTTCTGCCAACTGGTGTGTCAATGATGAGCCGAGGCTACACACTGCTCCCACATTGACCCGCCCTCCACGTCGGAGAGTATTTTTGTGAAGTTGGCACGTAGGTTCGTCCCAGGAGAGACAGCGCTTGGTTTGTGCAGCTGGGAACATCCACCCGCACCAGCAGACACAGATGACTTGACCTAGCTGACGCATCCTCAGGTAATATGATGTGACGCCTAAGCTCCACTCTCTCAGACACTACTCACTTCCCACTTGTCGGCCACCTCGCTGAAATGTGGTGGATTGACATCTCTTGCTAGGCCACTGCGATCAGATTAAAGGCAGTTCATGCATGTAAAGGAATGCTTAATCAGGGCAGAAATTGTGTTTGGTACTTAATAGGATGTTACACATTTTAGAGGGCTTAGTGACCACAAGAGACACATTTAATGTTATAAGCCACTACAGCTGTTTCATACGAAGAAGGCAAACCACTCTCATCTTTGAAGAGGAAACAATATTTAAATTTAAAATCAACCACTGTCCATGTCTTGTAAACAAGCACTTCTTCCAGAGTAACAAATGCTATTAATGAAAACATTTCAGAGCACCATTACATAAAAATGCTGGGAGAAGTCATCTGGCAAGTTAATCTTTGATGCTGTTGTACTATCAACCGGTGGCTCAGTTTCCTTCCTGTTTGACTTCTATTATACATTCACCTAAAGGATTATTAGGAACGCCTGTTCAATTTCACGTTAATGAATTTATCTAATCAACCAATCACATGGCAGCTGCTTCAATGCATTTAAGGGTGTCGTCCAGATCAAGACAATCTCCTGAACTCCAAACTGAATGTCAGAATGGGAAAGAAAGGTGATCTAAGCAACTTTGAGCATGGCATGGTTGTTGGTGCCAGACGGGCTGGTCTGAGTATTTCACAATCTGCTCTGTTGCTGGGATTTTCACACACAATCATTTCTTGGGTTTACAAAGAATGGTCTGAAAAGGAATAACATCCAGTATGTGGCAATCCTTGGGGGCGAAAATGCCTTGCTGATGCTAGAGGTCAGAGGAGAATGGTGTGAATGAGTGATTCAAGCTGATAGAAGATCAACTTTGACTCAAATAACCACTTGTTACAACCGAGGTATGCAGCAAAGCATTTGTGAAGCCACAACACGAACAACCTTGAGGCGGATGGGCTACACCAGCAGAAGACCCCACCGGGTACCACTCATCTCCACTAAAAATAGGAAAATGAGGCTACAATTTGCACGAGCACACCAAAATTGGACAGTTGAAGACTGGAAAAATGTTGCCTGGTCTGATGAGTCTCAATGGACCCGAAGGGGGTAGAGATGACTGAGAACAGAAAGTCAAAGGGAGGAGAGAAAAATGATGGCAGTGGCTTGTTGTTTGTCTCTTGACTTTGTGATTGTTTGTTTCCTTTTAGCCGAGTATTGTCACTGAGAGTCATGAGATCACGGTCATTTCAAAGGTATTTAGGTGATTCGGAGCAATTTATCTTGTATGTTGTACCGTAAGCAACCATTGTTTGAGGGCTTGTCGTTAGTTCATTAGAAGAACAAATATATTTTTAGCTCTGGTTTGTTGCCAGCTAGTCAGCAGGTCCAGCATGGGTCCATCATGGTATGCTGCACTCACACCTTTATGGAAGTTGCCATATTTAGCGGATTTCAACTCGTTCAGGTTAATATATAATAGGAAGCAGTGCATTGCAATGGATGAGAGTCTTGTGCTCCATCTAACTCCTGATGACACATGAAATGAAAAGAAAATGAAAGAAAAAATATTACCTAAACATATAGCTTGCATATGCACAGTGTTTGTGTGCATCCAAGTGTTTAGGACAAGGAATCTCATATAACAAAATGAATATCTGACTCTGATTATACAGAAAGGTCTGAAAAGCAAACATGGGTGGTTCGTGACAGCTCGTTAATCATTAGAAGCTAACTATATACTATATTTGACGATGGCCAGTATTTATTCAACCTGTAAATTACACTCTTCATCACTGTCTTGGGTTGTTAAATGGCAAAATTGCTTGCATGTCATGACCAAATATTTCCCATAGCTGCCTACCGCGGGATATATATTACTCAGCCATCAACATCTTTGATCCTACTAGCTTTCAGTTAATTGATGACAGATATTGTGAGGTGCCTTATCACCCTAAAAGTAGAGGTTACTTGAACTAATGCATCACATTTTCCCTTTTGCCTTTAATTCACCTTCATTTCAAAGCTGCAGTGACGATTCATCAGTCCGAATTTTAAATATTTGCGGTTGATTAGTACTGTCTGTATGAAATTTTGCACCAATCCATCGACTAGATGTTGAATTGAAATTTATTTTGAAGATTAAAATAAATAAGTAAATGAAATAAAATATTTAAAACATTTAAAAAAAATAGCCAATAATAACTGTGAATATGTATAACTAAAATTAACATTTCTTGTCCGTAAAGTTGATATATATATTTCACTGGATAATTGAGAACTTTGACCTGCTGTTGGTGCTAGAAGGAAAATCGGGGGTTCACCAATGTCTGTAGGATTCATCCTCTGGGGACCATGAATATCTGCCTTAGGCAGAGATGCTGGCTGCGGCCCTTACAGGGCATTTGGTTAGCAAAACTATTATTTGAAACTGCTACATGTTTTTAAACAGCACACAGATTCATACTTCACTGACACATGGTCTGTGATTTAATTTATCTTGTTGATTTATTTGTCTCTGTAGGGAGCCACTTACATCATCATATTTGCTGATGCAACTAATCAGTGAGCTGTTGAACCAGATCCAGCTATGCATCATAGCGGTATTGATGGATCAAACACTAAAACAATAAGATCCAGTCAAATGTTTTCACAAATGAAAATTAGGATACGAAGGGGGTTATTTTGGGCTGTTCTGCTGATGTTTTGAATGATTTGCATATTCATTTTTTTGGTAAAAAACCATCTGACCCCATTTGGTGTTTCTTTTGTACTTTCTTGAAATTATTTACAGTTATTGATGTTTAGAGGGATTTTTATGAACCCAGGGTTGATGAAAACTATTAAGAAACCCTTGTTTCCTGAAAAGCTGAGGACACCCAACTTTCATACCTCAGCTGCAGTATTGATATGTTGTACTTCCCTGCGCAATTTGACAAAGAGGGTAGATGGATGGATTAGTAAGCTGTCCACAGATAGCGATTTAAATTTTATTTTGTTATTCCCAGCATCTCATCCTATTTACACAGCACTCTCCGGGGATAAGAAGAAGAAAGGGCCTGAGTGACTTTAGTGTGGCATAAATTATGCTTTGTGTTTGGCATAACAGATGGGGGGGGGGGAGTCCATTACTCATCAAGATTGAACAAAGGGCCAACGAGCATTTACCAAACAGTAAGTTAATAGGTTTCCTGTTGATGGAGCTGAGAGGCTGCAAACACACAAACACACATCGTGCTGTTGATGAGAGAACATTTGAACATTAAGCATGTTGCTGCTGTTGCAGGATAACTATGCAACTCAAGGTTTGGCGTTTGGTTCATCTGTGCACATGGATTGATTAGATTAGATTAGATTAGATTAGATTCAACTTTATTGTCATTGTGCAGAGTACAGACAATGAAATGCAGTTTGCGTCCAACCAGAAGTGCAAAAAGAGCAGAAAAGTGCAATGTGATATTAAGGTATAGACAGGACAAGAAATATAGTGCAGTGTAGACAGTAGTGTACAGCTGGTTAACAGAAGGTGGTTTAGAGTAAATGAAATATAAATGTGTGCAGTGTATTAGCAGTTACCTTATAAGAGCAGAATAAATATGGCTATGTAATATGAACAATATATGAACAACATGTACAGATATGTGCAATGTAGCAGCAGTAATATAATAGTAGTAAAAATAATATAGATATATGCAGTTTATTATTTTAAGAAAAACAGAATAAATATGGATATTCAGTATGAACCATATAGACAGTTATGTACAGTATGTACAGCTATGCGCAGTGTGGTAAAAGTACCATTGTAGTGCAGAAACAGTAACATTATAAAAGTAGTGAGAAGGTTGCCCTTTTATACTGTTTTTATTTATACTGTTCATTAATACACATTTACTGAGAAGTTTTTAAGAAGTTTTTTAAACCAGTGACCAATTTTGTGCATCCATTTGTATTTATATTTAGAAGGATCATTAAGTATTTGTGTCTCTATTTGAGCATACTGTAATGCTGCCAAAAAGCTCATAAAAGCAATCCCTTTAGACATGCAGACATTTATTAATTTCTCTCACACTGACACATCGCTCTTCATATATGTTCACTGCTGTTCATCAATCCATTGTGGTTGTCAGTCAGGGCCGGAGTGGTACTAATTTTTTAGCATTAGACTGGCACACTTTACTTCACGACTGACTATATTAAAATAACGTAATTAAAATCTTAGTATGAGTCTGCAATAGCACACTGTTCTCTACAGCCTCGATTTCTGTGCAAATACAGTAAGTGTTGCTTCACAATGTAGATTTAGAAAGTGGTTATATTGTAACTAATCTGATCATGTTTGCTTGTTCACACACTGTGGTACAACAGCCTAGATGTGCCTTCCCCCACTGACAGCAGCTATCCCTTGCACACTACTGGCTCTGCTTCTGACACTAAATCTAATTTTTTTTAAATGTCATAATTCTCTCCACAAATCTCTCCTTTTTTACAAAGCTTTCTGATCAAGTCACCTCAGTTTCATTAACGTAGTGCCGAATCATCTGGTATCATTAATTACCTCAGGGCACTTTACATAACATGTCTACAACATACTCTTCATTAATATTAATTCTAGTTCTTATTCACTCAATGAGCGATCCTACCTGCCCACTCTGGAGTTATGGGCTCATGGCTGGTGCTTGACTCTTCATAGTCACTGTTAGCAGCAAACTGGACTAGTGGCTGCTGCTGAAGAGCTACAAGAAAAAGTTTGATTCATAAACTTAAACGGTGGTTTGCAGGCAACGTTGTATTATGTTTTGAACAACCGCTGCTTACCTGCGTCACCGTCTCCATTGGCGGTTCACTCTCAAACTGCGAGCTGGTTTTAATGATAAAGTTGCTCAGCTTAGCACATCTGGCCGAGTCACTTTCTAGAGCTTAATTGTTGCCTTTTCAGCGTCGTTTTTGCGCTCATTATTATTTTTATAGCTTCTTTTTGCTCTCAGTCACATCCTCTAACAGGTGACATTTTTTTTTTTTTTTTTGAGCAAGGTGTCAATACATAATTATGTCATAATTGCCAGACTGCACAATGCGAGTGGGCTGCATGAAAAAATAAAAAAAAAAATTAAAAAGAGTGGGCTGCGAGTGCAGGTAGCTTAGGGACAGCATCCATGATATATTTCAACTATGATTTCCGCTCTCGCGACCAAAAAAAACCGACCGGCCCACTGGGAATTCTCTCAGTGCTCCCGATTAGCCAATCTTAGCCTGTTGTCAGTTCATTCTAAACTCATTATCCAAGAGTATTGTATGACGGAGATGTTATTGGATGTGGTTCAATGTGATTATATAGCTAGAATTCTCTCAGGTCAGGTAGAAGAAGTTAGTGATCTAACCCCCAGCACTAAAACAAGTTTGTATTCCAGCTGTGAAATACAAAACTGAGTTATGGCAACCCATCACTGCCAAACTGCCCTTGAGCAAGACACTAAATTCCAGATCTGACCACTAACTGGGTCATTGCACTGTAGGCAGACCTGCACTCTTCGAAATGCCTGTAAGTGTGTATGTAACATACTGGGAATAGGAAAATTCCAGTCTCAAAAATGTAATCCAGTGCTAAAACAGTTGAGATTGAAAGTTTATTCTCAACAGCAGTTGACCAAAACAATCTCACCACAAGATTGTTGTTGAGCTTTTGCACTTAAAGTGCTCAGAAAAGCTAGTAGCTTTGATGTAATTCAACTTCTTCCAGCGTGAAGTAATAGTTTTCTAATTGGGTGGGGAGAAAGCTATGCCATAATCATGCGCAGCGTCTCCTCCACTCGCAAGCTGTGCTGTATGATGTGCAACATGGAGCTTGAAGATGTAAAGAACAAAATAAAAACAGGAGAATTAGCCTACCTTTGAGCAAATTTGGAGGAAAGTCGGGAGGTATGGAACCATTTTAAACAAGTCGTGGGCAGTGACAACATATGTGTTGGTTTTGTCGAGTGCATTAAGTGTGGCACGCTGCTTGCCTATGACAGCAAAAAAACGGGAACGGCATGGCAGAAAAGATGATAGTCTGCCTTCAATGTCCTCTTTTGTTACTTCTCCAAGCACACCCCTTCTAAACAGATTTCTGCAGTTCAAACAACTCGGAATTGTAGTTGAGAACGTCAGTTATGACGGCCCACGTATTTAAAAAAATGTCGGGTTTAAATCGGGCTCGGGCTCATAATTACAGTTAATGTGTCGGGCCGGGCTGGGCTCGGACACAACGTGCACAGGTTCGGGTAGGGTCGGGCTTGATTTTTTGGGCCCGATCTAAACTCTATTTCAGACATGACCCCAGACTTCATGACCATATGTAAGGGTAGGAACGAAAATTGACCGGTAGATCGAAAGCCTTGCCTTTTGGCTCAGCGCTCTTTTTGTCACAACGGTGTGGTAAACCGAATTCAATACCGCCCCCGCTGCTCCGATTGTCCGGCCAATCTCCCGCTCCATTGTCCCCTCACTTGCGAACATGACCTTGAGGTACTTGAACTCCTTCACTTGGGGTACACCAAGTACACAACCTTCACTTGGGACACCTCTTAAAAAGAACCACAAGTACTTTTCTTCTGCTCAGCTGATAAGCTTAATGCTTACAACATACTGTAGTGTATGTGAATGAGGAGCCAATGATCTGGCCGGCACAGATGGATGATTTTAGTGTCACTTAATCTCCCCAAAATCTGGTGTATAGATTCTCAGATGAATGATTTAATGATTTTAGCCACGAGGCTAGTGGCATTTAGTCCAAAGCAGACTAAATATACTGTAGTTGTTTTTATTTTAATTGGTTTTATTTATAAGAATTATATACCTTTATTTCTTTTATTCATATTAGGGTCTTTGCACTGTTTAGCATGATGACTAGACTCTATCTAAAACGTCATTATATGCACTGCTTTTAGCAACACAACAGTGACCTTTATTTCACTGGATCAGTATAATCAGTATTATTACCTTGTTGTCACAGCTGTGCTGGCTCACCCATAAATGGTATTTTGTTTGTCTATCTTTCAGATTAGCCTTCATGAAGATGAATCCTGGAAATGTACAGTACAAATATGATATTGCACATCTAAATGTGCTTTGCCAGTAAAGAGTGACTTAATAACTTAGAATTATTTTCTCCCTCTCACTGCTCAGGGGCGAGATAAACAGCAGTAAAATGCTCTTATAATGAATATTCCTATCATCAGTCATGGTTTTCTCTGGTTAGGGCACACTGTGCTCAGGCAGGAACATAATTTCCATCTCCTTATCTTATGTTCTGATGTATGTCATCTCGTGCAAAATCAAATTATATTCAATTTACATTTTTCCTGGAAAACACTATCTGTCTTGCTGATGTAAGCTGCTATTTTTAGCTTGAATTATTTCTTCTGGCTAAACTTACAGTAGGACTATTCCCTTTGTGTGCTTTTCTCCTTGGTTTGATCTAAATAATATGTATATACTTAGTTAATTGTTTGATTTATACACTTGAACATAATCGAGGTGAAAGAGAACACCTGTACATAGCTGCTCCTTTGATGATGTTAGGTGACTATTTAAACACAGTGATGAGGCAACTGTTGCCCTACATAGGTAAATCCATAGGGAGAGGCCTTAGGCAAAGTAAGGCAGGTTTATTTGTATAGTACCCTTCAATAATGCAATTCAAAGTCCTTCACATAAAACATAAAAATACATAAAAAAAACGTTGCTATAACTACACTTGTTATTTTGGGGAAAGTTTTTTTTTGGGCTCCTGGAAAGAATGCCTTGGACACCAATCATTTTGGGGAGTTTCTTAGTCTATTTTAAAATACACTGCAATCAGGAATAATTACACTAAAAAACATTTTGATAGATGGAAGAGGTTCTCTGTTGCTGTGGGTTCGTGGAAGTGTGAATTTGATAATAATGGGACTTTGTGTACTATCCATGAATTGTACAGGTTTGGCTTTTTATTTGTACATGATTGTTGTTGTGTTTATGAAGAATATGATTGAATTTCTAATAGATAAACAACATGAATCTTGAATTTTAATGTATCAGAAATACATGACGGAAACTTCTGTGTGTGTGTGTGTGTGTGTGTGTGTGTGTGTGTGTGTGTGTGTGTGCGCGCACAAGATTAATTATGGGGATAAAGCATTCATAAAATTACAATTTGGCCAGAATACAGGTATCTTACTCAGTGTAGTATTAGAATAAAAATAAAAGGTCAGTAAGAGAATACGAGGTGGAGAAAAAGCACAGTCCTCAGTGTTTGCCTTTAGGTTACATGGCAGTGTCTAGTGACTCAGGAACAAGTTGGATACAATTCCTCCTCACTGTCCTTTTCGATTTACAGAGCCACATAATGATGACATATAATGGGCCACACAGCTACTTCTGGTGCACTAACTGCTGGCTAGATGCAAAATTGGGAGAAATTCAGTCGGCTCAAAAAGGAGCTGCCTGTGGTATCCTTGGTAACTAAAATAGTTGAACATTTTTTTTGTAAAAGGTCAGAAGTAAAATGGGATGAACTGGAGAATTAGATTCCTCCCCCACAACTGAGACTTCCTCTAAGCGTATTTAATTTTGGAGGTGTCCTTAGAGAGAGCGAGTGCACTCGGTGACAGAACCAAAGGGAAGGTGACAAAGATGGAGGGGCTCTTCACATTCACTCTCTCACATCATCATGACAGGAAAAAGAGAGGAAGATGAACTTGCTGGCACATGCTTATTCACCTTCCACTAACAGACTTGAGTCCTTGTATAATAATGAGGACAGAGAGAGTTAGCAGCTGATTAATATTTGAGTGAGCGTTTTGGAATCTCTCTAAATGAGTTTGCAGATTTGGGGCTGTCAGAGGGACTGCAGTAAGTGTACATTTTGGTGGGTAGTAATGGCACTTCATATTACATATTACACGCACGTTAAAGATTCTTTCTGAACATATGCCGCTGAGACCGTGGCATGCATTTACTTGTGCAAATTTAATTTTTTGGTCTTTAGAGGCTTTTGTAGCAGCATCACAAATCTGGTCACGATGGCTGCCAGGATAATGAAAGCATAAAATGGCTAAATGCAAGAAGCAAGCAGGCAAGAATCAACTCAGGAAGTAGAAGTAAATTGTTTCACACTGAAAAACATTTAGGAAACAACACATGCTTCTCCCCCTAAAACACCTCAGACACTAGGTATGACTGAAAATGTTGTTGACGATGAGCTTCCTAACAGTGCTGGTAAAAAAAACAAAAAGCATCTTTGTCGTTTAAGCATATGTAAATTTGGTGTTAACCTCAATATTTTGCTTACATAATAGTTATTTTCGGTGGGGCCATGAAAAGGAAGGTTGTGACCAATTTGCTTCTGCTCCAGAATATTAACTACATAAACAGTAAGAGGGAGAGATCATGGTCTTGATTTAATACAGAAGAACTCGGCAGTGACTTGAAACATGAGACGCAAAGCGTGAATTTTTTGCCTAAACGTAACCACAGACATGGTGCAAACCCCTGTCTCTGGAGCCAAAGGTCTTTGAATGCCTGGCATGATTTTTTCACTAAAATGTAACCACAGAGTAATTGGGAGAACAATTTTGTAATATATAAATGTAGGAATGTAATAGGAAAAAGGGATTTCCAGAGGGACAAAAAAAACTTGATGACTTGGAGTATCATGCACACTTAAAGATAATGATCAAATGATTAGCATATAGTATGTATGTATGTATTTAAAGATAATTTCAGAGTAACCAAAAAAATATTTTACTGGTTTGTGAGGGGTGAAAGACAAAAGCAGAAACATTCGAGGAATAAAAAGAGGATTTCTTACAATGTTCTCATTATCCACAGTGAAACCAAAGTATTGCCCTATAGTTGTCTAACCAAACATTTTACATCCTAATCCTAATCTTAAATGATGTACTGCGTGCAGCAGGAAATAGAGTTGGATGATTATGTTTGACTCTGTTATTGCAAGCCATGGATCACAGATTAAGTGATGTGTGTGAGTGTTTTTGAAGGATCTTGAGGACTGGAAGAGCTGAAAGAAGCTCTCCGAGGCTTCCATTATCAGAATGAAGCACCCGTAAAGAATCAGGGCCAGATGATGTTGTCAGAGTCCGCTGGGACATGGAGTCCAAAGAGTGAGCTGAAAAAGAGTGGAGAACAACGTTAAATATCATGTGTGATGGGAATTGTGTGCGTGTTTTTTTTACATACTGTACTCCGCTTTAAATAGAAAATAGCAGCAGCAGTAGCTAAATTAGGTAACGTGGTGGTGTGTTTTTACCTCATAGAGCACGCCAGCTATTAATATTTAACAATATCAACATGAATATGGCTAAAGGGCATATTCGTGTTGAGCAAGAGAGTCAATATGTTGGATCATGAGTCAATATTGTTGGATGGTCTAACAGTGTCTGCAACCCGTGCACCCTGTCACACCTTTCCAATGTTAAATTGGGGGGGCTGGATCTGACAATTTTTGTAACTTTCCGAAACAGACAATCACGCCCACTTCGGGCAAAGATTTGGCAAGGTGTGTGGAAGTAAGAAAGTAATCGATTTTCTTAAGTAAAAACAAGTGCCACAGTATGCATGCCTCCCACAAATTCCCATTTGAATGATTATCATGTCCCAACCCTCACTATCCTGGCAGGCTTTTCAAACCTCCTTTGAGTGTGGCCGGTGGGAACAGCTATAAACACTTTTGCCTTGTAGTTGGACGACATGTTAAATTAACTAACTTATTTTGAGTATAGCCCACTGTTAAGTCCCCTTGCTGTGCTTTTCTGTGGAGTGTTCGATTTGCTTAACAAAGCTGGTGGAATCACCTTTAACTGTTGTGTTGATTGCAAAGTGCTCAAGTCGTCTGTGGCTTAAATGAACTACTCTTTATTGTGTTGCTGGCTTTATGTGTAGCTTTTTAGTTGAAATATCTCTACTATTCTGAGGCCCTATTCTCTACTCCTCTATTCTGTAGAGCCTGTAGGGTATTTGCATTTTTGTTCAAGGACAGCCGTCTCTGACAGGGATGGACATGCTGACTGTTGGAAGGGGGAATCCATTTATCACCATGGTACTAATAGCTGCCCATCATCTCTATTGCTGTGAGAGCCAGTAAACTCCCGATAAGGACAGGTGGTGTGCTGTGCGGCGGAGGCCATAAAATATCCAAAGTACTGCTTTACGACAATTAGGAGGAAGTAAACAGAGATGATAAAGCCGTCAGGACTTAAAGTCAGAGGAGTGGAAGTGTTGTTTCTAGGTGTGCCTTTCAAGTACATCCAATCATTCTGTAAATGGCTCACCATTAAGAATAGTTTACCGTTGCAACATGATTATGAGCAGAAAGCAAAGCATGATAGTTTTTGAAGGGTAGTCAGGGTTGCCATCTGTGGGCGATTGAAAACCAGAATTATTGAGGGAGCTCATAGGTGGCCTAAGATTTTGAATCATGCTGCATGGATTATAGATAATTTTTTGCCCGACATGCCTCACAAGATAGTCGCTGGTAGAAGTCCTTAAAGAACAATACAGAAACCTTCAAAATCTACCATGGACAATCCCAAACTAGTACTGTAATTAAGTAGAAATTTGAGGTACTTGATATGTACTTGAGTCTTTTCATGCCATTTTCTACTTCTAATCCACTACATGTCAGAGAGAAAGTACTTTTACTTTTAATACTTTAGTACATTTTCCTGAACTTACATACAATACTTTTACTTAAGTAACATTTTCAATGCAGGACTTTTACTTGTAACAGAGTGGTATTAGTACATTTTCTTAAGTAAAGGATCTGAATACTTCTTCCACCACTGGTTGGCAAGTCACTTAGAACTAAGGAACCATGTATAATTGTTTAGCACAGGGGTGGCCAACCAGTTAGGTATAAAGAGCCACAAAAAAAAACGCACCATAGCAAAAAGCCACACAACACATGCACGTCCACACTACAACAGCAACAGTGTCTTCCAGATCTGATGACAGTCATAATACATAGCAGTTTTCATAGTTTTTTTTCTCACTTAGATTGACTCAGTGGGAAACCTGTCGTTGTTATCCACAATCCTTTTCAGGTCTTGCTTGAACTCGGTTGTGGCCACTCGAAGCAACTCTCTCACTCATTTGTCACTAAAGGGGCTTTCAAACAATCGGATTCAGCAGTGAAAGGGTTAACGAGGAAGGTGATCTGTGGCCGCTGTTTTTCCTCAGGTTGCAGAATCTGTCCTCAAAACTCTGCTGCATTATTTTCCATTTTAAAATAATTGGCAAATGTATTGGCAGTATTGGCAGATGCATTCAAATGTGTTTTTTTTTTACTTATCTGAAATACTGTATGTTTCAGAAAAGTTAAAAACAACAATCAACCAATGACACAGCCCCCAGCCACACAGTAAGAGCCTCACAGGAGCAGGCAAAGAGCCGCATACGGCTCAAGAGCCACAGGTTCGCCACCCCTGGTTTAGCAACACTTTCTACTAAGATGAGAAAGGGAAGTAAAATGATCTTTAGCTTACAGTCTTGTAAATCCAACTTACACTAGATAACTCAAAACTGTGACCGGAAAATAAAGGACAACAAAGCTACCATATAACTAGACTGACATTCTAAAGCCATGGCATTGCTAATCTACTGATGCTAAGCTATAAGTTATAAAGTTGACAGTGTTTGCCATCTTAGTTTAGCGTGTCAGCATGCTAACATACAGTAATAAGCACATAACATTAAGTACAGCTGAGGTTGATGAGGATGTCAAAAGTTACCTGCTGGAAGAAAAGTTAAGTTATCACCAAAATTACATTTCTTGAGAGGACATGGATATCTGCACAAAATGTCATGGCAATCCGTTCAAAAGCTGTTGAAGCAGCTGACTTGGCTAGAAATACTTCACTAGACTAAACTGAAGTAATGCAAACGTAATTAAAGTGTAATAAGTTGATTAGCAGCTATCTCCATATCACTAAATATACCACATAAAGATAAGTGGGAAAGTATGTGTTTTTGTTATTTGGGTGAACTGTAGCCTAAGAAAACCCTGACGAACTTCCGGCAAATTTGAGATTTGCTCTGCAAGTCAGTCTGGATCGTTGGTCTGATTGGTTGAAGGACTATCCAATTGCGCCCAGAGGCATTTGAGCAGTGTCCGTTGGTGACGCCCCTTTGGAAATGAGCTGTGAATGAAGCTTGCCCAGACCCACTCTCAGTTACAACTGAGAAGGGTCTGGTGTCAACCAGGCTAGGTGAACTGACCTTTTATGCTTAATATCATAGTCAAATCAGACAAGTGCAGCCTGAAACTGCAGCCACTTCTTTAAAGAGCTCATATTATGCTCATTTCCAGGTTCATAATTGTATTTAGAGGCTATATCAGAATAGGTTTACATGGTTTAATTTTCCAAAAACACCCTATTTTTGTTGTACTGCACATTGCTGCAGCTCCTCTTTGTGGTGTTGAGCTCTCTGTTTTAGCTACTGAGGCATCTCACTTCTGTTCCATCTTTGTTGGGAATCGCACATGAGCAGTAACTAGATAAGGACTACTATCCAGTCAGAAGCAGAGTATGAGGGCGTGCCACGCTCGCAGCTAGGCGAGGATTGTAACGTGCATTACAAAGTGACACAAAATGGCACACGTTTGTCTCTGAAGTAAAGGCTGGACTACAATAGAGCTGTTTGGAGCAGTTGGTGAACAGTGTTTTCTGTGGGAGATGGTAAGTGCATTTGGGGTGGACTTTGGGCTTTTTCACTTTGTAAACCTATAACATGCACAAAAAAGATCAAAATGAAGGAAAATGGAAATAGCCAAAAAGTATAATATGAGCACTCTAACGTCTTATTTTATCAAAAAGATGTATTGAGCATAGAATAAGCCTTAGAGAGAAGACACACCAGCCCGATAATCGGGTGTCGGGCCGCCTGGCGAGGTCGGTGACTCGAGTCTGTTCCGTGTGTTCCGTGCCATCGGCCGTCCGAGGAGCCGTTGGCCTTCATTTGGGCCGACCCGACATGTTCAGTCGGGGACAGGGCAGTCGGGACTCACCCGGAAATGGGGAGCGGATGAGCCTCTCAAAATCTGACGAAAATCTTTTAAACTGACCTTTGTCAATCTGAAATGAAGACAGATTCAGCAACTGCATGGCCTATTTCTCGCTTAAAATGTTTTCAGAAACACGTTTCGGTGAACTATTTTAGTACAATATGAGATCGTATTCTGAACAAGCCGCCATGACAGTCTGGCTGTGAATTTCCGGAGAAAAAAGAACCACGTGACGCGTTCGTCCAATCAGCTGCCGGTCTTCATTTTATGGTAAATAATCAGACTGTTAATGGAAACAATACAGGGCAGCGCCGCCTGCTGCTATGGAGACGTATTACGTTTCGCGCACGCGCAGAGCGTACGCTCAAGTTGGCGTCGCCACAGTGTGTTCTGAGGCATTTTTTGGACCTTGGGACCCGACTGATCAGTCCGACTCGCTTTTCTGCCGACGGTCGGCCCGTCTGGTTGGTGTGTCAGGGCCCTAAGGTCATCATAAAGTATACACAGTTTTGGCCTATAGCCTATACTTTCTGGTAGACATTTTTTTTTTGTCTTGGGTAGCAATTCCCAAGCATCTTTCTACATGTCGGCTAAAGTAAGTGCCTACACTTGTTCACAGGCTATTTGACACAAGTCAGACCTAAGCTGGCAGTCCTGTGGCTGGAGGTAACAGACATATCCGAGGGATGAAGTACTGAAGTCTGTCCAGGGATGACTCAGTTTATGCAAGAGTGAAGATGACGGCAGCTACTTTACTCATTCATCCTTAACATGAGCAGAAGTCAGAGAACAAAACCGAACCTGACCTAAACAGGTGCAAGTTCTTTTGATCTAAACATAGTTGGAAACAGATGGGATTACTCCTTTGCCTCCTTGTTGAGGAGGAAACAACAGTGCTGCTCGTGTTGTGCGGTGTGCTCTGTGAGAGAAGCAGCTCAATTTCTGTTTTCTGGAGGTTCCTCAAATAGAATAGGAGAGCTGAAGCATTCCTTGAGGACTGAGGTTGTTGTCTGATGTCGGAGAAATCCCAGAACTCTCACTAGACAGATTTGGTCCTTTTCAGTCTAGGGCAGCTCAGAATAAATACTCTGTGATGATATCTTCATTGAAATAAACACTGTAACACTGTTTCATTTTTTTCTTGTCATTTACTGTATTTTTTACCTAAAGAGAAACCTTGTTGGTTTCGGGTTAGTACAGCTGGTATTATTAGAAAATTGCACACCAAAAGAAAATCAATAAATAAACAAGCTTTTCTTTCAAATATTTTTCAGCAAGAACAGTTTGCACTGAACACAGAGTGAACAATGGAGTGAACAATGGATTGGGTGTTTTCAGATTTTCCCTTTTTCAGCACTCTCCATTCACTTTATGGAAAACAAACCAAGCATGAACACAATGAATACCCAATACTGACCGCTGGATAAAAAGCAGCCCAGTTGCACTCAGTTCTTGAAGAGACACTTCAACCCAAATTCTTTGATTTCAGGCGATGTCTGCATCTCTGAGCCCACTTCACTCACACAGGAACAAAAAAAGATATTCTGCCTAAAACACTTCACTTTCTCACAGACTTATTATGGATTACCCTTAAGTATATGACATAGGAATGCTAAATGGCTGAGAGGAGAGTTTCTCTAGGAGAAATGATCTGTCATTTGAAAGAACTCTCTTCCAGGCCTGTTACTTTCATTTCAGGAGATCCTGTTCTAAATTTACCACTCCTCCGCTCAAACCAACTGCAGCTTGGTAAATATTTCACTGTGTATCCATTCTGAGACATAAAAGGATTGAGACTGAGGTGCTCCTTGAGATGACTGACGACTGTTGCACACCAGGGCTGCTTACAATGTTTCAGCACAGAGCTGCCCTGGTTGGTAGCCTAGTGGAAGTAATGGAATTCTCCATTAGCTCGGGCACGCTGTCAGAGGCAGGGTAATCCCAAGGGCTGCTGCGTCTGTGGATATGTCCCAAATCCTCCAGAGAAAAAAAAACAAAACATGCACACACATTCTAAACTCTCCATGTATGTCACTGTTACTGTTTAGTGCATGGTGTCTTCTGGGAGGTGATTATAATCTATTGCCACAGTTTTTTTTCTCATGATTATGTGCTTTCTCTGAGGTGTGAGGTATCCCATGTGGTTTAAAATATGTTATGCATTTTTAAATATGCTACAATTTCATATATATATTTTTTGCATTCGACTCGATAATTGCATATTGCAGATATCATGCTGAAAAAACAATGTCCCTTGAAGCTGCTATAATAAATATTTCTTTATTAACAATAGATGAAATGACTGTAATGTGAGAGGGGTCGCTTGTAGTGGTGAAACTACAGAGAATGATCCCCTTTTGCAGTTCCCTTCAGATCTAATGGAGCGCCACCTGCGAGCTAGTTCAGGCAGTCAACTAGAGCTGCGCTGCTACGTACACACGTGACATGCCTCATTATCCAAAACACACTCACAATTTCCCATCTCGCCCTCTGCCTTGTCAATGCAACTGCTGAAAAAGAAGAAGTCTGAAGACAGTGTCTGGATGCCGTACTCTACATTCTACTGTTGCAATAAACATTTCAAATGAGAGTTGTCTGATTGACGTGAGCTTATTAGTAACTTTAAGCTCATTGTTTGGGTTTTATGGCCCAAAGTACACTACCTTCCCATCCCCAGACAGCAGACAGACAGGTTAGCAACTAGCTAGTGAACATAATAGAACATTAAGCAGCTGGAAAGCTGAATATTTCCCTAGTAGTAGTTAAAGAGCAAAGCAGACCTAAAAGAGAGTTACATTCATCAGACACTAGTGTCGCTTTGCCAGACCTTCCTCCACAGCGCTGCGAAGGAGGGTCTGGCTAGTCCATGCAGCATTCCGGGATGGGAGAGAAACATGCTCTGGTTTATTGGCATTTCTTTAAACCAATCAAAATCGTCATGGGCGGCGGTAAGCGCCGCATGGAGCTCCGGTGCCGCCGCAAAATATCCTCGGGATGGAACTTGTTTTGGTGGAACATGTGTACGTTTAAAAGTTATTTTAGTCGTGCAACAGAAAACTCAAATTGGACAGATAGTCTAGCTAGCTGTCTGGATTTACCCTGCAGCGATCTGAGGAGCAGTTAACCACAGTCCTCATAAATCGACCAGAGTTTAAAATTCCAACACAAGGGAAGCGTTAGGTAACGGAAATCTGGCTGAAAAGAAGGACATACGGCGGAATTTCCGGTGGCAATGGGACAATCCCTGAAGTAGTCGTGGATATAGACTAATCAGACTCCAAATAAATGATAATGTTGCTCTGTGTCTGCTGGATGTGGAAATAAGCAACTGTTTGCTAATAACTACTAAATTAAAACTATTCGCCATATCCACTTTAAAATGTCAATGTTGTGTTTATACCTTGTTTCTGCTGCCCACAGGGGGCAAAACAAAAATCAGCTATTGTAGTTTTAATAATTCTAAACTGATTTACATTACATTTACATTGCATTATTTTGGTTATATTCACATATTATGCCAACTAATTCTCACTCCCAAATCGTCAAATACGGCAGCTTGGTCAGTTGCCCTAAGGCGGCCTTCTGTGTCTGTATTAGGGATGGGAAGATTCACCGATTTGGATCGGTGCTCGGACATAAAAATGCACCATGCGAGTGCACCTATTATAAAAGTTTTCACTGGATACAATTTGGGAAGGACTCGTGATGCATCGTTTTTTTTTTTTAGGGCATTTTTGGTCTTTATTTTTGACAGGACAGCTGAAGACATGAAAGGGGAGAGAGATGGGGGAATGACATGCAGCAAAGGGCCACATGTCGGAGTTGAAGCCGCGGCCCGCTCTATATATGGGCGCCCGCTCTACCAACTGAGCTATCCACGCGCCCGCATCGGTAAATTCTGATTCATTTATATTATTATTAGTAGAAAACATACGAGAAATGTGACCAATAATTTAATATTAAGATTAATTGCTCCCCTTTAAACTGTTTCACTGTCCCAAGCGCGCACTCTCATCTCCGCTGCTGCCTGTGACCAATAACGCTACTACAGAGGCCGATGTGTGTCTAACGTCCGCGTCACATCAGAGATTAACATGGAGGAGGAAGAGCTACGCATTACACCGAATTCCTCCAAATCATCAACAGCTTCCCCTTACCTTTAGCCTACCTACACTCTGTTATTTCTCCACTACTCATCTCACTCTGTGACTTGTGTTACTCAGTGCTGACTGTCAGACACAATCACACGCACGCACGCACGCACGCACGCACGCACGCACGCACGCACGCACGCACGCACGCACACACACACACACACACACACACACACACAGGCTGTTATGAAGACTATCACACATATTACTTTTTGTCGAGCATCACATAAGGTCACATCAAAATGACCAATTGTTGTGAAAAAGTAGAGGATTCTGATTGATTACGATATAGTAACATCATTTCTGTCAATATATATTATAATCAAATTTGTTCTTCAAAGACTAAATATGCTTTTAGTATGCCTTTAATAGAAGTGAAAGTATTTCTGCCAGCTTGTGAGAGCACAATGCAGGCTGCTTACCAACACATTTTTGGTTTGCTTAAGAAGAACCAAAGAAATAAAATCAAACGCATTGAATCACATTGTGTTAAATCAAATCATGTTGAATGGCTATGCAGTGCAATAGGGGGTGGATCGAATCGCAACAGTAGTTACTGCATCGAGAGATGTGTATTGCATCGCCCGCGGACCAGAGATGCACATTCCTACTCTGCATGAAATGCACTGGGCTTTCAGCTAACTCCAATGTAAGCCCACGCGCTGCAATATTAGACGCTCAGAGCAACTGCTTGACCACGGCATGGTGAGATGACAGTATAAAGAGTGACAATGTCCACAGGGACAAAGAGCCACAAAGTAGGGCAGAGGTTGTGGCAGATTGATGGGTCAAACATAGGACTTTCACCCAGGTGACTGCTGCTCAAATCCCATGTGAAACCAAAAGTCAACGTTCACTAAATATGTAAGTTACCTTACTTTTGTAACAAACTTAACTAATGTCACTTTAAGTTACATAACAAACATACTTATTTTAATCCAAACCACAATCCTTTACTAAACTTAAAGTTTTGTTACCTAAACCTCACCCTACCATGCACACTGAAAAATGACGGCATGAGGTCCTGACCAAGCACCCGTATGTGATGAGTTGGGAGTGAGAATTTGTTGATTGTGCATTTTATGTTACCTTGGTATGTTGTAGTGATGTCATTATTCTCTATATATAAACCTCATTTTGTATATAAACCTCATTTTGCGATGTTCTTTATCATATATTCATATATATATTCATGTATGCTATCCTGTTCTTGGCTCTCACAGGTCTGGAATGTTTAATCCCTTTATGTCAAAACGAACAAGATAAAACCAACTGGCGGTCCCACAGACTAGTTGGCCTGCCTGCTAAAATACAAGCAGGAAGCTGTGTAATAAAGTGTTAAACATGTGTGCCGTCTTATCCAACCTGGCAGTTGTTTCTCCGCAAAGGACGGTGAGGGGATTTTGTATCCAATGAGAGTGTGTCTGAAAACAGTCCTGCCTTCTAAAGGGCTGAAGATTCATAGGTTTGTGGAGGACTGCCCTCCACCCACCACAAATATCCCCCCAAATAAGCACCACAACCACCTTCCTCATTACTGAATAACGCATTTAAAGAGAAGTGTTGCATTACTGGGTTTCTATTATGTATTCCTAAGAATTCCCACAGCATGGAGTGTACCCATCTCAGGATCTTACTTGTATCTATTTGACATTGCTTGCCTGGGCATGGTACACTGGTACATTTTAAGTGCGGGTTGTAAATTAGGCAGAGCAGGATTTGAGCTGAATACAGTGTACAGTATTTGTTATGTAATATTCAGTGAGCACAACTAACCAGCCAAGCCAAGGGAGTTTTAAAAGCCCGTGTAATAGTGTATTTGGTCTCATGGTCATCTACAGTATGCCACCACTCATCCACTCCAGCTGCCAAGGGTGACAAAATAATGACACCTGTATCAGAAAAATGATGGGCGTTTCACTTGTTGTCATGGCAACACTGACAAATTCTGATACGTGTGGCATGTAGGTGACATACCTCATGTGCCTGCCGAATTACGGTGTACATGTGGCCCAGATAGGAACTGAAAATAAATATTGTAACTCTGTGCAGCTTTTTCTAAGCTGATTAAAAAACATCAGATGTGTGTGTGTGTGTGTGAGAGTGGGGAGGGGGGTGGGCGGGGTGTGTGTATGTGTGTGTGTGTGTGTGTGTGTGTGTGTGATGTAATCGTGTGCATTCAGCCTCAGTGCAGTTGTAGCTGTATTGTCTTTTCCAAGTGATTGTGATTTAGATCAATACCACTTGCACGGTGTGTTGTCAGTTGTTAACAAGCTACAGTGTGCAGCAGACATGCTGGACTACAGTGCCCTGTTTTCTGAAGCCAGTAAGCTTTTAGCAAACAAAAAATGTGGATTTTGTATTTGCAAAATTTTTGTTGCTGTACTGTGTACCTGCAAAGTTTTTAAAAGGACTGGAATGAATTTAAGAGTAATTTTAGCATCAACAAAAACAAAGTGGTGTAATTAATGCCCGTCCTTTTAATTTAAAATTTAATTAAGGAATTTAACAGAATATAAAGTGCAGATTCTACACAGAGTCACAGGCATTTGTAACAAACGTATTTGTAAAAAATCCTTAAATATCACATATCATCTGTTATACTAAACATTCATCTTTACTTCATTCACGTCTCTTCTTATTGAAATAAACATTAAGGAAAATGTGCAATCTTTCAGACTGGACCTGACTCGTATAAACTCAACATCTAAAAGCCGTTGATAGAGTGAAAAATCCGGCCCAGGCTGACTGAGCTGAATTTGATGTCCACAGTGCTGATAGCATCATTGTTGGATGCCGAGACGAATTGGCCAGTGCTCCCTGAAGCTTTTTATCTTATGATTAACCATAGAGACAGAAACAACAAAAACAGCCGGAAGTGTCAAATATACAGCTTTCATCAATGACGCATTTGATGCTGATGAAGGCTGCGGGCACACAGCCAAATCATGCTGAGATGTTCACACAGATTGATCATTTGGTGAGAATAGTGGCTATTTTCCCAGTTTTGTACAAATTCAAGCTTTTCACACCTCACTTTGTCTTAATCTTTCTGACACCTCCAGCTGCTATTTGAAACCACTGAGCTGCCTGTTTGATTGATAGCTCCCTCTCTACCTACTAAGCTCCTCCAAAGCCAAAGAAAAGCAGCTAATGGCCCAACAGGCAATGACAGAGCTTATGACCTCTCCTTGAAATGCCTGTGTTTGAAATGAGTGGACATGTATTTGATGCTACTACACTGCAGTTTCATCTCAATAAAAGGCAGGCAGCAGATGTTCTTGCTTCAACACGATGTCTGAGTGCATTAAATGTGATAAATCATCCTTGTTTTTGCTATGATTAAGCTACTGTACTGAACAAGGTATTAAATGCTTTTAGAGAAAATGTCAGGGTAGCTTCAATTGCTTTTATTCCTAAATTGAAAGTCTGCATGTACTGATACTTTTTTTGGTCTCCTTTTCTCAAAGATATCTGGGGATAACACGGCCCCTCACCTACCCTGCCCGGCAGAACGGTCAGCTGATGGCGAAGATGATCCTGGGAGTGTGGCTGGTGTCAGCATCCATTACCCTGCCGCCTTTCTGCGGCTGGGCCAAAAATGTCCACACAGCCGGCGTGTGCCTCATTAGCCAAGACTTTGGCTACACCATCTATTCCACAGCTGTAGCCTTCTACATCCCTATGCTGGTCATGCTGGTCATGTACTACAAGATCTTCAGGGCAGCTCGCAAGAGTGGAGCCAAGCACCGCTTTAATGACCTTCCGCGCCGCGAGCGCATCGAAACAGTGACTAATGAGGCACTGCGAATGCAGGGCCTGAAACCGCCCGGTGTGGTGGAGGAGTGCGCGTCCTTATCGCGCCTGCTAAACCGTGAGCGCAGAAACATCTCCATCTTCAAGCGGGAGCAGAAAGCAGCGACAACACTGGGGGTGATCGTGGGGGTCTTCACTGTGTGCTGGCTGCCGTTCTTCATCCTGTCCACTGCCAGGCCCTTTATCTGTGGAGTGGAGTGTAGCTGTGTGCCCATCTGGCTGGAGCGCACGCTGCTCTGGTTAGGCTATGCCAACTCCCTAATGAACCCCTTCATCTACGCCTTCTTCAACCGAGACCTGCGATCCACTTATCGTGACCTTCTCCGCTGTCGTTATCGCAACATCAACCGCCGACTGTCTGCTGTGGGCGTGCATGAGGCTCTCAAGGTTTAAAGCAGGGTAATTCAGCAGCATATATTGACCCTCAAGGAGTAGGGTATGTGCCTGTGCGTGTACACTTGGTGCTTAAAGGGCGACATGAACACAGTAGGCCTGTAGAAAAGACAAAGACTGACAGAATGGGAGTCACTGTTGGTGGCTCTCTGGCCGCCCGGCAAAGGCAGAGAGACAACCCGATCATTTCATTGTGTGTGTGACTCAGTCATCCTATTTTGGGAAAGAAAATCCTAGAGCGTACTTGATGAGCTATTCAAGTAGACACTGCTTTTGTGCATATGCCACAATTCTGTCCTGGCTCTGGATTCATGGAAGGATAATGTAGTGACAAAGGAAATGACATGTCAACACAATCAATCATCTTAAGGCTTTCAGAGGGTTAAGAAAGCAAACAGATTTCTGTATGATAACAAAATTGATGTTTGATAAGGCAAAACATTTGTTTTGTTGCACACTGTCTTCTAAACATCTTCATCTAAACATGCATTTGAGCACATCCCAGATTAATTTCAAACAGAGAGTCAGAGACACTTGGTGTATTGTGCTTTGTGCTAGGATGAAATATTATTTAAATCACTTTTTCTTCAGTCATACTTTTCAATTTGGTCCTCTCACTAAATTTAACAAGAGCACCTTAAATGTTTCACAAATGTTTACAATGTGGTGATGCCAAGGGAATGGAAGTGGGTGGAAAATGGTGTTAAAATGCAACATGAAGGGAACATTTTTCCATTCATGAAATCTCAGTGTTTGTTGCTCTAAGAATAAACTGAAAGTAGTTTGTTTAGTGTCTGCATGAAACACATTTGTCTTACATGCCACTGTGTACATAAATACACTGGTTACAGAATTCAGATTCTGAAAGTGTATAACAGTTTGGCAGAAGTGTTTCCATGTTTCAACCAACACTTTATCGCACACTTCAATTCCAAATGAACTGTATGTGTATGTGTCAGAAACCACGATACTGTGGACGTTTTTCACTCGTGTTATTTTTGCCTCGATCAATTTCATTCCACATTTGGCTGCTGACATTATTGGTTGCATACAGTTAACTAAACCTGTTGAACTCTGCAGTTTCACTTTAAGAATTGACGTAATGTTCTTGAGACTCTTCTGCCCCACAGGACGCTAACAGCATTTCTATCTAAATTTTGAATCAGGATGTGGTTACTTCCCTCCTGACACTTCTTTCAGTGTCAAATGTCATCAGTCGAGTAGTGTGTGCTTTTTCTACCTCCATTTTTGAGATTTCTGTACATTTCCTCCAACAGATGTACCGCTGTCTTGCATCATTTTATATTTAACTGCTGTTTTATATTGTGTAAGATCAATCTATCTACAACTGCTCTGTGATTGCTCTGTTTAACCGTTTTGTCATTACCTTCAGAAACGAGCTGGGGAGGTGGCATAGCATTTCATCACTTTGTAAATAAAGAAACACTTGGCTAAAATGTCACTGTGGCCTACAGTTAGTAACCTTGATGATGATATACAATAACGCACACGTGACTGGTTCAGCGATAGAGTTTGTCTTTAGACCGAGAATCAAAAGATCATTTTTTTCTCTAATTTTCAAACAGGAGATAATCCACACAGGTCTCCAGAGCATTATCATCAAAAGCCTGATCCACACAATTCATTATCCTCGCTGACTTAACTGATTGGGTTTATCATGAGCAATAAAGACAAACCTTAAGGCCTGCTGGACGCTTTTGAAACATTCATGGTATGTCTTAAGAATTAGCTCATGGCCCAAGGCCGTCATGCTACTGCAAGGACTCTGCAGACTTGTATGAGGATTGTGACCCAAAATAGACGACTTTATTCTCTGTCTGCTTGGAGCGAAATCTTTTATTCAGTGTGGGTGACAGCTGTCTGCTTGCTGTCATGACTGACACTATCCTGTAGCGACACAAGGACGAGGTAGAGTTTGACGTGTGTGATGTGTTGTGGTCGGAAGGTGTGTAGTTCAAATTCTCAAACCAGTAGGGGATATGGTAAAACAGAAAACGATTGGAGTAAGCAGTCATGTGTAAGAGTGTTAATGTATGTAACCATCTAAGTACCGACTTATTCAGGCTGTGTTTGTACCTCACACACACCTAAACCGAGCAAGACTATCAGTCTACAGCCACGCCAGCTTTCTGAGGCTGTATTGTGCAATTACTGTAAATACATTTTGCTATTTAATATTTAGTCTCTTTAATTATATTTATTATTGTGTGTAACGTGTGTCTTTTATTTTTCCTCTTATCCCTTGCTGCTGCAACAGTGTGAATTTCCCCATTGTGGGATTAATAAAGGGTTTTGAATCTTGAATTTAAGCGCAGCAGTTGAGTTTGGCTACATGCTAACATCAGCATGCTAACACGCTCACAAGGACAATGTTAAACTTACGACTTATTAACACCTTTGAGTTGACATGAAGCTTAGTGAAAGTTCAATTAGGAAGACTCCCTTTACTCACTCATTTATTCTCGTCTGTCTTTGCCTCTATCTCCGGCTTCTACTCTGTGGCGTGACTAATCATGGCATCATTACCACCAATATATACCACGTCACGATGGGGTCTGATTCCCAAAGACTCAAATTCTTTTTATCACGCACTTGAATAAAAATTGATTGTTTACTCTAAATGAAGTCTCTCCTGATTGAAATAACAATCTGTGACTTATTTCAGCCTGATCTCACAAAAGGACCACAAACTATTAACACTTCTATTTCACCCCCACCAAAAGATTTTAATCAAAATATTTTATATTTTTGTTATATTATGTACTTAACTTATGTCACATAGCCAATGTAACGTCTTTAACCTACACACGTAACATATTTATTTTAACCCAGACCAAGATCTTTTCCTAAACCTAACCAAGTAGTTTTTTCTGCCACTGAGTAGTTTTGTTGCCTAAACCTATTTTAATTGTTTCTGTGGTGCCGGCACATAATTTTAACACATTAGCATACATGCCATCACCACGTAACTATGTGGTCATTACACGCATTTCTGTGAGATCAGACTTACACATCCAGCGGATAGTGAGCAATATTAACATTCATTTGGAATGGTGTTTCTGGCTACCTGGTGAATGTAAGTCCAATATTCACTCCCCTTTACACTCTGTTTTGGTCTCCACTAATTCCTGAGGCCAATATCTTGCTCTTATAGCTAGCTGATATGTGCCCCACTATGTTCACCAGGTATTGCTAATTGTGTGTCTGTCTGCCATTTAATGCTGGGCAGGTAGTGCACAGTGGGTTTATTGGACCGTATTAGCTAAAAACAGCTGTATGCTGCAGCTGAAAACTACACTAATGAAGGCTGTGAGAGTAAACCAAAACAGTAAAGTTGCAGGTCGTACAACCAAAACAATGAGCTAAAGTTTTGTAGAGCTAAGAGCAACTACAGAGTTGGGTTTTATAATTATTTCTGGATTCATTACTACAAGTGATCTCTTTCACATTACGCCTATGCATCATTAAACATCTAATGCCAACAACAAAGGGACATTTCTGTACTTATATGTAGCTGCTACCTGCATTAGCCTGTTAAATCAGCACCTGAATATTTTTCAAGCTGGTTTAATATTCTTCGCTATGGCATTACATGCTATTCCAAACCTCATCTGCTTGTTTTAATGGTTGGCAGTACATTTGGCCAATTCCTGCAAGCTTCCGTCTGTCAAATTATTTGGTGGGACTCTTCCCAATTAGAGCATAAGGACCTTTCTAGGTTTTTTTGGGTTACTGCTTTCTTACAGTGCAGAAGCTTTTGTGTGCCCGGCTTGCCTCTGCCTGCATTTTTCTGCTGATATTCTTGTTTTTCTTCTGTGAAAAACTACAAGAAGCGGCTCCTGGGTACTTTTTTGGTAGATATACTTCAACATTTTTATGACCTCCTCAGTACTACATGAGCGTGGCCTACCAAAAGTACAAGTCTGTACTGCAGTGACTGAAAACGTGGTAGCCTATTTAGCTAATTCTAATTAGCAGCAAGATTGGTGCAAAGCCTAGGAGTAAATATTTTTTTCTGGTAAATGGGGAGGACGAGTAACGAGCAGAGCACAGTGCCCTGAGATTTGTAATATGACCGGCTGGCCTCCCATCAAAGCAGATCGCCTCTTTAACCCCTGTACTTAGTGTGACACAGCCGTGGACAGCTGCGGAAGGGAGAACTAGCAACAAAACACCTCCCCAACAATCAGTATGCAACTAGACAACAGATATGTTTCACTGCTGCAAGACCCTGGATATCCATCTGATGACCTGGATTATGTATCATTGTCACACAGCAGGGTAAGGGCTAAGAGTAACTCAAAGAGTAAAGGCCCTGACACACCAACCCGATAATTGGCCGTCGGACAGTCTGGCGAGGTCAGTGACTCGAGTCTGTTTGGTGTGTTCCATGCCGTCGTCCTTCATTTTGGTCGACCTGACTTGCTGGGTCGGAGGGCGGGCAGTCGGACTCAATGACCAATCTGATTGGTGGAGTGCTAACCCTGGAAATGGCGAGCAGGATGAGTGACGGACGCCTCTCAAAATCTGACGAAAATCTTTTAAACTGACCTTTGTCAATCTGAAATGAAGATTCAGCAACTGCATGGCCTATTTCTCGCTTAAAATGTTTCCAGAAACACATTTCAGTGAACTATTTTCATAAAATATGAGATTGTATTTCGAACAAGCCGCCATTACTATCGGCTGGAGAAGCAAGACCCACATGACGCGTTCGTCATTTCATTTTTTGGGTGACAATACAGATTAGCGCCGCCTGCTGTTATGGAGATGTATTACGTCTCGCGCACGCACCGAACGTACGCTCATGTCAGTGTCGCTTCAGTGTGTTCCGAGGCACTTTTTGGACCTTGGGGAGCCAACTGATCAGTCCGACTACCTTTTCCGCCGACGGTCGGCCGTCAGGTTGGTGTGTCAGGGCCTTAAAAGGCTACAGAACGACTGGGCCTCAAACTCGAATTGTGGGTGACTTTGCTGCAAGAGATGCAAAAAGCATGTTTGGTAAAATCACCAAAAGACTCCCAAGAACATGGTCCCCAAGAACATGGTCCCTGACTTGGCAGAATGAATCCTGCATACCGTGGCAGCACACTAAACTGTGAAAAACTTCATACTGCACATAGGGTCAAATGATGTTGTTAAGCAATAGTCTGAAGTGCTGAAACATGACTTTATTGATTTGTTGAACGCAGTCAGCTCTCTGAATGCTGAAGGGTTTATCAGTGACCCTCTACCACCAGTCAGACAATGAATTGAGAGATTCAGCAGGTTGTTGGAACTGAACACATGGCATTCAACTGCATGTCCATTCAGTGCATTTTATTGACAATTTCAGCTTTGTCTGGGACCGCAGACATCTTTTTTGATATGGACTTTTCCTTACCAAGTCAGGAGTAAAGCTGTTAACCTCAACCCTACTTCACTTCCTGCGTCACCTATCTGTTCCCTCTGCCAAGGACGCGAGACAAGAAGAATCTAAACAAGTGGAAGACATAACACAACACAGCAGAGATTTACCTCAGCCCCACCCGAAGAGAGCTTTAACCATGGGAGACTATAAAGCCGAGACGAGGAATCATAACCCCCCTCTACCCCCCTCACCAACACTAACACCTTTGATGATCCTTCTCCTTCACCGCTCCATACCCCATCAATGCCACCATTCTCTCCATTCACTCCTTTACCCACTTTCCCCCTCCTCCCTCATTGGAGTTCATTGACCTGATGAAGGAGCTGGTTAATGCTGGAACCAAACCCTCCCTCCCCACACTCTTACAAACTATTATTTTCCCCCGGCGTCTACCTGCCCCAGTTTGAACAGGCTCTTCAAAGGTAAAACGCCAGGCACCTCTGCTCCCTCCACAACAACAGCAACCTCTGTCTCCCCAGCCTGATAGGCATGCATGTGTACAAAATGCAACAAACTCTAATTGATATGTGCTGGGTGCGTGCTGTGACTCTTTCCAGGACAAGCCGGGGCCCTGTGCACCAAAAGCTTTCTCAATTGTTTTTAACATTGATGTTGACGACACCGCTGGACAGAGGGACTAAAGAACTGTGTTGTGTTCTTGATAACTATGGACTGACCCAGCATGTAAGAGAGCCCACACTCTGGACTTGATTATCTCCAAGGGTCTGTCCATTTCCAAGGTTATGGTGACTGATTTTGCTGTCTGATCATTCCTGTGTTTTCTTAGATAGCACTATCTCCGTGCACACAATTTTCAAACAGAGGTAATCACAAAATTGTACATCGCTGAAAACACCAGTGAAACATTCATTCTGCTTTTCTCCTCCACACCTGCCCTCTTTTGTGTCTCAGTCAATGAGCTTGTAGATCATTTCAATTCTAAAATTACAAATGTTATTGATGCCATTGCACCCACTAAGGTGAAGTCTGTCTCTGGTAAGAAAAGGTCTCCATGGAGAAATGCCACGCTGTAAAGAACAGAAGAGAGAGTGTCGAAAAGCTCAACACAGGTGATGAAAAACAAATCTCCAGGTACATTATGACATCTATAAAGAGAGACTTCGCATTTGTAATTTGGAAATGAGAAATGCAAGGCGGTCCATCTTCTCTGACATTATTGCCAAAAACGACGCACGTGCCTTGATACTATCTACAGACTAACAGACCCTCCTGTGTCACTACCATCTGAACTTCTATCCACCAGGGCCTGCAATGAATACACTAACAAAATTCAGAAAATAAGCAATCAATGCCTCCATATCAGGTACAGGATATATGTTGTCCCTGTGTCCACGTAAAACCAATTCAAATACAATGACACAATTTAATGTGATCAACCATAAAACCATAAAAACCTGGAGGACATTACGCAACTTCTGAAATCCTCCTCCTGCTGCCTTGAAAGTCTGCCAACAAACTTTTTCAAATTGTTTGGCCTTAGACCTTCAGATTGTAAATATGTCTCTTCTCTCAGGTGCCTTACCACAGGCCCTGAAAACTGCCGTCATCGAGCCAAAAAAAGAAGAATCTAGACATGTCACTAATAAGCAAAAGGCCCATATGTACAGGAGTGCATATAATTCACAAAATCCTTATCTCGTAATTTATTAGAAACCAAATAGGAGATCGATAATTACGTATTGTAACTCCAGATTCTATGAGTATAGGCATAGCCCTCTAAGAGCTGTTGCTATTGGGTTTATCCCTCGCGCATGCGCAGTCGTGAAGATTTCTTTCCCGCCCTTGTGCCCTGCACGGGCCTCTCTTACATCCACAGTTACTGTATATTACAGCTGCGAGACCGCTCAGTGAACCTTAATGTAATGTAGCTCCTAATATCAGCATTTTTCTTCAGCCAATGTTAGGGAAGCAGGTTGCCTGGATCTTAGAGGGCTATGCCTATACTCATAGAATCTGGAGTTACAATATGTAACTATCGTTCTATTTCGTATAGGCTTCGCCCTCTAAGAGCTGTTGCTATTGGGTTAAGAGGGAAGCTGATGTAGTCAATGCCACTTGTGACACCAAAATCCACAAGCAGATAGCATAGACTAGCTCCTCTTCCTTCTCACACTGTACAGGTTTTTTTATGTAACAAAATTATATTGTTAGCTTAAAAACCTGATGCTGAAACCTGAGGCTACCTCCATGACTGGCCTGCTTAAGGTGTTGAGGCCCTGCTGCATGGATTCTGAAGGTGCTCCATAATTAAGATTAAAATCATCATTAATTAATGCAAAGCACATTCCTCACTCCTCCACTGGTGCAGGAGGATGGAAAAATGGCATACCAGATCTAGACCAAGACACCATTGCGCAGATGTCAGCCACTGTCATACCTCTGAGGAGGGCTGTGGGTGCTGATAACGCTCTAGTGGAATGTGCCCGGAAGCCACTCCCTTTACACTAAAAGCGTGGACGATAACCTCACACAGCCGGTGAGACAGCCGCTGTTTCGAAAGAGCTGCGTGAATGTTATATAGTGAACGAACAGCTGTGCCGCCTGATGTCTGACAGACTCGGTGAGACGCTTATTCTGCTTCTCTGTTATGAGGCGGAAGGAAGAAACCCTCAAGGTAAGAAATTCTCGGTAAATAGTTTGTTTTGACCTTCGGCATGAATGAAGGATTTGGCTGTAATGTAGCCACACTCCCGTCCTCTCTAATAGAAAAACAGGACGGTGAGACCGACAGCGTGCATAAAGTCACTCACTCTCCTAGCTGACGTCAAGGCTATGAGGAGTGCTGTTGTCAGGAACAACAATATGAGAGAGATATGTGCCAGAGGCTCAAAAGGGAACCCCTGAGCACGGAGCACTGGGATTAAATCCCATAAAGGTGCTAGAGAACCCACAACAGGTTTCTGTCATCTGATCCCCTTCAATAAACGCTTCACCAAGGATAAACGCTTCACCAAGGTATGCGCAAAACCCCATCTCTCTCCACAGTCCTTGTGGCACAACGAAAAAGGCCGCAACATATGCTCTAAAAACTTAGTCAAATCATTATCCAGCAGTGTCTGAGGGTAGGTTAACATGAGAGGCAGAGGACACAAGGTAGTGTCCGAGCCTTTCCCTACACACCAGCGCTGGAAAGCGGACCGCCGTCAAGCGTAACACGCTGAATGAATAAGGCCGCTAGTCATTATAGCAGGTATCTGTGTGACCACAGCAGCAGGCTCCTGGCTATTTCTAATAGCCGGGCTGACTGTACCCGCCGCTGACATGTTGTCTGTTCTTATCGACACGTCTACCTGACAGACTCAGAGCAAAGTTTAGCACTTTAGCACAGACTTTAGCACCGTGGCAGGCTCCAGACAATGTGGAGAGATGGAGGAGTTCCCCATCTCCCTTCCACAACCTGGGACTCGGACTTGCCCTGCTATCCAACGAGAGATGCGTCTGTGTCTGTTACGTGTGACTTCACCCTCCCGATGGGAACCACCGATGATGGAGTACGGGGGGTTTCCACTAGGCCAGGTTTGACTGTAGAGAGGAAGATATGGTCAGCATGCCAGAGAGTAGCTGAAAGCAGGAAGGAGAAGCACATGAATTTTCTGTGTTTGGGGATGACCGGAATGTGAACGTGCCCTCAGGTCGATGGAAATGAAGCAGCGGCCGGGTGCACACACTGCGACGCATGTACGGCATTCAACATGTGGAACAGTCGCTCCAGGATGCACTGGTTGAACAAAGACAGGTCCAGCATTGGTCTCATCCCTCCCGTTTGCTCCTGTTTGAGGAAATAATGGGAGTAAAACCCATTGTTCTCCTCTGGAGGGATGCAGGAGATTAGGCTATAGCATATTTTTTCCAGCAGCTCCGCCAGCTCTGACGTCAGAGCCATTATCTGAACTTGAGATAACATGATCGTTTTTACCATGCCGGTAAGAACTGGGGGAGGGCTGGCGAATTGAAGCATATAACTGTTTGTGATTAGCTTCAACATTCATGTGTTCATCATGGGTAACATGCTTTTCCACACAGCACAGCATTTCATGAGTGGGCACGCGCATGTCTGTGTGTTGTCTGTTAACATTGCAGTGAGTATCGTGCCCTCCCCTCCGCTGTGTGAAACAACAACGTTACTCGTTTCTCACAAGCCGTGGTAGGCAGAATCGAAAGTGCGGCTGCTGCCCGATATATGCTGGGGTTGCATGGCGGGGTCAGCAACCGAAATGTGTATTCGGATCAGAGTACTGAAAACAAGGCCCGCTAAGGGGGGGAATCAGGATTCTCACCAATCCACGTAATCAGCTGGGAGGTGGAGAAGAACTGAGTAGGCTATCAACACGCACTTTGAGTGGGTGTTTGCTCCTGTTAATTCTGACACAGTGTGGCTGGGGGAAGACTCTGGACAGACCTGGTGAGCCCAAACAGGTAGTGCGGGTAAATTGGGAACGTCTGGAGGAGGCCCCTGTCCGACAGACTTTCAACTCACACCTCCGGCGGAGCTTTTCGTGCATCCCTGTGGAGGCTGGGGGCATTGAACCCGAGTGGACAATGTTCAAAGTTTCCATTGCTGAAGCTGCGGTGAGGAGCTGTGGTCTTAGGGTCTTAGGTGCCTCAAGGGGCGGTAACCCACAAACACTGTGGTGGACACCGGTGGTCAGGGAAGCCGTCCGACTGAAGAAGGAGTCTTTCCGGGATATGTTATCCCAGAGGACTCCGGAGTCAGTTGCAAGGTACCGAAGGGCCCGAAGGGCCCGAAGGGCTGCAGCCTCTGCCGTGAAAGAGGCAAAGGACTTTCGGTCGGCACCAAGGTGCTTCTGGAAAACCGTTCGCCACCTCAGGAGGGGGAAGCGGGGAACCATCCAAGCTGTGTACAGTAAGGATGGGATGCTGTTGACCTCAACTGAGGAGGTAATAGGGTGGTGGAAGGAGCACTTTGAGGAACTCCTAAATCCGACTAATACGCCCTCTATGGTAGAGGCAGAGCTGGAGGATGATGGGGGATTGTCGTCAATTTCCCTGGTGGAAGTTGCTGAGGTAGTTAAACAACTCCACAGTGGCAAAGCCCCAGGGATTGATGAGATCCGTCCAGAAATGCTTAAAGCTCTGGGTGTGGAGGGGTTGTCTTGGTTGACATGCCTCTTCAACATTGCGTGGAAGTCTGGGACGGTGCCTAAGGAGTGGCAGACCGGGGTGGTGGTTCCCCTTTTCAAAAAGGGGGACCAGAGGGTGTGTGCCAATTATAGGGGTATCACACTTCTCAGCCTCCCTGGTAAAGTCTACTCCAAGGTGCTGGAAAGGAGGGTTCGGTCGATAGTCGAACCTCAGGTTGAAGAGGAACAATGCGGATTCCGTCCTGGTTGTGGAACAACGGACCAGATCTTTACTCTCGCAAGGATCTTGGAGGGAGCCTGGGAGTATGCCCAACCGGTCTACATGTGCTTTGTGGATCTGGAGAAGGCGTATGACCGGATCCCCCGGGAGATACTGTGGGAGGTGCTGCATATATGGGGTGTGAGGGGGTCCCTTCTCAGGGCCATCCAATCTCTGTACGACCAAAGCGAGAGCTATGTCCGGCAGTAAGTCGGACTCGTTTCAGGTGAGAGTTGGCCTCCGCCAGGGCTGCGCTTTATCACCAATCCTGTTTGTAGTATTTATGGACAGGATATCGAGGCGTAGTCGGGGTGGAGAGGGGTTGCAGTTCGGTGGGCTGGGGATCTCATCGCTGCTTTTTGCAGATGATGTGGTCCTGGTGGCATCATCGGCCTGTGACCTTCAGCACTCACTGGATCGGTTCGCAGTCGAGTGTGCTGGGATGAGGATCAGCACCTCTAAATCGGAGGCCATGGTTCTCAGCAGGAAACCAATGGAGTGCCTTCTCCAGGTAGGGAATGAGTCCTTACCCCAAGTGAAGGAGTTCAAGTACCTTGGAGTCTTGTTCACGAGTGAGGGGACAATGGAGCGGGAGATTGGTCGGAGAATCGGCGCAGCGGGTGCGGTATTACATTCAATTTATCGCACCGTTGTGACGAAAAGAGAGCTGAGCCAGAAGGCAAAGCTCTCGATCTACCGGTCAGTTTTCGTTCCTACCCTCACCTATGGTCATGAAGGCTGGGTCATGACCGAAAGAACGAGATCCAGGGTACAAGCGGCCGAAATGGGTTTCCTCAGGAGGGTGGCTGGTGTCTCCCTTAGAGATAGGGTAAGAAGCTCAGTCATCCGTGAGGAGCTCGGAGTAGAGCCGCTGCTCCTTCGCGTCGAAAGTTGAGGTGGTTCGGGCATCTGGTAAGGATGCCCCCTGGGTGCCTCCCTAGGGAGGTGTTACAGGCACGTCCAGCTGGGAGGAGGCCTTGGGGAAGACCCAGGACTAGGTGGAGAAATTATATCTCCAACTTGGCCTGGGAACACCTCGGGATCCCTCAGTCGGAGCTGGTTAATGTGGCTAGGGAAAGGGAAGTTTGGGGTCCCCTGCTGGAGCTGCTACCCCCACGACCCGAGACCGGATAAGCGGACGAAGATGGATGGATGGATGGACAGTGTGGCTGTGAAGGAAACTGTTCTTTAGGAGAAACTGTGTGGCCCTTAAAAGCTCCCTTATATTTCCAAATCTCAGCTGGAGTGAGACATGAGTTCCTGGCGCCCTGTTACTGTCACTGCCACTAACGCCGCTGTTTGCGAGTTGGCTCAGGGGTAGATTGGATCAGGTGGGTGCTGCAGGCAGGGCCTTATGGCTGCGTTGGTTTGATTTTTGGTGGGGGATACCGCCAAGGGGGAGAAAGGTGGTACGGTGGAGCTTGAGCCAGGGCTTGAGGAGGCGCAGCTGCAGACTGCGGGGCGCCATCTCCTCGAGCTGACATCTTGGTGCCACTATTGTAGCCAAGGCGCCGCTCTCCAGGAGGTGTGTTTCCGCATTCCCTCCACTACCTATTGCTTGTGGCTGTCCAAGGTGTGGTTCAAACAACCTACCAGGGGCAATGGGACCGTCCAAGAGTACACGTCTGCTATTGGCTAGGAGTTGTGACCTGTGCAGGCAGATGTGCCACTGTGACATGTGCAGCCAGATGTTAATATAACTCTGGCTGACAGCCAAAGGCTTAGCGGTCATGGCAGAGACAGCAGAGCGATGTTGTTCTGCGTCGCGGTCACCTAGGTGGCACACAGGTGGGCGCGGTTAGTGAAGTGGGCATGGACCTGGTCCCGGGGAGATGACAGTGTGGGCTTCTGTCGGCCTTCAGAAGCAGGATGGAGGCCAGGCTTTGCCGCAGTGGCAGGACCGCTGGGAACTCCGTTTCCATGTCGCCTTGGACCATGTCGAACGGTGCATACTGAGACATTGGTGCCGTCTGTCTTCCGGGTTCGGAGAATGCTTACTCAGCATTCACACAGGTCAAGAACAAAAACCTTAGCGGTGGGCAGGGAGCCCGCCTGATGCGGAGGAGAAAGCCGCTGATGCGGTGCTCCCCTTCTGGGACAGAGACAGCCACAGTGGCAGGGCTCCATAATCCTCTTCTGTTTTGAGCTCCAGTTCTCCCAACGGGGAGGAGGGAGAGCCAGTGCTGGCTAGAGAACCATCTCTGGGGGGATCCAAGTCAGCGGGCTCTTGCCCGCCAAAGAGATTCCCTTCTGGGATGTCTGGGTGCAAAAGAAAAAAAATGCGCGAGGGATAAACCCAATAGCAACAGCTCTTAGAGGGCGAAGCCTATACGAAATAGAACCTAATACACAATAGACACTATTTTACAAGATCATAGTCTAATAAGAAATAAAATACAATGCCATTTCAGATCAAAAACATGCTACTACTACCCTTACTACCAAACTATGCTGTAATTAGACACCACATTTAACACAACCAACATGGCTCTATCATAATTAGAAAACACAGGCTGTAATTAGACAGATTTAATGCCATATTATATCAGGCAAAGAAAAACAGAGCTCAGAGGACAATGCATTTATTTAACATCAGAAACAACAGAAGTTCCACCTTCTTACAGTTTAATTTGTTGCTTATTACAAGAAAACTGGGTAACACTTTACTTGAAGGTATCTACATAAGAGTGACATAACACTGTCATGAACACATGACACATGAACCCTAACCCTAACTCTAACCCTAACCCTAACTTGTCATGACAAAAACCGAATGACACTTACTAAAAGAAGCGTTATGTCATAAACGTTTATGACTTGTTTATAATGTTTATGACACGTTCATGACAGTGTCATGTCACTCTTATGTAGATACCTTCAAGTAAAGTGTAACCGCAAACTATTATTAATGTCAAATGTTACACTAGATCTCTAGTTAATAGTAAGTTGTATTACTAGACGGAAATGGCTAATTGCACAGACTTGCATAATTAGTACATAATAATGTATTTATTTATTAATTGAATGATTGTACATTGCAATTTGCTTGAGTCTGGGCTGGGTGCTGGGCTGTTCCGCTTCATCTGTGAAGAGAGCACAGAATCATCAGATTGGTTTAAGTGTTATGGTTGTGGTTTTCAGTTGTAGTTTTTCCTGTTTTATTGTGTTAATTTATTCCCTGTTTCCGTTGGTTACTGTCTCTTGTATTCTCTGTTGCGTTTTACCGTTTTCATCCTTGCGTATGTTTTATGCTTCAGTTTCCTGTTTTATTTTGTAGTCTCCCATGTCATTGTTATAATTCCTGCCTTGTGTTTTCCCACCTTTGTGATGGTCTGCCCCGATCTGATGTGTTTCACCTGTTCCTGAGCCATTGTGTCACCTGTCCCTTGTTTCACCCTCATTACCTTGGGCTTGGGGGTGCTGTAGCTACCCCTAGGATTCCCATAGCACCAGTGTTCCAAATTCCAAATTAGCACCATCTACTAGCCAAATGCTAGTAAAATATGCAAGTGGCTGGTAGATTTGCTTCACTCACCAGCCAAAAAAACAATGGTACTCTATTGAGTGGCTGGTGAAATGTGAACATTGACAAGCCATTTGGCTGGTGGACGAAAAAGTTAATTTTGAAGCCTGCATAGCACTCCCAAGAAATTGCTCTGATTTATTTATAAAAAATATTTTCGTTAACGTGTTAATACTATAATTTATATTTGAAAAATTAATAAATACATTCATAAAACAAACTGATTATTTTTAGACTAAAAAGCACGAAGCATCGTATTCTGCAGCACACATTAAAGTTTTGACCTTACTTCATCAGTAACAAATTTTATTTAGGTTTATTTTTAGTCCAGAAAATGTGTATGTGTCCAGTAATAATTGTTTAAACCCGGCTTGTTGGCTGGTATTTGAAATATGTTTGGTGGGCTAATCAGAGTTTTATGGTGCTGTTATATAGGCAACTTTGGTGCATAAAAAAAACGCGGCGGGGGTGGGTGCACATGTTTGTGTAACGTTAGGCTATGTGTTTCAAGGGAAACTCTAAATATCAGAGCACCCTCACTGAAACGTCGAGCAACCCCATAGCAACAGCAAAAGCAAATCTCTGGTGCTGCCACTGGTATTTTGTAACCCCTTTCGCTTCTGTGTTCCTTGTTATTTAATGCCTTAGTCTTTAGTTTTCACAGCTTTTTTGCCTGGATTACTCTGATCATTTTTGCCTGCCTGCTTGTTCCAGGCATTTTCCCATTCAAAACGGCGATTTTCGCCAAAAAGCGACTAGTTTGCAGGTATGTACTACTCTTTGGCCGGCTCGCAAGCCCAAACAAGTGTGTCTGTTGTTTTGTTTCCGGTCTAGCTAGATCCGGTGTGGTGTTGTAGTTTTTCTAACGTTACTAGTTGTTGCAACAGCATGCGAAAAAAACGACAAAGTTTGCTAGGCCAAAAAGAACGTTAATCTCGCAATAAAAAAATTGACGGCGTTAAAATGGGTTTGCGTTAACGCCGTTAATAACGCGTTTAACTGACAGCACTATTAATTACAGAATATTGTTAAAAATCCCAATTAAAATATCAGAGGTACATTGGTAAAATAATAAATTAGATGGCAGATATAGTCACAGTCTTACTCTTCTCGAAGTAGGAAGGTTGGGTCGACTTGCACTCCCCACCCTGGGAGGCGACTGGAGATAGAATGCCCAACACCGACAAGAAGATGCACTACACACTTGTCATCTCTACAAGACTCACTACAAAATATCATGCAAAATAACTACAAATTATCATGCAAGAGTCACTACAAAATCATGCAAGATGCGCTGCAAAATATCATGCAGTGTCGATGTTATGTATACACACCACTACAGAGTGTCACCCAGTGACAGTAAAATTACCATACAAAGATATGACACTTAACAGACCGCTGGTCTAGCTAAGTGTGAGCACAGTAAGGTATTGGCCAAAAAGAAAAGAACACAAAATGGTAAATAACAGTAGAAAACAGTGACTGGACTGGTCCCCCTTTGAGAAAGCAAACAAAACACATTATGCCAGTCACAAAGTTACCATGTCTTGCAAATAATTAAAAACATCAAAAGAAAAAAATATATGCCTACTTTGCAAGAACCCACAAACTCCTGTAGCACAGTAATGCAGGAGGAGGGAGAGTTGCAATGCTACAGATAAAAAAAACACATTGTATATCATAAAGTTGGGGGGGAGGGGGGGGGGGCAGCTGACCCCCCACTGTAAGGCCTTGCCCCCCCAGCTGCCCCCCTAACTTTGGTGTTCAAAAAACTGTGCTTTTAAAAACAAACTGCCACTATGTCCACAAGCTTCTTAAAGCAACACCAACGATGCTTTTGTAGCTTAAAATAATGTTTCCAAAATCGTTTCAGTGGTTCATCAACTCGTAACAGGGTGAATGGCACTTCTGCATTTGCTTTGTGGCCCTCTATTGGCTATAACCATACTATGCAAGTTTGCCAGATCGGGTAGCGGATCTGTAGTTCGAATGAGACATAAGAAACTGTACTGGACAATTCCGCTTCCAACCTGTAGGGGGACCGAAGAGGAAAAGTGCTTTGGTGTTGCTTTAACCCTTGTGTTGTCCTCGGGTCAAAGTTTTCAAAGTTTTTTATATTAGAAATATGGGTTTCTTACAACCAAATTGCCCAAAAATAACATGGATGCATGATGTACGTTGTATGGAACCCAAATAACAATCTTCGCAGGTAAATTAATGATTACTTTCATTGAATTTTGGGTGTTTTATTCAATTTTATAGCATTTAAATAAATTTCTTTATGTTTTCAAAACAGTATTCTGACTAAAGTTTGACATAAAACCACTCAACATCCTCTGATCTTAACTATTAGTCAAAACAATTCATAATTTCTGCTTTTTTTAACTCAAAAATTAATTATGTCATTTAAATTAGGTTTAATGACCATGAATTTAAAACAGCGTTGAGAAAAGTGCCAAAAACATTGTAAAAAAAAGTGCCAAAAAAAGTTAGTTTTCAATTTTGACCCGGAAGGACAACACAAGGGTTAAAACATTGAAACAAACAATTAATTTGTATTAATTAATAATAAATAATAATTGTAGATGTAATCTTAGCCCCCTGGCCCTCAAATACTTAGCTACGTCCCTGCATCAAACGTCATAATACAAAATATTACAAACTGGCATGTTTGAATTCATAACGTTTACAGAGGGTCGCCGTTTCGGTGGCGTTACGTTACAACACACTACATAGTGCTTGCTGAGACCGATCACTTGTATGTGATTAGTTAAGGAGTACTATAAAATCCACTTCATCTCACATATCACGGCAATAAGGATGCACAAATTAAACCAGGTGACATCTTTTACTGTCAAACTGGGAAAACAACAAATACAATGAGATTAAGAAGGCTGCACACAACATAACTGTTGTGTGCATGTAATAAATCTCTTCTGATTTTTTGTTTGTTAGGTTACTTAATAGCTACAGGGCCCTACAGTCTAGTGTAATACAATGATAACCAGAGCTTTTCACATCTTGACTTTTGCAGGCCAGAGTAGCTGGAGATATTAGCTGAAGCGTAAAAGTGGGGATATTGCCAGCCAAGAAAATTCTGAGTAGTGCACAGGAGGAAGAGAAGGAGGGAAATGAAGAAACAGAAGGCAGTAAACTGGAGAGACCAGGCGGGTCAGAGCAGGAGAAGACCACAGAAGGAGATGCAGAAATAAGTGAAAGAGAAAAGAGAAAGGAAGAATTGACTGTGAGGGATGAAAAGGAGGCTGCAGATTTAGAGAGAGGGACAGAGGCAGGGAGTGATCAGGACGAGGCAGATGAAGATGACAGGGAGGAAGAGGCCTGCAGTTACCCCTGGACCATATGGTTTGTTTATATTCTCCTTCCATGTAAATTGCAGAACAGTAGCATAACATGTCATGTCACTCAGTGACATGACATGTTTTCAGTTTTGGGCTATTTCCATTCGGTTGTATATGTTATAGGATTAGATATGTAAAGACTTACATATATACATAGATTATCTAATGATCTTTTACAGTTTCTCTATCATAGCATTTGTTTGACCTTTTGTTTGATCATAATTACTGATAAAATAAAACACATTCTGTTCTATTTTCTGTTCTATTTGTCTATATCAGTAAATATGATCAAGCCATTTAATTCAATTTCAGCTAAATTCAATTTCATTTATAGTATCTGCCGCTGCCGGTTGGGACACAGAGACGGATATAGATATACAGATATAGAGAATTATAATTCATAATAATTATAGCAGTTGGTATGATGAACGGTGGCAATTATAGTAACAATAAAGATAATGGAACTATGACTAGAAATAATAGTAGCAGTGCTTTTACATATGGGGGTTCCCATGTACCGTCTTCCCCTGCCACCCTGCCAAGATCTCTCACTACCCCTTTGCCACCCTATGTAAAATTTTCTAGATCTGCCACTGCTGAGACGACTCTTGTTAAGGTCTTTAAGGCAAAATGTCAGTCTTGGTATCACTTGACCTCAGTGCTGCATTCAACATGTTTGACCACAACATATTACTAGACTGACTGGAAAACTGGGTTGGACTTTCTGGCACAGTACTAAACTGGTTTGAATCATACTTTGTGTCTATAGGTAATAATTACACATCTGAGCAAATATGACATGCAAAGCTCCCCAAGGCTCCATTCTGGGGCCTCTTTTGTTTAAAGGAACACGCCAACTTATTGGGACTTTAGCATATTCACTGTAACCCCCAGAGTTAGACAAGTCAATACATACCCTTCTCATCTCCGTGCGTGTTGTAACTCTGTCTGACGCCCCCAGCGCTAGCTAAGCCTAGCACAGATCCTGGAGGTAACCGGTTCCAAATAGCCTACTGCTCCGAATAAGTGACAAAATAACGCCAACATGTTCCTATTTACATGTTGTGATTTTTATAGTCACAGGGTGTACAAATAACAAGGTCGTATGAGACACAGCCGTCTTCTAACCGTATACATACTGGGAACTATATTCTCAGAAAGGCGAAGCACTGCTACTTCTGCTAATGGGCGGAGTGATTTGCTAGCAGCACCTGAGAAGCCCCGTGGTAAGGAGCAGAGAGTTTGCCTGGATTTCGCTCAGAGTTGGAGTAATAGAGTCAACAATTACTAGAGAGTAAAAGCATAGTGACCTTGTTATTTTTACACCCTGTGACTATACAAATCACAACATGTAAACAGGAACATGTTGGCGTTATTTTGTCATTTATTCGGAGCAGTAGGTTAGTTGGAACTGGTTACCTCCAGGATCTGTGCTAGGCTTAGCTAGCGCTGGGGGCGTCAGACAGAGTTACGACACGCACGGAGATGATAAGGGTATGTATCGACTTGTCTAACTCTGGGGGATACGGTGAATAAGCTAAAGTCCCAATACGTCGGCGTGTTCCTTTAACATCTACATGCTTCCACTGGCTCAGATTATGGAAAACAACAAAATAAATTATTAGAATTGTGCAGACGACACACATATTTACATAACCATATCAAGAAGGGGACTATGGTCCAATACAAGCACTGAGTAGGTGCTTTGAACAAATTTGACGTGCCAGAAGAAAAAAATTAGGTAGTTGTTTTTGGAGCCAAAGAAGAAAAATTAAAACTCAGCGCTTAGCTTCAATCGGCAATGTTAAAAACAACGGACAAACTCACAAATCTTGGTGTAGTCACTCAGAACTGAATTTCAACAGCCACATTAAGACAATTACTAAGTCTACAAAGTACTATCACCTTAAGAATATATTAAAGGTTAAAGGACTTGTTTCAGCAGGATTTGGAAAAACTTGTCCATGCATTTATCTTCAGTAGACTCGACTACAGTGTCTTTACACGTCTCCCTAAAAAATTGATTAGACAGCTGCAGCTGATTTAGAATGCTCCATACCAAGAAGTGAATCAAATCACTCCAGCTCTGAGGTATTTACACTGGTTTCCTATCTGTCAAAGAATTTATTTAAAATTACTACTGTTGGTTTGTAAAGCACTGAATGGTTTAGAGCCAAAATATATTTCTGATCTTCTGCTACAAGGCTGAAGACTACTCTGTTTGACGCTGCCTTCTATTAAATCAAGTAATTGTTAATTTCTTATACTGCACTGTAGCTTTTACTGTAACATTTACTTGTACTTTATACCTGTATTATTCAATTTTAGCTTTTTTGTTTAGTTTTTATTTCCTATTCTCTTTAAATGTTTTCTTTAATGTTTTATGTAAAGCACTTTGAATGGCCTTGTTACTGAAATGTGCTGTATAAATAAACTTGCCTTGCCTTGCCTTATTATACATCGCATTGTCACCATGAGTATCTCTCCAAGGCCACTGAACTCTGTTACATAAACACAATAATAAAAACCCAAATCAGAGTCCCAGGGACAAATTCTATTTAAATAAGGCTTTGTGGCCTAATGTGTGTTGGGGGATAAAAATGCTTAAAACTCCATGAAGTAAAGAGCAGGAATATTGCCTCGGCCACCACGTTGACATTTCTTTTAGCACATGAAATAGCAGTCAGCTCTTGTGGACCCTTATGCATCTCTCTTAAGATGTCCAGTCTCCCAGCAGCCATGTCAACAGGCGTTACTCACGGGGAATGAGCACCATTGTGCCTAAGAGGAGTGCTCGCTCTTTAAGTCAGTGTGGCTCCCCTCCTGCACCTGCTCCCGATGCGTGTCATCACTATCAGTGAACGGGAGGAGAAGGCGAAATTTTTATGTGTGATGTAGTATATTCATCAAAGGGGGAAAAAGGATCGTAGCAGATGAGTCTTTCGCATATGCTGCCCACAGGCTCAGTTGCCAGCTCTGACAGGCTGTGTAGGCTGACGGGGGAACATAAACTCTCGCTTTGCTATTTTTAATCTGCCCCAATAATTAAGTGGAGAAGCTTTTATTTAGCATGGAGAAAGATATCTACTAAGTGCTACAATGTTACTATCTTGCAATGTGTCCCTTACATCCCCGTATGTAAACACTGTGATTAGGAAAGAGCCTTTGTTTAATGGTTCCTACTGTTGTTAGACTGTGGTGGCAAACAATTGATAAAGGTAATGATAAGCCACATTTTTATACAAAAACAATTATCAATTTTACTCTTCTATTGACTTTAATAGAGTAATACATGTATTTATATAGTTGGCATATGAACACACACTTTATCTTGTCATACATGATACAGATTTCATTCAAAATTATACTTATTTGGTAAGTGGTGCCTTAATATCTTGTGTGTTGCATATCCCACAAACAACTCATATGGGCGACACGTTTTATATTTGATGCCGTGTCTTATGTCAGGTGTACAAAAAGACAAAACCCAAGATATTCAGCTACCTTATGCTACATGTTTCGTAGTCTGATCTTGTATGAAACTTGGAGCCACAGTGCTACATACAAAAATGACAATGTATGAATGTAAAAAATGACATCCACTGGCTCCAAATGGCAGCCAGTGCTAGCTATTTCTGGCCATTTTTGAATATAGATATCATATTAAGTTCACTCAGCATGATCATACCACGAGATAGGTCTGTGAAACTTCATACCAAAGAGATGACAAAGGCTGAAGACTGGTAGAAAGCTGAGAGAGTTTACTCTTTTTCAGTTTGTATTTTACTGCAAAGTCTTGATTTGTTACTTCCTGTGGGCACTGATATACTAACTACATGTCTTATTTACATGAAATGCTCCTCTCTTGCTCGTTTTTTTCGTGATGGTCAGCACGTTTTTTAAACTAATGTATTTCAATGGGAAGCATCTTTCGTGATCACAGCACGATTCTTTCTGCCAGTCGGGCTGCAGCAGAGAAGCTGTACAGCTTTAGTATTATTGGTATTTTTAGCCCAATAACCGCTGTTTTAATCAACATTTATTCACCAGATCTTATCATGGTTTACATGTATTTCTTTTAATGTTATTATTTTGGTCTTATTGCCAGGGAAGCTGGATTTCTTTGTTGTTTATTGATATTTTTAAAACTATAACGCTACATCTATCAACATTTATTTAGATGTTATCATGGTATTCATTTCTTTATTTTAATAATATTATTATATATATATAATATTATCTTATTACCGGTGAAATATTACAGTATGCTGTAAGACAGAACACTACGATATACGGGCCGAATGGGGCACATTCTAAGCCCATGTCCCACAATGCAATGTGGACATTCATATCAGAGAATCGGACAGCGATCAGCGGGTCTTTAACGACAGTATCGCTTCAATGTACGTATTTAATCAGTGGTTTTGTCACCAGCAACAACACGTTGCTCAGCTTTGTTCCAGTAAGTTATGCACCGTAATAATGTAAAAATCTGACTGTCTAACGTTGTATTTGAGGATTTAAACAATAAAGATAACAATAATAATAAAATACAGTTTCATGTACTGTTTGCTCGGTCGGCTGGCGGGCGGTGGCAATCTGAAATGGAATGAAGCCCATTCACGGTAGCCAGCAGCAGGAGCCGAACAAGTCCACCCACCCACCCCAGAAGAACTACAAGTACACTAGCTTTGTAACAGGTTCTGTGGCGCGTCTCTAGTGGGAGTTGTAGTTTTTATATACATTGGTATATTTCTCATAAGTAGAAGTTGGCGGTGTAGAATTTTGGATACACCCTGGATTTTTTTGGGATGGGGAACACACTGGTGTCATCAGATTTTAAAAATCGAATCGTTAAATAGGTCAAAATAGCTTATTACCATATTTGGCAATGCTTACAGTGGGTAAACCTTGGTGACCATATCTACATGACAGCTAAGGTCCAGAGCTTTCTATAACAGCTGATCCTATGTGTGGGTAAATGACAAGCCTTCAAACATGTACTGGGTTCAAGGTTCAGTGGTCAATATTTCAAAGCAGGAGTAATGTATCCTCTTCAGACTGACATTCATTACTCTCCAGGTTGAGACCTTTCCAACGATGTGTTTGCTATAGTGCTACGACAACGTTTTATTTTTTACACATCATGGCGACCACTTTGCAGGCGATACTTTATTGTCCCCAGAGGGATGTTAGCCTTGAGTTTAAATGCTTCACACATAACACTTGACATATTGTTTTATCATACAGCTGACATATACTTCCTATAAAAAACAACATAAACAAAGTGATGTGTAGCCAGACTGAAGCACATCACAGAGCCACAATCTATTGCTTATCTTTCACAAATAGTGACAAGAGCAACCTACACACAACCCTATATACATTATATCATCATATGCAAAAGTACTTGTGTCTGTGTGCAGTAGGCTGAGGTAGAAGTGTGCCAAAAATGCCAAAACACATGTTGTATATGTACACATCCTTTTATGAAAATGCTTCCTAAAACTAGTCCCTTCTTAATTTTGAAAAGGTAGTCTCAGTAAAGGCTACAAAGGTTAGGATGGCTACAAGCTGTAACCACGGTGATTGATATGAGGATCATCTTCTGAATATAATAATTAATATGTTAGGCCTACCATAAATTATTTCAAAAAAGTAATTTATTTAAAACAACTAATAATGCAGTGTGATGTTGAATCAAACAAAGTCCCACACATAAATATGCTCATGTTTTTTCCCTTTAGTCTTTGCTATTAACATTCATCAACTGCAAAATTATGAAATTGCGTTTTTAAATAACGATGCATGGAAAATAAAATAAAAAATGCTTCTCTTTGTAAATACTTTATTTTTTGTTTTTCACAATAGTACAAGTCAAAACAAATGCACATTTGTCAAACAAGCCATTAGGGTGTATTTCTAAACACTATATATAAATATATAGTATTTTTCTGCGACAAGGCAAATCAAAGTGCTTAGCATAAAACACTATTTTTGTCATTATTGGTATTTTTATTATATAAATTCTCACGTGCAACGTGCAGCAAACTTTCACAGACGCGGAGCGGTAATTACTACGTTACTTCCGCAGTATTCCGCAATTTTTTTTAATTTAACGTTATTGCGGTGCATAACTTACTGGAACAAAGCTGAGCAAGATGTTGTTGCTGGTGACAAAACCACTGATTAAATATGTACATTGAAGCGATACTGTCGTTAAAGACCCGCTGATCGCTGTCCGATTCTCTGATATGAATGCCCGCATTGCATTGTGGGATATTGGCTTTGAATGTGCCCAGCTCAGCCCATATCGTTTACATACTGTAATATTTCACCAGTAATAAGACCGAAATAATATTATTAAAATAAAGAAATGAATACCATGATAACATCTAAATAAATGTTAATAGATGTAGCGTTATATTTTAAAAAATATCAATAAAAAAGCAATCCAGCTTCCCTGGCAATAAGACCGAAATAATAACATTAAAAGAAATACATATAAACCATGATAAGATCTGGTGAATAAATGTTGATAAAACAGCGGTTATACAGCTTCTCTGCTGCAGCCCGACTGGCAGAAAGAATCGTGCTGTGATCACGAAAGATGCTTCCCATTTAAATACATTAGTTTAAAAAACGTGCTGACCATCACGAAAAAAACGAGATAAATGTGTCCATGTACGCGAATCAATAGATTCAATTATGTGAACATTTCACGAACTGCTGTGAGACTGGGTTGGACTTCAGCTATGAGATGCTTGTATATTTAGATAGATAGATAGATAGATAGATAGATAGATTTAGTCTAAAATTTCCTTCGCGATGAATAAAGTATCTATCTATCTATCTTACGCGTGATCGCTGCAGTCAGCAGCGGCAAAACAAGCTACATTGTAAGTTAATAAGGCAATTGTCCAGCTTGTATTTACCTTCACAAAAGTGCTCGTTTTGCCACTGACAGGCTCAGATTAATATTCTAAGTGTCTGACAACATTATGGAAATGATCCCTTCAGAGATAGACCTTTAAAACCTCTTTGAGACCTTTCTGTTTAACCACAAACAGCTCTGAAGTCGCTGGCTCTAAACCCACCAGACTCTATTAAAAAACGCAATACTTTTAGCATGTATAGAGCCAACGTATTTTCACATGTAAATCAGTAAACTATGTGTTTATTTCAACCAAAACTACAGTTATGATGGTTGGAAAAGTGGAAAGACGACCCAAAACGGCTTTTCATAGTTTTATTTCTGTCAACTTTGAATGAAGTGTATTTTACGATGCTAAACTAACTGTTTATTTACATGGAGTCTGGTGGGTTTAGCGAACACAATTTCGTGGATGTTTTTATGTTAAAAAAAAGGATCTTACTCTTTAACAGAAAGGTCGACCTCCTTAGAAATCCTTTCCATAATGTTGTCAGACACTTAGAATATTAATCTGAGTCTGTCACTTTTGTGAGGGTAAATACAAACTGGACAATTGCTCTATTAATTTACATTGTAGCCTGTTTCACTGCTGCCGGCTGCAGTAATCTCGCTTAATACTGGACCAATGTCAAAGATTGTTGTTCCCATAAGTCACTTAGACACAAAAACATAGGAACATAGGATCCAGATTGAAAAAAACGGTAGTTACCCTTTAATATAGAATTATTAATTTATTTAATTTAATATTTAATTTAACTGCAGCTGCAAGAAATATTTCAATTACCCATGCCTTCTCAAAGTCACCCTCAATTAATTTCAAGCCCAGAGCAATGTAAATCAGATTTGTAAGGTAGTGTGGGCACATGTGTACTCAGCAGTAGTATACTCAAATATAATTGGACCATGAATGTAGCCTAGGTTCCCTACTTTCTAATCAAATGGGAGCTATAAATACCCCAGTAAACATGTCACTTATGTGTTAATCCGATTTAAGTGGCGTGTCTTGAAATATCAACTTCCTCCCACGGCCACTACTGGCAGCCAATCACAGCACAAGAGTCTGCTGTTAGTCTATCCCACTTCATGCAGGGATGGGCCTGTAGCAAATTAACATGCAGAGAAGTTATCTGCAAAGTGTCAAAGTGACAGCTAAAAAAGTTTCTTTTTCTTTTATTTTCTGGAGGCGGCTTTCTGTAACTAGGTTCTGTCATACTGCTGGAAGGTAAATGCATATTTTTTTTATGATTGCCACCATCAAAGGAACTGTACATGAGGGCACCTACTGTACCCCAGTACACCTTTAAAGTGAACACAGTTAATATCTGCCTGCTTAGTTTTATTGGTTTTACTGCCATGTATGTTGTGTTTTAGCTGTGTATCTGAGTATCTGAGTGTTGACTCATTGCCTTGTATTTTCACACGTTCTCAACGCAGACTGCCAAGAATCAGAGCCCTCCTACACAACGAGTATGGAATGAGTCTGTCCATTGTGTTGCACTGCATCTGTTATACAGATCTGTGAGTGTGTTTGTGTGCGTATCTGTGTGTGTGTGGGGGGATCCAATACCGCCGCCTCCATAATCACTTAATATGTATAGGATATCAAAGTGGTTGCACTTCCTAAATCATTCCAGGGAGCTTCAGGGAGTCATTGTGCATTAGTCTATATCGACGACGTTTCATTTACGGGATTGTTCCGGTGCCGCCGGAAATTCCGCCGGATGTCCCTTATTTTCGTCACCTCCCGCCTTCTTTGTGTTGGCATTTTAAACTCTGGTGGATTCATGAGGACTATGGTTAACTGCTCCTCAGATCTCTGGGTAGGGTAAATCCAGACAGCTAGCTAGACTATCTGTCCAATCTGAGTTTTCTGTTGCATGACTAAAACAACTTTTGAACGTACACATGTTCCACAAAAACAAGTTCCTTCCTGAGGCTATTTTGCAGAGGCACCGTTGTTCCGTCCGGCGCTTAGCGCCGCCCAAGACGAGTGATGGGTTTAAAGAAAAGCCAATAAACCAGAGCACATTTTTCTCCTATCCAGGAATGCTGTGTGGACTAGCCAGACCCTCCTCCGCAGCGCTGTGGAGGAAGGTCTGGCAATACGAGACTAATGTGCATTAATTCAAATCATTGTAACCAATGCTCATCAATGTTGAGAGTTACTGTCCCAGGTCTGGATTTCCATTTTTTTAATAAATAAAAACTTTAACTGGAAAGTTTAAAGAAGAATATCTCATGCCTTTAAAATAATATATATATATATATATATATATATATATATATATATATATATATATATGCTCATTATTTTTATCCCCAAAATGTATCCCCCCCTCAAATTGATCAATGCTACTTCACCAATAGCCTAGACATATATTCATTATATACCTAAAATAAAAGTGTTTTAAGCTGAGTAAAGCGCTGTAACGTGAACAGTCTATGCACAGAACAATAAAATCCGAGCGGCAGTTGCTGGTTGTATTTAGCCGGAAACAAAGCTCCGGGACACCGGCAGTTGTTTTGCCGCCAACAGGTGACTGCAAGCCGGGTACAGACAACGCCAGATGATGGTCCTTTCAGAGGTCCATGGTAGTGGAGTTAAACCAGAAAAAGGTGAGCGTCATATGGCGATGACAGTTAAGTTTAGGCACAAAAACAATTTGTTAAGTTTAGGAAAAAGATCGGATTTGGATTAAAATACTAAATGAACGAGCGTTTCCTGGGTGAAAGTATTTTGTTTTTGCCCCAAAGTGAACTATGCTCTGCGGCTTGAAAGCGCTGTGTTTCATGTTGACACCACGTTGTGCTATTTCATTTTGAGATTATTTTGGCATGCCATGGTATTGGAAGGGGAATTTAATTATTGCATGTTTTGTTTTGTTTTGCATGATCCAAAACACCCCCCCACCCTCTGCTTTTTTCACAAATCGCACCCTGTATATATACTGCAGTCATGAAATGTGGAGTGTAAGGCATCTTGTAAACCGGATTTTTCAGACAGACCTATAATAAGCTCCTGCTGTTAGATTTTACAGAAATTAAAACTCCCACTTGATGGAACCACCTGGCTCAAGGCTACTTTATATATAATCTGCAACATATTACTATGTCTAAAAATACTGTATATGTAATTGTGTAATCCACAAAAATAAAAAATCATTAGACATGACCTATGTATATAATATTTAAATCATAAAGGTGACTTAAATAGTATCTAATTTAGTTATAATGAACTCATTTAAGTTTATTATAATTTACAGATAAGATCAGCCATTATTTCAAGATGAGAAAGATGTTTTTGTCTTAATATTCCCGATTCAAAATAGCATTTTCTGAGTTATAAAAAAAAAAAAAAAAAATCTTGCCAATCTAATCTTGTTTTTGATCTTTTTAAACTGACTAAACTGGTTAAGTATTACACTTCTATAAAGTTCGGGGACTCACGAGAGACAGATTCTAAAAACACTGGTCAGACTGGAAACAATAGAGGTATCTAGATATTTATTCTATAGTTTAGATCCCACAATTGGAGTTTGTTCCCATAATGCAACTCAATAGCGTTTTTCATGACATCATGACATCATCAGGGTTATTTTTTTCAAACTTTAAAAAGCTGTATCCACAGCCACAGATGGCATTACGCAACTGTTTCCACATGCTCAGTAGTGCTCCTCATTTTCTCTCTATGCCTCACACACAGTCACCGGGGCAGGTGAGTTACCTGCTTAACTATCTTGATTGCCTTTTCCTCTGCCTTTGAGAACAGTGAAAAGAAAGAGAACAACAGTCTGTTGAGAATGTGGATAATGGACTGGCTTTTACACCCAGCAACGTCAGTATGCTGCTTCTGAAATGACAGTAAATGCCTTGTAAAGAACATTATTTGTCCTGATTTAATTCTTTGTCAGTAATTGTCTGCAAGACTTAGATTAAAAATGCATTACCATTCATCGTGCTGAGGGACATAAAGTAGTAGGATTTCTATGCAAGAGATGACAATGTAAAAAAAGTATTAAAGCCACTCTGTGTAGAATTATGTGATTGTTGGCTCTTTCAAACTAATTTGAAATTCACTTAAGTTGATGATTAGTGTTCTAAACTTAGAGTATAATGTAGTCACTTTAAAGCTGCAGTTGACAACTTCACAAAGGAGGACAATGGGAATTACTTGAACTTCAATACCCAAGTGCTCACTGCACTTGAGGACAGTTTGTAGTTCGCTGTGCTTTAAATAACTCATTTCCGGGTTGATAAGATTTGGAAATTATCAGTCTCATTTGCAGCTTTGATGCTTTAACTTAATTTGCATTATGGTTATTGGGTAGCCAAACATTGAGCAACTTTCACCCCCTCTTCCATAATTTGAAATTGTTAAACTGAAATGTTAAAAATTCTCAAAGACTACAATCTGTAGACCTCTTAAGTTAATTTATGTAAACAGAGCACAGTACACTGTACGTGTATAACCTGGGACCAGCCAATAATTGCACAAATAGAGTGTGTGTGTGTGTGTGTGTGTGTGTGTGTGTGTGTGTGATGGCAGCCTAAGACGTGAGTGAAGTTGTGAAGTGTGGGTGTGGGAACTAAATTGCACAGCTTGCCTATGTCAGTTTGTTAAGGCTCTGGTGCTGCAGTAGGGTGCCAAGTGAGGAGTGACAGCAGTTGGTCTGTGAGTGTAGACTCAAGCACACTCAGGTGTCCCTGTGCTGTCTCAGCCAGTTACAGCAGCAGTCAATCTGCACTGCCTCTTGTCACGGCACATTGTTGCTGATCTTTGGGGCTGAGTCGGTGCAAGGATTTCTCATCCTGACACTTTATCTGACTGCTTTCAAATCTCAGCTTTGTTGGCTCCTGTCAAGCTTGAAGAAATAATCTCATATGTTTTTAACTTGGTCTGTTTTGTTTCTCTTGATTTCCACCTAGTAAATCACAATCATGATCATGATCATGATATACATATATATATATATATATATATATATATATATATATATACTGCGTCCAATGCCTTAAAAGAGGGGCTTGGACGCAGTCTGCATCAAGTGTGTAGCACAATTTAAAGTAGTACAAGTAGGCCTACATATTTTTACCGTACTTGAGTAAGAGTAAAAAGTACTCAGCAAAACAAAACTAAAATTACTCATGAACATGTAACAGAGTAAAGCTCGTTTCACATCGCTGCGCGGCAACCGCCCTGACAACAGCCTACCTGCAATAGCTTTTCCCAAACAAGTATAGTATTTTACACCACATTTCATGGCAATCATCCAAAAGCTGTCGAGATATTTCATTAAAAAAATAAATAAAATGTCAACCCGATGGTGGCACTGGAGAAAAAGTCATGAGATCACCAAAGTCATTGGGACCCATCCTCTGGGGATCATGAATGTCTGTACAAAATGTCATGGCAATGCATCTAATAGTGGTTGAGATATTTCCGTCTGGAACAAAGTTGTGGACTGACTGACTGGCTCAAGTTGCCATAGAGCCAGTCCAAAGCATGGAAAAAGAAATGGGTATTTAACCTGAGCAGTGCCAGCCACCACAGCTGAAGAGATAAAGAAAATAGGGCCATCCATCAACATTGCCTGTTTAATAAGTTATCCTGTAGGAGAAATCCACTGCAAAAAGCATACAGCACCCAAGACGGGAAATACAAACGATTTGTGCATTAGTGCTTTCAAATTGTCTCTCTCTGATCAGATGTGTCACTTAATGCAATATTTCTTTCCCCATATCGATGTCCTTGACACTATGTGGTCCTTCTCCATTCTTAGGACTAGATGCTGACAATGACACAGTGGCTTTGTGAAATTCGTATAGCATTTATGACTTTTGTGTGGGCAGTGGGGCCTTGCAGAGGCTGAATGCATCTCCTGCAGCCAACAGGACTTTCAGGACACAAGCTTCAAAGGACATCTTGAGAAATCAATGCTCACTGACACAAAAGACGCTGGTCCTCCTGGCTTCACCTTTCATGTGACATTTTGCACAAATGGGCTGGACTATGACTATTCATTTGAAGCATGGAGGAGCTGATCCAATCGTGAACAGGATAGAAATGAAAAACAGTTTACCTGAGGCAAGTTTTTTCTTCTTCTTTGTTTTGTAGAATGACTTAGATTAATTCAGATTCACAGCCATGACCATAAATGACCGACTCCTTCCTTATTCAAGTGCAACACACAAGATGACAGCGGTTTTTATACAGAAGGCCGAGTCTTTTATAAAATCAATGGCGCTGTAGCCTTTTGTCAAAGATACAGACTGCTTATTTTTCCACTGTAAAGCATTTTTTCACTGCAGTAATAAAGATAATCATAATCCTTTACGGTGAGCCAGACATACATAATATCATTTTTTTTTTTATTAGCTATATCAGCACATCAACACATTTATTATCCTACTCTACATCCACACTACAAACATCGTGGGTGTAAAATTACCTTCATAACTTTCAGTATGCCAGATATTCAAGTCAACCTTGTGACAGGGTTACAAAGTGCACAGACACATTTTATATTGCTGCATTTTCATTCACAGACCTTGAATGCATATAAATGTGAGGAGGGTTGTGAATGAACAAAAGTCCCCCCCCCCCCCCCCCCATTCTTTCAAAAGCAGCAAACAAAACAAACTCTCCTTGCCGATGAATCATGTCCATCTGGGCTGACGAGTTGCAGTGTATTCATTCAGTGAAGTTCTATTTCCTATCCATTTCCCCAAACCTGGTAAGTGCGAGTTGGAATTGTCCACATCCATTATGGGTGATATCATCAGAAGTGAGAGCTTCCTGGCTTGGTCAGCGGTGGCAACTCTTATTTTGGTCAAGGTTATTAGGCGTACAAGGAAGTCAGAAAGCCTGTACAAGCCACACGCCACGTGGTTCGCAATCAGGATTTATATAGGTTGGAGTCGCCTCCATTTGTCACCCCGTCTGCAAGTGGCGAGGGCAGGAAAGCAGATTTAGTAGTTTAGATTTTCTCTGCTGATAGCTCAGCTCCTATTACCCACCCTTGCGCTGCTTGAATGGGTCAACTGACTTTGCTAGAGACATCACCGATCTAAAATCAGTGTGAATGTTGTTAAGTGGGAGGAATTAAACACACACATGGATACCACTATCCATCCCTTTGTTATGTCATAGATTCATTTGTTTCTTACTCCTACAAAACATGTTTTATTGTGATGAACTGTTGTCCAAAGTCCTATCTCCCTGGGTTGGTTTTATTTTGTAATTACACAATATGTAAATAACAGAGTTGCAAAGGTATACTTCATGCATATTGTAGGAACACAGACTTGACATGGTAGCTTGATGTTGTTTCTAGAGAGACTGAGAAATAGATAATTCTCCAATGAAATATTTATTCAATTACCACAAAGGTGATGTTTCGAGCGTCCTGAAGAAGAGCAGGATGTGTGCAGACTATTTCTCAGTCTGATACATGTTCTTCTGTCCTGCACCTATTTTTATCATCTGGGTGTGCATGCTTTTGCAAGTTTTTAGAGAGATTACCTGCATAACCTGATCTTTGCAAAAACAATAGTGCATCATGGCCATGCATGACATTTTATTTAAGGAAAAACTTTTTTTTTTAACAATCTTCTCAATCTCAGCATTACTTGACAGTTGTGACTCAATACAAGCCAGTGTGTATTCCCCGATTGTACTTAGGGACATGCCATTGTTTTTTTTAGGCCTGTGACTATAACCGTGTATAATCTACATTAGTAATGATATTCTAATTTTTACCTTGCCGGCAGGCAATGGTTTCCGTTCACCTCAGTACAATTTGAAACTTAACTTGCACATAAAACATGCTTGATGCCACACGGTGAATAATTCATCACATTCATGTCTGTGTTGAGTTATAAAGTTATATATATTGTTTTCCTGCACTAGGCTTGCAAGTTTCAAGTCTCTGTAATTTGGAAAATGCTATTTGGGATAGATAGGCTTGATTAAATATGAAAAATGAGTCCTTTATATAATCAGCCACAAAAGGCCAGTATAGTCCTTTAAATTGATCTCTGTTCTGTAAATGGACTGGCAGATCTACATTTTATTGCAGTTTTACTGACATTTCATTACTCGCTTTCTCATGCAGTCTAGAGCTGGGTTCCATCCACGGCAACGACCATGTTATGTTGTTATGTTAAGTTAAGGTCATGGCTTGTTTCTGCATCCAGAAGTGTTGGACAGAGCTCATGATCTGTGTCATTTAGCACTTTTCTGCACTGTCTCTAACGTCTACAATCTCCTAAAAACACAGATTTGAACTGGTCACTTATCAATGAGGACGGTGGCACTTGGGGACCCTTATTATAATCCTCTCCCGAACATGCACAGACCTGAAATCAGCTTCAGAAGGTTTGAGAAACTAAGCTCCTCTATGTCAAGTAACAGTGGCACTGACAAACAACGGGACTGGCTCGCCAAACTCAGATTACAATTACAGATTTCAATCCCTGATGCCAGATCAGCCCAAGTGATAAACTGATGATTGCTCCTGGCCCTCCTCTACCTCTCTACAGCTACTGCGAAGTCCTCCTCCTATTAGTAGTCTAGTACTAGTCGTCTAATATATATGTGACAGCATGGCATGTAATGCCTCAGGGTCCCAGACCTTGAGGGATCCTGAAAGCATCTGCTGGACTTCTAGATGCCTTTGCAAAATCCTTCTAACCTAATCCTCCAATTTCTGTGAGCAAACTATATTTGCCTATCCAAGTGGAATCAATAGTTAAGAAAAGTCCCCAGCCCCTGAAATAAAGATGCACAGTGATCATTCCAGGACTGTAACAGTAACAGCTGATGCCACACATCCAGCTGTGTGTCTTGGGACTATACAGCATCTGGACTTGTCTTTTTTTTCATTCAAATGGAGCTGTTTTTGGATGAGAGCGTTTGTGCCTTAAGAGTCCTTCACATTTCGGATCGAATTATACCCTAGAACAAATAGATAAACAGAAAAATAAACTGTGATTTAATGACTTTCGCTTTAAATGTCCTGATGTTTCTGCAGCCAATGCACTACTGTATGCTGTTAATCAGGGAGCTCGTTTATGGCCTGCTTGTGGCCAAAGGTCACACACTGAAAAAAACAAACACTCCACATACAGTATCAAAGTGGGACGTAAATTCATGTCACTTGTGATCTGAATGCAGCTTGCTCGTTATCTTGAAATGAAAGAAAACACAGACACTCTTGACTTTGAGAAAGCCACTCAACGGTGCTCCACTCACTCTGCCTGATGATAACATTTACAGTAATTGACAATGGGATTCATTTTATTTTGGCTCTTTCATGGTCTTGTATTGCAAATTGTGCCATTATATTTTGTTACGCCCCATGTAAACAGTGTAGCCCTTTGTACACATGATCCCCCAATGCAGCAGGACACTGATCATGGAAATATGGCCAAAGCAAAGAGGTTTTTTTTATTTTTTATTACTCAACAGTCCAACTAAGCAAATGTTTCACACGCTGCAGACCAGACTGAAGGCAAAAAGCTCCTAAACCAAACAAGAACTAAAGATAGATTTAGTGCAGGCCTGGCAGAGCATCAACAGGGAAGATACCAAGCTGGCTACAATTCTTGCACTGTTTACTTAACATGCATGTGAAAACATTTTGAATCTAATATTTACAGAGCCGCCACAGCAAAAAATAAAAAAAACAAAATCTCTAATTGCATATGCACTAGCATTAGCTACAATTGTCTAGTCTATATCCTGCACGTTCCACTTTCGGGATTGCTCCAGTGCTGCAGGAAATTCCGCCGGATGCATGTATTTTCTGTTTCCTTCCGCTTTCTTTGTGTTGGGATTTTAAATTCGGTGGATTTATGAGGACTATGGTTGACTGCTCCTCAGATCTCTGCCTGTTAAATTGAGACAGCTGGTTAGACTATCTGTCCAATCTGAGTTTTCTCTCGCACAACTATTTTGCAGCAGCTCTGTGTGGAGTTTATCACTGCCCATGATGATTCTGATTGGTTTAAAGGAATGCCATTAAACCAGCATGTTTTCCTCCCATCCCTGAATTCTGTGTGGAGTAGCCAGACTCTGATTAAACATTAAGGGTCCCATATTGTAAAAAGTGAGATTTTCACATCTTCTTTTTTGTTATGAAGAAGGTTGAGGTGCTATATAAATACTGTGAAAGTATCAAAATGCTCAATCTACAGAGAAATGCACACAGCCTGTATTCAGAAACGGGCCGTCAGGACTTCTGTACAGTTGTGATGTCACAAATATACTACATGTTAGGTAGAAAGTGCAGCTACAGTGGCGTTACAGTCATTCCCTGGCTGCAATGACGGTGCAGAGACAGAGAGAGTGCAGATATGGAAGACTTGGAAGCATTGACCAATCAAAGCAGACTGGACTTTTCGGGAGGGGGGGGGGGGAATAAAGACACAGTAGCTAAAACAGAGCGTTTCAGACAGGAGGGTGAATACAGGTATATTCAAGACAGACATTATGAGAAAAAGAATGTTTTTAGCATTTTTCTACTAACCCCAAAATACAAGTGTGAATCGGAAAATGACCATAATATGGGACCTTTAAGAATAAATGAGTAGAATTAAGTTGACTATATGATTCAATATGTGCATCAGTGCATTCATGGTATTGTTCTTTGCTTTCAACTCCCCACAGAGACACTTGACTGCAGGGCAGCAATAAAACAAGAAAAGCAGCTCAGTTAAGAGATCCTCATCTCTTGATGGAATGACACAACAGAGCTCAAACTGTTTGGACATGTTTGGGTTACATCATGAAGAGGCAGACAGAGTCAAGTCGAACTGTGTTTAGCAAGACAGATATTATATTCTGTATGATCTAGTAATGGACTTTCACTGTAAAGAAGCCTTCCATTGCATTGTGGTAATATTTTTTAAATGCTTGAAATTTAGATTATTTAGTGTGATTATTTAGTGTGACTGACTCACGTGTCCTGTGCTTACCAGCATGATGAGCCGCCCATGCTGTCAATTGACTTGAAGTGAATTTCAAGTGAGGTAAATATACAGTACTTGTACAACTGTGTTACAAGGAGTGCTGCTAAAAAAGTTTTCTGCCTTTTGTTTTGTCATTGCTGACAATACCTACAACATATTTGACATCCACTTCAATGGTACACGTAAACTGTACCCGCTTAAAACACACAGCAAAAGATTCTCAAAATCAACTCAAAAACTATATAAAACTGTTATGAGTGACTTCAACCTGCTACAGTATTGCTATCCTGAGGTTAAACCAATATTGTCATGGCTTCCAGAGAAAAAGAAGCATATCTACCTGTTGGATTATTAGTATGTCTCAAAATGATACATACTGTACTCAGTGTGTACATACTATGTGTGCAAATGCTTGCACATCTCTTACAGCAATTGAATTTGCATAGTCAATTTGCATATTTCCCACTTGGGACTGCTAACTCCACTTTTGGCCCAGGAAGGGCGTACACCTGATGTAGGTCTGCATCCTTTGATCTACAAGGGCCCAATTTACACTAGCTATTTCAAGTGTCTCGTGTCCAAATCAAATCCAGATGCGTTTTAAAATGCATCTCCATTGGCCAAATCTCAAATCTAATAGCAATAGTAATTTTCCAAGGCTACATGCAAACCAGGGTAACACCCACACCAGCCCAGAGGGTGTCGGTAATGCACCTGACTGATGTTAGGCTGTTTGGTAGTATTCATTAACACAAACACACGGATGAATCACATTTATGGACTACAAGCGAGAAAAGATTTGATCATCTTCACAGCTGCCTAAGACACAAAGGGTCCTATCTTGCACCCAGCGCAATTGACTTTGTACACCAACGCATGTATCAATCCTATTTTGCACCCAACGCGCAGCAGACTTTTCCCACAACAGACTCATGTCGGTAAATTAGGGAATGAACTTGCGCTCCCGGTGGCGGTTCAGCAAAAAGAGGAGGAGTGTTCCTATTTTGCAGTTTCAGAAAACAGTTCCGCCACAGACCAGGAAAAAACTAGTCTAAAGTCAGTGGCACGTTATTCAGATGCTATTTTAAGGGCGCATGCTTGGCCATAATGTAGAGTGTGCACACCGCACATACACTTTGCTTCTCTCATCTCACGGACCCAGCAGTTCCCATTTTTGCAAACCATACATAAATACAAGGAAAAATATGACCTTGTTTTACACAACATTTCCATGAATCATGGATGTGTTGATGACATAAATGAGGAAATATTAGAGGACATAAGAAGATGTGATGTTGAACTGCATGTGCCGATGCCACTTAACCCAAATGCCCCATCAACAGCACGGGAGAGGAGAGACAGAAGAGCCTCATCGTCTATAGTGAGCTAATCTCGGTCTGTTAGACTACATGCAAAAATATCACCATGCATTCATAACCTCGTGATTCAGTGAGAGTGAGCCCGAAACATCGGAAAGTATGTTTTTGTGACATTTCTTTATTTACATTTTGACAAAAAGAAAAATCAATAGCAAACGTCGGTCTCCTCGGCTGTAAACCGCTCCTGGCGTGCGCCCATGGATGTATTAAGAGCGTGCGTCTAGCAAATCCGCCATTATAATAGCAATCCGCCATGGAACAAGGGCACCTGCTTTTAAAGGGGATGTGAGATAACGCTCTGATTGGTTTATTGCACGTTACGCCCAAACCACACCTATGAGTAATGTAGCTACTTCAGACCAACCCATTTTAGATTTGCGTCGGGCGCAAGAGTCATTTATCCCACCGGTATAATAGCAACAGCGCCCGAGATCCGCCAACAAAGCTACTTGCGTTTCAGATCGTTAAAATAGGGCCCCTTGTGAATAAGTGTAAATGGGGTGCCAGGAGATGCCAGTAAAGGGTGAAAATCAAACGTTTTTATAGCTGTTTCACACAGCCACACTTGAAGGCGGTATATTTTTTTTAACCGTATTTCCACCGTGCTCTTCATTTTTTCTTTTAGGTTAATGTACTTGCAGATTCTCTTTGTGGTCAGCCTGAAATTCTCTTCTGTGGTTCCCGGCGATGGTGGACAGTTATGGTCAATCAAAGAGTTGCGATACAATTTTTGATACATACATTGCGTACTGAGACCACTGTGCAGCATTAATGCAACACAAAACGTGGTCATTCAACTTATGTGTTTCAGTGATGAGAATTTGATTTGGTCTATATCTGCAACCTGGCAATGGTGACTAATCTCTTTCATTTTATCCACCAAGGTAGAAGTTGACTCGCATTTTGTGAGTGGCGGGTGCTAATTTTGGACCCTGCGCTCAATTTTGCACGAACATGCAATAAGAGAGAAATATAAATTGTGAGTTTTACAGTCAGTTTATGCATCGTTTCAACATACTTCATCAACAAACTACACTGAGTCCTATATTTCCTTCTTCTATATATTCCAAACACATTCTGTCAACGACTCTGTGACACAGATTGCAATTTGCCCCATTCGGTAAAAGTCATCCCAAATAAACCATCCTAGTATCCTAGGATTTTCTCCATATTAAATATCACACCTCACAATTTATGTCCAGTGTAGCACATTGGACTTAACCCTAACCTGAACCCTGTCCTGCTACAATCTTGCTATGAATGTCCACCTTTTATTAGCTGTAATAACAATCCGTACCTAACCTTAACCAGCTGTTTAAGTTAACTAAACTATCACTATTGAATGATATCAGTAGGTGCAACAGAGTAGCAAAACTGACATGTATTAATAGAAAAAAAACATGCATATTATGACTTTAAAGAAAGCTGCTACAAACCTTGATCTCTCACTACCAACTGACTGATCCTGCTTCTACTGATATGGACCCGAGTGATAAAATGCTAAAGAGGATGAATCACACAATTACATGGAAAAATAACACCTCTCTGTTTGACACCTTCAGTTTTTCACACTTTGCTGTTGCGAGATTTAAAAGTAACACAAAATCCTCACAGTTTGCTCTCTGGTGTGTGCATGAAAACATTGCTCCCTTTCAGGTTCAACAGTTCTGGACAGTGAAATTACACAAAAGAATCTCGAGGCAGATGAGAGCATCATCAGCAGGGAAAGTAATTGCACCTACAACAGAGAGTGAGTGTAGAGGACAAAACTGAATGTGTCTTTTCCTGAAGGTTGTAGAAAATGGAAGGCCCGGTAAAATCACTGGCAATATGACTAGATAGATAGAAAATTCTAAGAATATAATGCAGGGCTTGAAATGATAAACTAAGTGAATGTGGTCTGGATTTTTAGATGCAGTACTTTGGCTTATTAATGTAAAAAAAAACTTTACATCTTAAAAGGAACCAAATAATGGAAGGTTAGCTATTAAGGCTTTTGGGTTACTGATGGTTAATACATTTTATATTTTTTTCATTTAGTCCTGATGTATTACATAGAGCCTTCCTGCATAACAAAGACATTTAATAGATGTTATACACTGACATCCCACAAGCCTCTGCACAACCACTACCAAAGTGTGTATTTGGTCATTTAATGGCAAAGTGACAGTTGTTTGGAATATACAGTACTCTTCAAACAGATCAATGCTGCAGAACTGGATTATATGGCAAAAGTAGCATGAGAACAAGTCCCCAAAATGAAACAACAAAATATGTTGTTTAGTCAACTCACTGCAAATCACTTTTGCAAAAATAAGACTGTTAATTGATCTGACTCTGCTATGGTTAAGGTTTGGTCAGTTTTAGGCACAAAAGGCATCATACTCATTTTCACGTTCATACCTGGCAAAGGTAATTCCATGGAAGTGTTAAGACCTGGATACGGTGTGCTGCTCAGCATTGCAGCCATTTGTTTCCAGTGGCCACTCATGGTACTGCAATGAGAAAAGAGAGTTAAAAACCTGTGACGTCATCCCAATGTAAAGTCTAAGGGCCCTGCGGAAACCCAGTCTTCGGGGCCACTACTGTGCATATTCAGAGGGCTCCATACCACTGAAGTAAACCCGGAAGTCTAGAAACCTTTTTGGCGTATGTTCCAGGCGACCAATTCTCATTGAACTGAATAGACGCAATCTTGGGGTCTGATATGCAGTTCTTATAATACATCCATAGTTCTCAAGCAGTGGGTGAAAATACTCAGATGGGGGATGGTATATTCTAATGAGCCTGCATGTCACATAGGAAGGGGAGCCAAATCTTAATGGCTTGTTGAATCCCATTGTTTTCTGATCTGATTTAGGCGGCCGACAAAAAACTGACTGGGTTGTCCAATTTCACAGTTTGTGGGTTGGTGGGCACTCCAGATACCCAAATGTATGTGCACATTGCACAAGCACTGAAAAAGTGGGTTTTTCTTGACATGTCCCCTTTTAAGTTAGAGAAAGGGTTAGGTGACTGTCGGTAGCAAGGGCTTAGGTTGGTTTCCAACCAGATTTTAGATACATCTGACTCAATGTACTCTGAAACCTCAAGCTGCCATGTAACCAACAGGCCCATATATTTCCTCCCCAGTTAGGGGTCACTCAGCAGGAGAACAGGAGAAGATAGTGGGGGCACTGTTGTCGATGGAAGGCACACTATTGCCATCATGCACTTTTTCATTCTCAGAGTAGTCATGCTGATGCATTGCTTCAGTGCCCTGAGTTTCTTCTGTCTGGTCCACTGTTGGCTTCTGTGTCTGCAGGCTCAGACTCAGGGGAAGACTAGAAGCCGCAGAAACTCTCTAGTCGCCTCTCAGTCAGTTCCGCATAACTTATGCTGAATTGTCTGTTTTACAAATATAAGTTGTGCTTTATGTGGTTGGATGGTGATGGCATGTAGCTATGAGTTGCTCATCAGGATCGGGAAATAAACTGCCCTGCCGGCTCTGCTAACCTCCTGTCAACTCTGATAGCCTGGCCTAGCTAGCCAGCTGGCCGGTGAAGTTTTCAAATGTAAACACAAGAGTAAACATAGAGGAAAAGGTGAAGATGGCTATCAGCTACAACCATGGCTACAATCCTGATTACATGGACAAGGAAGACCATCTCTACATGAGAAGGGGCACTGAGGCAAGGATGGAGGTATTGAACACCAACTGCCTCTTCTCTGCTGGGAATTCTTCTAGCCAGTGTGCAAGCGTCGGAAGATGAGCTGGCCTCCGTCTGTTTACAGCAACATGCCGGGAGCTGTGGTGTCCTTTCGTGGAGACTTAATATTCGCTGGATCCTGGAGTGGCGACTGCACAACTGATTATTGATGAATTTTCTCTCTTCTTGAAGATCTCATCCTTCATCCTTCTGAAAATATCAAAATGTTGGCAGCTGTACATGCTTGTCCTCCTGCAGAGAGATACAAGTAAACATGAATATTTGATTATGCTGTCGACTGGACAGAATCCAGAATCGACAGGAATTATTAGATCAGTTTAATAAAAATGACAAATGCGTGCAGGGCACCAGAGTGACCAAAAATCCGTAAATTGCGACTAAACATTTTCATTGGTCGCACCGGTGCGCCTGCAGGTCTGTGTCTGTATGTGTGTGTAGTGCTGGGTTCAGACAGGAGGCGGAAGCGCCCCGAAGTGCTGCCCGACAGACAGCACTACGTGGCCACAGTCCGATTCTTTGGTCTCCACCAGAGTTTGATTGACAGCCCAAACAAACCGCACTAATCAGGGAAAAACACTAGAGCTCTACTCAACCAAATGAAACAGGTTGGGTATGTTAGCACCCCGAAAGAAAGCCATTCAATGACCAAAATAGACAGAGACCCTTTGGGGAGCTGTCAGTAAATTCATTTGGAATTCATGCCACTGGATTGAGATATTTTCATATAATTTATTTCATTAATATAGGACAATGTTTCAGTTGGTAGAGTGTTCCACATATGAGAGACTCTTTCAGAAAAGCATGATTGGCTGAAGGAGCTGGACCTGTAAGGGGTTACACAGTCCCCTCTCAGAGCAGACCTTGTGGATCTATTATTTGAATTTTTTTGCTTAATAAAAGTATTGAGTGGTGGAGCTTTGCCATTTAGGATCTTGTACATTAGGCATTAGATTTTCCCAACTAAGGATGTCATATTTTTTAAGAACGTTGCAATGATGGTAAGTATTGTGTTTTCTGTCTAACACTTTGAGAGCCTGTTAATAAGTTATTAAGTTGATTAGCACTGGTAGACCCTCTTGTCTGCGTCTGCATCCTTACCAGTGACACTAATTCACATTTACATCTTAGTAATTTTGCAAGGCTCTTATAAAGCAATTTATAATCAGAGCTACTCCACTACAGTAGGAGAGCAGCTGTTATCACAATCACTGTAAGCCTTCATTAAAAGATGAGGCCTGAAAAATAATCAAATAACATCATGCTTAGTGGTTATGACACTCCAATAGCTGCAACAGCTGATAGAGCACACATGTCAAAAAAGCAAAGCAGGATCACGTATTAAACAGATACTGTGGGGATGAATCCCTTTTGGGTCTGTGTGTCTTTGTTGGAATAATCAATGTTATTTTCTGACTTGATAAGGGTTAACATCTGAGTAGCAAGATATGCAAATCCTTCTCCCAATTGTCCTATTTATTTCCCAAGCACGATTATATTCAACTTACACATGGATATTCCGCTGAAGTCCTGAACCCTAATAAGAAAACATGATTGAGGTGCCCAGGCAAGGTGGCATAAGTAACTGGTGGATGCTGCATTTCAATTCTTCAGGTATTAGCTGCTGTAGACAGGGTGTGCGCCCAATCTAGTCATGGATTAGGTTTCATCTCATGAAATACAAATATTAACGCACTAGATCTCTGTATGTTTTAGAAACTCAGCTGATTTGTATTCAGTCAGCTACTTGTATCAAGATAGCTGTTGAAGGACTTTCACATTACATATAACTTTCTTTTTTTCACATATGGGAGAATGGATGCCACCATAGCCCAAAGCATGAGTGATATACGCCTTACATGCTACTACATTGTTTTTCTTAATACATTTTGAAGGGAATGTACTGTATTTGCTGCATGGATCTTGCCCAGTTTGTGAAGTGCTATGTTCTTGTACTGTTCACAAGTTGCAGGGAAGTGGTTGGGGTGGATGGTAGGTGGAAAAATGCAGGACTTTGACATCGGAGACTAAGGTTCAAGTTCTGTGTCCCTAGGTTTAACATAGGGGTACCACATTAGAAGGCAACTGTTTCTAGTGGTTCTGGGCAACCATGCTGGAAGGCAGGGTGAAAAGCTAGCCATCAGAGGATGCTACTATTATTTAAATATGGGGATAACTATCAGGTTTCACAAAATGAAGAAATCAATAGCACAACACAGAAAACAGTTCAGGTGCAGAAACAGTTGTCAAGGCATAACCACAACCCTGGGAAAATGTGATGCTATCATAACTAATACACGCTAGGACTTCCAATGTTTGGCCACCTGTGCATTTGAATCTACAGAGCTTAGCATTCGGCTATCAGGCTACAGGTAACCATGGAACAACCCACTACGGTAGTGAAGCCAACAATAGCCATGTTAGCTCATGTTAGCTCTAATACTTTGGGTAAATCTGCAAGGTCGGTGTTATGAGCAGCCAGTGCTGCCAGGGAATTGGTTTATGCTGCTGTCACAGTGGCATAATGCCATTAGCCACCAACAAATGCTGCTGTAGTGAGTGGCATGAGCCGCCAGGGGATCGGCATATACCTATGTACCACAGTGGCTGACCATGAGCCACTTTTCGATCTCGGCATCACTCAGGATATGTGCATGCTTGCGAGAGCTAGAATGCTTAGCATATAGTTATGGTTTAGAATACACAACTGACACATGTAGAATCGCATTTCCTGTAGTTAAATCTGAAACACGCATGGAAATATTACAGCAGGATAAACAATATGATTGAGTATATTTAAAGGGGTGATAGAATGCAAAACCGAGTTTACCTTGTCATAGTTGAATTACGACAGTTCGGTGGGTAAAATAGGCATACATAGTACCTGAAAGTCCCATTGACATCCCTTTCCTATGCAAATCTCACAATTTTAAACTGCTGCTGAAAACAGGCGAATCTCAACAAAGCTCATAGTTGACGTCAATTCGGTGGCTGTAACTTATTTTGTCACGCCCCAGAATTTACATACACCACTGACCTGAGATCAGTTAGTCTTCTGAATCTTGGTCACGCAGATCTCAGAAATTGTATACATTGTTCGTCTGCTATTTCATTACTAAATTCACTTCTGAGACTTTTTTATTCGAGAAATCAACTATGTAGAGCTCAAATATGGGCCATTTTACGAAAACGGATGGCTAATTACAAATTTTGTAATGACTGTGTCGGACTTGAGAAGCTCCACAATCTGCCGTGACAGCTGGCGGCTGCCGGTTAGGTTTGATGCCTTCCCGGTCAGCCTCTCCCCCTTCACAGACTCGCTATATGAGCTGGAGCTCTGAATAGCCTACTGGCCCAGAGAAAAGTGTTTAGAACGAGTATATTGGACAATGGAGCGGGAGCTGTGGATTAACGCAGCGGCGCAAAGGTCGTGCCTGCAGGGCTTCACTCTCCGCTAAATTTCCCTGCGCTGATTAGCTACAGGGTCAGTTGTGATTCCTTGGTGGAGGTTTTTTTATGTCCCAAGGGTAACGTTACAACACTAGTTGTAATGAAAGTGTCGAAACGTTGCATTGGTGTGTGTGTGTGTGCACGACACACTGGAGGATGAAACGGTAATGAAACTGTGTATCTGGTGCTTTGTACAGTAACATTAGTTGATTAGTTTTTGTGTTGGAGCAGAAATTAAGTTTGAAGCTAGCTGGGGATATTTTGTCCCGGCTGTTTTAGCCGTGCTGCAGCCACTGCTCGTGCCCGGGCATGTCTGTACTATCGGTAACGTTAACATACAGTGTGTGTGTGTGTGTGTGTGTGTGTGTGTGTGTGTGTGTGTGTGTGTGTGTGTGTGCGCGCAGCGCTGTGTCTGTGTGTGCCTGTGTCTGTGTGTGTGCCTGTGTGTGTGTGTGTGTGTGTGTGTGTGTGTGTGTGTGTGTCTGTGTGTGTGTGTGTGTGTGTGTGTGTGTGTGTGTGTGTGTGTGTGTGTGTGTGTGTGTGTGTGCGCTGTGCGCCGGGCAGCGGTGTGTGTGTGTATGCTATGCTGTGTGCCAGGCAGCGGTGTTCTTATTTAACTATATTCGTGGGGTTCAAAAACCGGGAATACAGTATATTTGTGGGGTCCGGACAGCTTTGTGGGGGCCAAAATGCTGGACCCCACAACTTCAAAGGGCTGTTTGAGGGTTAAGACTTGGTTTTAGGATTAGGTTTAAAATTAGGTTATGGTTAGGGTAAGGGTTAAGTTTAGGCATTTAGTTGTGATGGTTAAGGTTAGGGTAAGGGGCTAGGGAATGCATTATGTCAATGACCGGTCCCCACAAAGATAGTGAAACGCATGTGTGTGTCTATGTGTGTGTGTGTGTGTGTGTGTGTGTGTGTGTGTGTGTGTGTGTGTGTGTGTGTGTGTGTGTGTGTGTGTGTGTGTGTGCTGCGGGGCAGCTCTGTGTCTGTGTGTGTGTGTGCAACCAATCAGCGCGCAGCTCATCTAAATATTCATGAGCAGACCATATATGGCAGAAAACGTGTCGTTCATTCTAAAGCCAATTCACAGTGTGGCTTTAGAGAGGTTACACACCAACCAGATGGCCGACCATCGGCAGAAAAGGCAGTCGGACTGATCAGTCGGGTCCCCGAGGTCCAAAAAAATGCCTCAAAACACACCGAAGAGACGCCGACTTGAGCGTACGCTCTGCGCGTGCGTGAAATGTAATACGTCTCCATAGCAGCAGGCGGCGCTTCTCTGTATTGTTTCCCAGAAAATTAAAACCGGCAGCTGATAGGACGAACGCGTCACGTGGGTCTTTTTTCTCTGGAAATTCACAGCCAGACTGTCATGGCGGCTTGTTCAGAATACGATCTCATATTGTACTAAAATAGTTCACCGAAACGTGTTTCTGAAAACAGTTTAAGCGAGAAATAGGCCATGCAGTTGCTGAATCTGTCTTCATTTCAGATCGACAAAGGTCAGTTTAAAAGATTTTTGTCAGATTTTGAGCGGCTCATCTGCTTGCCATTTCCAGGTGAGCCCCGACTGCCCTGTCTCCGACTGAACATGTCAGGTCGGCCAAAATAAAGGCTGACAGCTCCTCCGACGGACGACGGCACGGAACACACCGAACAGACTCCAGTCACCGACCTCGCCAGACTGTCCAACGGCCGATAATCGCATCATGTATCAGCGCCTTTAGGGCCCATAGAACAGCATGTGGGCCATTTTCAGCCCAACCAATGTTACATACCCTATTAGGAGACCTTAAGGAACAGTGTGAAATACCCTATATAATCATTCTATCAACCTTTTAAACATGCAACAAGCTCCGTCATGACTCAGGAAATGCATGATTGGACCCAAACGCAGACAAATCAGGCAGACAGGATCAATTCAGTGATTTACTGGAAAAAAGACAATAAAGGGGTCTGGGGAATAAGGAATGTGGCTGTAGAGGAGGGACAGAGAGACAGACTGTTACAAGCTTAGCCAAACTGTAAAAGTGAAAAGAAAACATACAGGCTTGATAGGTATGGGCTACCTGCGTCTTGCTTTGTGGTGTTTTATTTAACATAAAGGTTGTGTCCTGTCTGTTTCATCTTTCTTAGTAGTAGTATCAGCACCTGTTGGTACTTTCTCTGTGCAGAGTGTTTGTTCTTAACTCCTTACTTCTACACTCTGTAGTGAGTCAGTTGCTCTGTGCACAAAAGAGGACACATAGCCTACAAATTGCACAAATGCACCTGGGGTTTACAGATAACATGCACTCTCACTACAGGACGCTGTGTCCCTTTTTTCCACATAGCCTATTTTAGACAATTTAAAGTGAAGAAATGTGATTTTTTTTCTGCACCATTAGTTCGCTATGGACAGTTGTGTTTAGCAGCTCCACTAAACCTTTAACTGAGGTGAAGACATGGAGTCACATCAGGATACTGAGTTAGAGAATCATTATGTTCATTCAAGTTTTCCACATTTTTCATACTTGAACACAACAGAACAATGCAGATATTGTAGGAAAAATCTATGAAATACTAGATTGTCAGTGAAATGCAGAAACACTCAGCACGAACATTTGCGACTTTGCATTATAACTACACCAAATGTTGAGTGGCCCGATGCCATTTGTGATTGTCATGTTCTGCGAGTGTAACCAGGAGACGAGGGTAGCAGCACAAAAATAATGTTGGAAATGACCAAGACATGAAAGAATAAACATCCCCCCTTTAAAACAAAATGAACAGCATTGTTTTTTTTTTTAATTATATCCATCAATACATTTTCCAGGCCATAGACCAGACGTTTTTCTCTTCCCCAGGTTCTCCTTCAAGTTTGACATGTCCAGAATACCTTTACAGGAGAGTGTCTGGCAGGCATCCTGATCTGACGTGGAACCAGCTCAACTGGCTCAATGTGAAGACTGTCAACCCCGCACCAACCTGCCTGTAAATCTCCCGCTCCATATTGTCTTCACTTATAAGCATAACTCTGAGATACTTTAACAGAAACTCCTTCCGAAACTAAAGAGGACAATCAACTGCTCCCCTGCACAGTAAAACCTCAGACTTGATTCCGATTTCTTAATTGCAATTACAAATTGGCTGCTTTTGCTGTAAATCCTATGGTGACATTGAATACACTGGTAACCTCAGCCTCAGGCTAGATGCTGCAGGGTGGTTAGCTCATCAAGATGGGTGACAAGTGTTGAGACATTGGGGCATTCTGTAGCTTTTAAATGGAAAGAGATATTCCTCTGGGCTATAAAGACAACACTGCAGAGCTCTACGGGTCATAGAATCCACTACAACATTTTCAGTGATTTGTGCAGCATGACACAGTGTACATTTAATACCTAAGAGTTTACCTTCCCTGTCAACTATCTGTAAAAGCAACCGAGATGAAGATACAGAAAAATGTAACTGTCTAGCATTGGTGCATCCTATAGGGACTTAAAAAGGGGGAGCAGATTTAATTAATCTCACCACAGGCCTCAGCTTTGCTTGGTGCACAGTGTTTATGCTGCAGATCAACTGAGGCATAGAGGATATATACAATTAACATCTGGGTATTCCCCAAAGGTGATGCTTAAACACACTTCACAAGCGACTGAAATTGCCCAGCTCACATTGCACATTAATTATCAAATGAGCATGAGTAAACACTGTCTGAATATAGCTGTGCTTGATGGTGTTTTTTACCCCCCAAAGGTGACTTCAAGGCAGCAGTGCGACCGTCGACTTCAAGGCACCTAACCCTAACGGTACAGATCCATATGTCCGACACGACTGAGGCGTGGTGTCGCGACGTCATAGATCAATGGTTGATGCTCCACGCCCTTGACTGGCAGCTGATTGAACGAACGCATGTCGTGGGTTTGGCTTCTCGAGAATTTCAACAGAGTGTCATGGCGCCTCGTTGAGAAAATGATCTCGTATTTTACGAAAATAGTTCACCGAAACATGTTTCTGAAAACATTTTAAGCGAGAAATAGGCCATGCAGTTGCTGAATCTGTCTTTATTTCAGATCGACAAAGGTCAGTTTAAAAGATTTTCGTCTACTTCTACTGGATAGTCGCATCGCGTTCACCGGATTCATTTGCATAAAGATGGGCATTGGCGAGCTTCTTGACGCGCAACATTTTCTCAAATGCAGCGCCGCCTTCCCGGAATGCTTTGCGTGCACGTTGAAGTCGCTTAACGTCACCCATAGGAATAGAGTGGAGCGCGGCGCGACAGAAGCGTCGCACGGCCAGGTGGATCTGCACCGTAACTCTAACCTTTGCCTATCCTAGTGCCTTCCAGCCAGCGCTGCCTGGAAGACGACGCTGGGGGCTTAAAACACCAAACACCAAATATAGTAGCAGAGCTGTGAGACTCCTTGCCGGAATATAGTCCCACCCTGAAGACCATGCACGAACAAATTTCTCGGAGCGAGTGTGTGTGAGTGTTTGATTTGTATACTGCTGCTACCCAAAGTCCTCGCTATCCCCAAGGAGTATTGAGTGGAGGAGTGATGCGGGAGAGCACAGAGAGTCAGGATGCAGGGAGGAGAAGGATTCATATCTGACCATGACAGAAAATAAATCACATACAGAAAGAGTGCCAGCAGTAGGAATTGAAATCCAAGCTCTTATGTGGCAGTTGGTCCTTTTTAGGTAATGCATTGTTTCCTAAATATGAATTCCTAAATTACATATTCTATTAATTGGAAATGCTACTTTAGTTTTTCTACAGTTTCACTATTATGCATTCCATTTATAACACAATGTGTTGCATACCAGCTGCTGCTTGGGTTGCAAGTTTTTCTCTGACTAGATTTAGAGTTTCCCATCCGCTGTACCATTTAATGAAGCTCAGCGTAAGTTCTTACAGGAAGACTTGATATTCCTTTTTCATCACTCCTAATTGATCGGCTGTTTCATGGCATGTCACTTGTCAGTAGTCGATCAGATTCAGCTGTGTCGTTGTTAGTTAAACCAATCAGAGTCGGCCATTTGTCAGTTGTCGTTTCAGGAATAGAGTGCGTCCCGCCTCCTCCCCTTCAACCACCGGTAGTCTCGCCTATGTCTTTGGATATCGTCAGCGCTTGGCTCTCGATTGGTTCCTGTGCACTTTCATCACCACCACCAGTGTCTGGACTCCATCGGGGGATACGTTTAGGTTCACTACCCTTTATGACATATGGTTTCGATGGAGTCCAATCTCCAGAGATTTTACATTTCCCATTTCATGTTTGTCTATACAATAAATATGTTCATATTTGCAATAAAGTCTCCCCTGATTGAACTACTTGTGGCCACCGAACAGCTGCACTGGAGAGGTTGGCGGTGGACTACTTTGTGTTGGAAGTTGTTGAAGGAGGGGAGAGTGTTACCCGTGTCTTTTTCCCACGCAGATTTTCTCAGCTGGTCTGAGAATTCAATCTTGGACTTTCCCAGCCTTATTAAAAAGTAACAGAGATATAAAATCTCTTAGAGCGGTGCATGTGACAAGATAATGAAAAGCCTTTCATGCTTTAGTAAAAAAAAAAATGCATGATGGAAGAATAAAAAAGTTATGGTGTCAGGGTTGAAACAACTTTAACAAAATGAATACTTCAACCCCTTAACAACTCTCATTAACTTTCATTCTGGGAGTTAGATGAGAGGATCAATATCAATTTCATTTCTGTCTGTTACATAATGAAGCAACAGCCAGGAGATGGTTATCTTATTATTAGCAGAAATACTGGAAGTAATGGGAAACAGCTAGCCTGGCTCTGTCTGAAGTTACAGAGTTAGGCTGGTAAAGTAGAACAATTACATTATATTTCATTCATTTAATCCATACAAAAAAAATGAAGTGTAAAAACGACACTTTGTACTTTCTGACAGAGCCAGATTAGCTGATGAACTATCCACAAAAAGGTGAATAAGGGTAGTTCCCAAAACATCAAATTATTATTTTAATTGTCTTTTCATACAGCATGACAGATTATCAAAACTAAGAAAAAAATAATTACAATTTTCATTAACAGAATAAAACGAGCAGCCACAAGGAAGGCATCATTTAAATGAGTGGTGTGCTCAATCACATAGTTACGACTTTTAAATCTCTAGTCCCATGATGCACCTGTGCTGTTACTTAGGCATATACATGTTGGCTCAGCCTGTATTGTTAAGTTGAACATATGGTATATACATATGAAACACCAGCTGTGGGGCCTCTGAGTGTTCACTGACTATCACTGTTGAAAAAAAGAGGTTGACTGAACTTTAGTTGAACTTGATTTGCATAAATTAACGCAATTAGACAAGCCAGAGCCACAACTGAGTAAACCGATTGGATAAGCACTTATCATAGTTTGCATACAAGTACAGGGCTGAAAAAGCATTAACTGTCAAACTGGCAGCAATGAGTGAGACGGCAATATAAGACTGAAAGCCCAGAGCGGCGGAATGCAGAACTGTGGGAAAAATGGTAATAAATAGTTGTTCAAACTTTAATTTGGTTAAGACGGCAGGTAAAATTATGGGAACACCTGCTCCCTTTAACCCGCAGGAGCTTTTTAATTATGCAACAATCAGGCAGGCTAAGATTATCCTATCTGATAACTCCCATGTGTTGTTCTCGGAGTTTGAGCTATTGAACTCAGGAAAGAGGTACAGGGTTCCTTTTTGCAAATGTAATAGGTATAAGCACTCATTTGTTCCCCTTGCAGTTAAGCTCATAAATGAGCAGCGATGAACATATGACAATGAATTTTATTAATGTAAATTTGTGACTGAATGTATGTATGGATATGAAGGAATTGCTGCATTTTTTTTTTTTTTTAATGGATTGTAAGGATATTTACTAGCAGTTTTTAGAATATGGTAATTTGTAATTTGCACAGCTATTTGAGTAGCCTGGATGTTTCATGTACATTTTGTTTCTCTAACTTCTTTTTAACCCTGTGATGTGTGTCTATGATGTTACTCTTGCAGCAATTTCTCTCTGTGTCCAAAACGAATTTCTCCTTAGGGAGACTAATAGACTTTGACTTTGACTTTGAAACATATTTCACATTAGTTTGCATTCTGTGGTCCTTAAATGAGGCAGTTAAGTTTAGCCGGACAATGAAGCTAACACTTTGATGTCACATTGTGTTGTTTGGCCACCAACAAGGATATATTGATTCTCTTCTCTGTGTACTACAGTATGTCTTTCTTATTGGCTGTAATGAATCTTTTACAATACGGATGAAAAATTAAACATCTTTAAAGCACATCTTCATGCAATCTATCAAAAAAAAAAAATTAAAAAAAACTTTATAAAGCTGGAATGCGAGGAATGCATTTGCATTTTCAGTTTATTTTTATGAAAATGTAATTGTGTGCTCACATGGACTCCTTACAGGGAAGTGGCTTTTATTTGAAAGGTCGTCTCTGCAGTGGCACGACCCTCCACCCACACCTCTCTCCAAGGGGCCTCACCTCAGGCTTTATCTGGGCTGCCAGCCCCACTCTCCACACACTTACTGTACAAACAAGCACGAGCTCATCCGCGCTCACTCTGTAATTACTGTCAAGGCAGGCTGTGCAGAGAAAACGTGCTGCAGCCAAGTTGTTCTCCAGTCCTTCCAGCTGGCTCAGTCTCCATTTAGATTCATTTTATTTTGCCTATTTTGAGAACAACAGGAGTCTGACTGATCAGATAAGAGTTTCAGAGACTGGATGGTGATTGCAGAGCAACCGGTTATGACATTTTTGCCATTTTGAATTCCATTATTAACAGCTGTTGTTTTGCGACAGCCATATTATTATCACATCTCCAACCTCTACAGTAATCAAACTTCCATTCATTTTCACTGTATGCTGAATGACTGTGCTCAGTGATTGATGAGAGTGGACTGAAACTGTTGCTAACAGTTACTAGATGAAGTCTGGAAAAAGTGCCCAAACACAGAAACCTAATTGAATTTAAAATTCAACACGATCTGTTGACATGGAAGTAAATGGCAGTACTGTCAAAGCATTAAGATCACATGAATGAATGATTGCATGAATGAATGAAACCTGTATTGCCCCTAGGGGAATTTGCTTTGCACAAAGAGCATAAAAGAATATAAAAAGAACATCAACAACCATACATGACAACACATAATATAACATAAAAACATTGTGTGTGTGTGTGTGTGTGTTTGTGTCAATGTTGGTATGACATGTCATCATGCAATGGCAGATTAATACATACTGTATGACCTGATCTGCTGTGTGTCCTTTGCTTACAACAATTTCTAGATGAATTTGTCATCATGCGCTTTTCATTTAAGAATTAGGGGTTTGGATGCAGAGCGCTCCAAGACAGATAGTGTCATATATCTATGGTAAATTAAACTCCCAGAATTATAATGCATACATCAGAAATGAAAGATTGGGATGGGGATATATCGGAATTTGGACAAGAATAAGACTTGAATGCAATTTGGGATACTGGTGCTTTGAAAAACCCAAATCATTAGTATGAATAAATATATTTAATTTAATAAAAAATAAGATTCAGGGAAAAAAAAGCATTAGGGAGCTGAATGTGGGTGATTTCCTCATGTGCAGCACACCGGCAGTGTATTCTGCTTCCAAAAGCAGCCACAACTTCTTTTATCTTTGAATTTCAGGTGGTCACTAAGCCTCTAGTGAGCACAGCAACTCTCCATCAGTCTGTTGTTTTCTGTCTGTGTGAGTGATTATTTCATTCAGTATGCAACTTAATCAACTCCTCACCAAACACCTGAATACTTATGAGATTTGTATTTATGAGATTTAAGTACCACAAGTTACTGGCAGAAAAGGTATGCCCCTTGCTTGTAGGGTTGGGCATCATTTTGATTTTAACAATTCTGATTCTAATTCCAATTCTTCCTTACAGTTCCGATTCTTTTAGGAGTTAAAATACAGGTCACATGCTTATTTCACAGATAAGATGATAAAGATAAAAAAATATTTTGATTTAATGGTGATTTACGGTTTTACCAGGCTTTTTAAATGTAAAATAAAGCCAAACTTTAGAGTGCCGCTTACTGTGCTCCATGGCTGCAACACAACAAAGCGCCTGATATACGGTGGCCGCTATGGAAACCAAAACTTGTGCTTGTGAAATACGGAACCGATGATCGGATTCGAAACCAAATTTTCCAACGATTCCAATAAAGAAACGATTCCATTGGAATCATAATTTTTTAAACGATTCCAAGTTGGAACCGGTTCTCGATGCCCAATCCTAATTGCTTGGCAAGATGGCAGTTTACTGGCTCAATCAGGCCTAGTAGCAATGTTTTCGCTTGTTGTCTAAAGTGGGGTGACATAAGGACAAGCCAAGGGTGCTTTTTTTCCCTCTTTAAACTTTATATTTACTAAATATTCCTAATAATGTTTCACCCCACCAAAGAAAATCTCAGCCAAAACGTTGGGTGAGATATTTAAACTATAAATATATTTTCATATTACGTCTTCAAAACAGAAGAAATAAGCAAATAAGCCAAAGCGAAGTCGCTAGGTCAACCTCAACCCTCAAAACAGGTGAGACAATTCAACATGCGCCAACCAAAATAAATGAAATCAGACTGTACAGTGAAAGCTACTTGGTTTAAGGCTTTTTGTGGAGATGTGAAGCTAGCTGTCCCTCGCCAGAATGCCTCATCTACATGGAAAAACTAGGGCAGTAGCTGAGACCATTACCTTGTTTACTTACTCTCTTTTGAAATTTGGCACGTTGCGTTGTGGGATTGTTAGCAAAAAGTAGTGACTAGCCATGGACATACCATGGATGTTGTTATACAGCTACAAAGTCCTTGTCAGAAGTAGGAAGATGTGGATGGATGGGTCAACAAAACACTGGATTGTAGCACATGAGACTGATGTTAGTTTCCTGTTTCTAACCATTTGAACCCAAACCATGATCTGTCCCTAAACCTAACAATGTAGTTTCTGTGCCTAAAGCTAAACCAAAGCATTATCACATCATAAACCTGATTTATTTTTCAACAGTGATTTGTAATGCACAGATTATGTTGTTGTGCTGATAGGGGCGTCAGATCAGAAAGCCCTTCTACGTTTCGTTCTGGTTGTTGGGGACAAATGGCATTTCATTTGAAGGACTTGTTGGGGGGTAGGGGTGCAGATAGAGGGGAAGCACGAAATAAAATGGGTTTAGTGACACCATGAATGATTAGTCACTTTGTTAACCCTTGTTTTGTCTTCCCATCGACCATGCAACTTTGTGTTTTTCTGGGTCGAAATTTCAACATTTTGTTAGACTTTTCTCAACGTTTTTGTCGATTTCATTCCAATTTTGTTGTCACATTTTTTTCCAATTTTTTGTCACTTTTTTAATTATGTTTTTGTCAATTTTTTATCCAGTTTTTTGTCGTGTTTTCCAATGTTTTTTTTTTTCACTTTTTGTCACTTTTTTAAACAAGATTTTGTTTGCCGATGTTTTTTTTTCTCACTTTTTCACAATGTTTTTGGTCACTTTCTTCAGCGTTTAAAAAAAATAAATGTATTTGTCGATTTTTTTTCCAAGTTCTTTTGTCATAGTTTTGATAGAGAAAGTTTTTGTAAACGGGTCATATTTGACCTGAGGACACTAGTTAACTAGCTAATATTTCAGCGTTTTCCACACTTGTACATAAAATACATAGATCAGGGATAGCAACGGCTCTTGCCTGTTCCTGTGAGGCTCTTCCTGTGGGGAGGGCTGTGTTATCGGTTGATTTTTTCTTTTTTACTTTGTATATCATATTTTAGATAAGTCAAAACATGTTTGAATGCATCTGCCAATACTGCCAATACATTTTCCAATAATTTAAAACAAAAAAGAATGCAGCAGAGTTTTAGGACAGATTACGCAAACTGAGGACAAAAAACAGCCACAGATCACCCTCCCCATTAACCCTTTCAGTGCTGAATCAGATTGTTTGAAAGCCCCTTTAATGACAAATGAAGCAGCGTCCCATTTAGAGATGATTGAACTTTCTGAGGATGACAGACTGAAATCTGTGTTGAGAGAAGGAACCACAGATTTCTGGAAAACAGTGCCCACAGACAGATATCCCAATGTTAAACAGGCTGCACTCAAGCTAATGTCTTTTTTTTGCAGCAACATGTACTGTATGTGAAACAGTGTTTTCTACACTGAAACAGGTTAAGTCAAAACATAATTCTGTTCTTACGGACACAGATGTGAAAGAGTTGCTTCGAGTGGCCACAACCGAATAAAAGCCAGACCTGAAAAGGTCATGTACACATGGGGGCAAGCAATGTTTTTAACACTGCCATTGAACTGACATAAACAGGACTATTCTGCATGAGTTGATTGAAGAAGTTTTATGGTCACGTTTTGCCCTTTTTATCACAATAAAAAACCCGGACACTACCACACCATTAGTTACGGTTACAGAGTAAGCCGTAGTGAAATTTCATTGTTTACTTATCTTTGGAGCATTGGTTGTTGTTACAGCTTACATATAGTGGCTTGGCACTTCAAATATCTAACAGTATAAGTATCTGGCTCTGCGCTGTACAGTAGGTTATAGCTGCACAAAGCTTAACACCCTTCCCTTGACAGCTATGCGGAGCTGCAGGGTAGCAGACTAAACCAATCAAAGTAATAACGAGAGAAAGGAAGGATGCAAGAGGGAGGGAGGAAAAGAGATGGATACAAACATCTTTTGCTGATTAGAGTGAGCCAGTGGGCCGCTGGCTGTTTGTTCCACATCAGAATGTCAAGCAGGGCAGCAGCCTGCGCTGAGTCATAGAGGTGAAAATAACGGCAGGCATTGGAGAAGACGAGTCACCAGACTCCCAGGACCCAGAAGTCACCCACAACTCAAAAGAAATGCAGGCAAAGCAGAATACTACCCACACTGCATAGTCACATTGAGTTTCCTCCTCCAGTAGACATGCGTGTTCTTAGTTAGAAATGTACCTCTAGGAAAAGTGATTTCTTTTTCCTTGGTACATGCAGTTCTCGCTTGTGGTGAGCGCAGCACATTAGGCTGTCAAAAAAAGGCTGTGATAAGGTTTTGATGTCTTCACACCACAAACCACAAGAGGAACCAGCTGCCTAATGTCATTTTGACAGGCAGAGACATACAGTAGTTACTGGTGTGTGATGGTTACCTTGATTCCCTGGTTGGCAGCGTGGGAAAGTTGTAAAAGTGAACTTTCAGCTGAGCAGCCAGCAGCAGCAAATCATTTATCTTTGTAGGCTATATTCCATGTCCTGGCTATCGCTGCACTCACCACTGGCAGTTCAGCTGGCTCAGCCAGCCATCCAACAGCACGCAGCGATGTGGCTGTGGGCGGTGTGAATGTTGTCACTCTAGATTTTTCTGCAAATACTTCTTGGTCATAACAGGGGAGAGTCTCTCTGCAGTCGATGACGAGAGTGCCTCATCAATCAGTCTCAACTTGAATCGATCCCGCTTTTATAAATCTAGCTCACAAAAAAGTGTGAGTGGAGAGAGTGGCAACAAGGTGCGAGAGTTTAAACTTGCTGACATTGCTGTTGAGACATGAGTGCAGTGTCAAGGCCCTGCTGATGGCTCCCACAGGTTCAGATAAATGACAGGCTAAATCTGTATCTGTCCCCTGACACTGGGCACCAAGAGAGGAAAAGATCTCCCAACACCTGGCCTTTGGTAAATAACAGGATTTTAGGACAGGAGTTTAATAATAGTCATTTATGTTTTCAAAATGATTAAAAAAGCACATCAGTGCTTTGGGGTGAATGCTAATGTCAACATGCTAAAATGTTCACAAAGACAAAGCTAAAATACTGATGCTTAGCAGACATTCACCGTGTTCATCATCTTTGTTTAGAGTGATAGTAGTCTCGCATTGCCAGACCTATCTCCACAGCGCTGCGGAGGAAGGTCTGGCTAGTCCACACAGCACTCCAGCATAGGAGAAAAACATGATCTGGTTTATTGGCATTTCTTTAAATCAATCACAATCATCTTGGGCAGCGCTAAGCGCCAGACTTATCTGGGGACCATGAATGTCTGTATAAACCTTTATGGAAATATATCTAATAGTTCTTGAGATGTTCAAGTCTGAACCAAACGGTTGACCCACAGATCAGCATTGCCATCCCTAGAGCAGACCGCCCTCACCTGTCGTTAAGGTATGAGGATGTGTTGCCTAGAGCCATGCCTCTAGCATGGCCCAAAAATAACAAAATGGGGACATAACATTTGCTAATTTACTCATGCCAAAAAAAACTATAGCCAAAATAAATAAGTTTAAATAAAGTTTCCTTAATCCTCAAACAGGGGTTTGAAAAGATAAGTGTGGTTATTTCACAGACAGGATATTAATTGTCAGGGTCTTATGCTCTCTGCTCATCACATACATGGCATCTAAAATGTGTGTGCATGGCCCAAAATCTTCTCGAGGAAAGCTTTTGCTTTTCATTTGCTTTCTAGCCCTGAGCTTAACATTTGACAAAGTGCCACCTCAGCAAAGGCCATGATTAATTCTAATAAGACTTGAAGATTAAAAAAAAGAAAAGAAAATGTGATTAAGTTACTTCAAAGGATGTTTCCATTAGTAGTAAGGCACAGTGTGGACCTTTTCAGAGCAAAACAGACTGTGCACTTGACATTTTAATGTATTTGTGTAACTTACAGTATGTGCCTATGCATCCTAAATATATAAAAAAATATAACTGAATGCATGCTCAGCTTTTCAGGGTAAAAACTACTTTAAATCTGCTTTATGTTTTGGTGCTGGTAAAAATAGAGCATCATCACCAGGGTCACATTCTGATGATATGATTGAATGGGACTCCATGATCTAGTTTACATTTCGTTCTCTGTCAGCAGAACTGACAGTACTGAGGAGCTTGTGCAAAAGCAGAATCCTCCCATTAATTCAGATTTAATTTAGACTGAGCTTTGCGATGTACCATCTTTGGCCTAAACTGTTATATTCAGTGTCACAAACTGGCTCAAAGAATGTGAAAAGGAAGGAGTCCATTAAACTAAGGTTAACACAAAACAAACGAGTGGATCACTTTGTCAGCAATGAAAGCAGTGCATAAATGTGACATGTGCTGTGGAGGTGTTTAAGGTGCAAAAGATAATGAAGGGTGGATGTCATCTATAGGAAAAGAGAGATCGAATATTTTATATAGCCTAAGGGCCCAGGTGAGTCTAATCAGCTGACGACCATCCCATGCCAGCCAACTGACTGGCTAAACAGACATAATTAAGACCCAGCTAGACAAACTTCAAGGCAGATGTAAAGCTGGATCTTTCAAATAATCACAAACCTTCTCTTTGGCTGCTTTTCAGCCACACTAACGCTGTGACTCTATGGATGGCAATGTCGATCTGTCAGTTGGTCCGCCTACCACTTTAGTCCAGATGGAAATATCTCTATATACTGTAACTACTGTATGAATTGCCATGACATTTGGCATATATATTCGTGATGCCCAGGGGACGAATCTTAATGAATCTGGTGGTCCCCTGACTTTGCCTCTAGTGCCACTATGCGGTTGAATTTTAGTGAAATTTGAACATTAAATTGAACATGAAATTCGGTGCAGACATCCATGTTCCACTGAATTGTTATAATTTGCTGATCTACTGACTTTTCATTTAGCTACTTAGCAAATGTTAGCATGCAAAAAGGCTAAACTAATAGGGCTGAAACTAACAATTATTTTCATTATTGGTTAATCTGTTGATCATTTTCTCAATTAATTAATTAGTTGTTTGGTCTATAACATGTCAGAAAATGGTAAACTTTTGATTATTGTTTCCCAAAGCCCAATATGACATCCTTAAATGTCTTGTTTTGTTCACAACTCAAAGATATTCAGTTTACTGTCATAGAGTAGTGAAAGAAGTAGAAAATATTCACATTTAGGAAGTTGGAATCAGAGGATTTTTACTTTTTCATAAAAAAATGACTCAAACCGATTATCAAAATTGTTGGCGATTATTTAAATAGTTGACAACTTATCGAATAGTCTTTGCAGCTCTATAAACTAAGATGGCAAACATAGTAAACATTATACCTGCCAAACATTAGCATGCTCGCTTTGAGCTTGTTATGTTGATGTTAGCATTTAGCTCAGTGGTTCTCAACCTTTTTTGGGCCAGTGCCCCCCTATCCATAATCCAGGTCCCTTACCAATTGTAATGGACATTTTATAATCATGCTTATTTCTAACAAGAAAACATATGAACGCTGATGTATTGAAAAGGTTATCAAGTGCAAAGGGGAAACTGTTTTGTGATAATGCACCAACACCTGCTAACTAGACATTACACATACTGTAGTTTGACCTAAGGGTCATAGAGACGGCAAATGTTTAGACTATAGAAGCAGGATGGCGACGAGACATAAATCGCACCTTGACAAGTGCATCCAGACATTTCCTGCTCTTAAGGCTTCATAAATTTTACCCTTTAGGTGTTCCTGTTTTGTAGGTATCAGAGACCGTTGATCGTTTGGGTTTCCTCTTCAACTGTTCTTTGTTGTCTGTGTATAAAGGAGACTTACATTCTGCATGCACTTTGAGAGCTTTTTCTCTGCACTCTGCAGCAGTGTGGTGAAACCAGCGGTCCACTCTCGAGCAATAATACTTATGACTCTTCTACATTGCACTCTGATGTTTTGTGAAAGTTGTGTTGCTTGAAAGTAATAAAACACACAAAGACAGTTTGATTTTCCTCATTCTTTTTTTTATTGAAGACATCTTTACTCACTCTGCTGTATGAAACTTCCACCACAAACTTGGCGACGAGGATGGGATCGACAGAGGGTCGGTGGAGGACTCCATTGGTTGCTGAGGACTAGCTATCCAGAGATCCAAGAACCCTCTGCCCTATACCTCGTGAGAAACGTTGAGAGAGAAGGGATCAGGGGTCCCAGAGGACTCCTACCGACTTGGTCGATCCAAAGAATCAAGGAAGCAATTTCACACAGCGAGGGTAAGATGTCTTTTGAATTAAAATTGGAATAATGGAAAAAAATATTAAGGAAAAGACAAATGTGTTTTTATAGTCATTAAAAAAGATCCAGTGGAAGATCAGGCTGTCTGGTGTTTTTGGGGTTTTACCTTTGCTGTACTCTTGGTTGGTTTTGTGGCGATTCTGGTAGTATTTTTGAGACAATAATTTCGCCATAGTTTTGGGTTTCTTCAGGGAAGAAACCGTTTCTTCAGGGAAGAAACAGGTTAAACCCAACAGGGGGTTGAGTTTTTTGCAACGTTTTGACTAAACAAAACCACGCCTTACGCTGACGAGTGTACTGAAAGGGAGGAAATATTTCCACCCATATTGGGAATATGGGTAATAGGAATGGAAAACCATTTAATCTGGCAGGGCCCGTGATCGCTTTTCCTCATTTGTTTTTATTGAAGACATCTTTACTCACTCTGCTGCATGAAACTTCCACCACACGCCCCCCCCCCAATCAAATAAGATGTAAGCTAGTTGCCCTGAATATTAATGATTAGGCCCTATTATTGTTATGATTTTTATTATTGTTATTATTATTGTTATCAAAAATCATATAATTAAATTAAAAACTTTCAACGGCTATGTTCATAGACTTATTACGGTACGGGCCCCCTCTGAAAAGCTTTTAGTAGCTTATTTGGGGTTCCCCATTTCACGCGGCTTATATATGATTATTGTACCTTATGAGATTGTGTTTAATGATACACTGATGACGTGTGAAATAAACGTGGTTAACATTATTAAAGATACATTATGATAATGTTTGATGGAGACTTTAAAGTTCACAACAAGACTGATACATAACACTGCAGTACGGAGTGAATTTAAGATGATACTCTGACGTGCCAGCGCTGAGCTATAATTTTCTTGGTTGCGGTTGAGCCAGCTAACCAAACTTTCCTCTGTCTCCCAAGCAGGTGTAATTTAGAGTCGTCATTAAGTAATAAATGGGAAATATTGTCCCAAACTGTCTCCCAATTAATTGCATTCCTCTCAGGGCTCAGCTCTCGCTCCCATTTCCTTGCTATTGGGAGTATCCTATAGATACTTGCAAATGTTTAGCATAGATCTTGGACTCTAATCCTCTCACAGGAGAATCAACGAATCATTTAATGGTACTCCATAACATTTTAGGGCTGATCTTAAGCACAGATACAAGAAGAAGGATGTCCTGGGGACCTCAAAACTAGCTCTTAGGTCTTCAAAGCTCAACATACCTTTCTCATTGAATAACTGGTTTACAGTATAAATACCTCTGTCACTCCACTGCTTACAAGCAAAGGGTTTGTTAACAGACATTAAGTGTGTATTGTGCCAAATTGGGGGTCTTTGGTGTTTTTTTTGCTCCCAACGTCTCCTCCCAGGCAGCGCGGCAATGGTTATGTTTAGGATTAAGGTTAGGGTTAGCTGCCTGGAAGGCGCCGTTGGAGGCAAAAAAACACCATCGAGCCAAATTGGGGTGTTCAAATGCCACTTCTTGATGTAGCATAGTTGCTCCTCCACCTGTTTTAAAGTTAGTCAATGTGTTGGTGATAATAGGGCCATAGGCTAGCATACACTTTTTTGGACACACACCTGCAAAAGCAAGGTCTTGCAGTCTTAGACTTCCAGTGAGGTTTTGCTCTATTTCTCTCCATGGGGCTGAGGGGTCCATCCACTCTCTGAGGGCCTGTAGCTGAAAGGCTCTGTAGTACACTTTAAGGTTGGGGAAGGCCAAGCCTCCCGTGTTTGAGGTACGTTGCAGGGTAGAGTATTTTAGCCTACGTTGTTTATTATTCCAAATATATTCAAGTTTCTTCCAGAAATTTATCGGTGGGAGTAAGAGGATCATAGTACTTAAGAAATTCACACAAGGAACTATGTTCACTTTAACAACAGCAATCCTGGAGCGTAGTGATGCCGGCAGCGCAGACCAATTGGCCAGATCCCTTTGAACACTACTTAGTATAGTTTCATAGTTGTCCTGGACAACTCGCTGTAGGGATGCGTGTATGGTGATGCCCAAATACGTAATTTTTTTTGGGTTGGTATTGTAACACTAATGGTTGATGCCACATGCCTGTTGTTCAATAAAAGAACATTGGATTTATTCCAGTTAATTTTATAGCCGGAGATTGAGCCAAATTCGTTGAAAATCTTAAGAATTTTTGGAATAGACTCCTCAAGATCAGCAATGTACAACAAAATATCATCTGCAAATAATGATATTGAGCTGCTACTGGATTTAATCTGGATATTACAGATTTTATCTTGCCTTATGGCTTCGGCTAACGGTTCGAGAGAGATTGCAAATAGCATGGGGGATAGCGGACATCGCTGTCGCAAGCCCCGCTTAATGGGAAACGGCTGAGAGTGCAATCCATTGGTTGAGACTATGGCTGTGGGATTCATATATAAAGTACGCACCATGTCAATGAATTTGGCCCACAAACCAAGCCTCTCCATTACTTGCCACAAGTAGTTCCACTCTAGGCGGTCAAAAGCCTTTTCCGCGTCCACTGATGAAACTGCTGCCGTTGTTGGAAGGTTTTTGGCTTCTTCTATTACATGAAATAGTCTACGTATATATTGTCTGCAGCATGACGCTTGGGTATAAAACCTGATTGGTCGGGATGGACTAACTTCTCGATAAAGCGCTCTAAGCGGAGAACCAGGACTTTGGAATAAAGCTTAATATCAGTCCCGATGAGGCTGATGGGCCTGTAATTTGAGCAATCCGTAGGATCTTTACCCTTCTTTGGCATTACAGAAATCAGCGCGGTGCTGGTTTGTTGGTGGAAAGTACCCTTCTCTATGGCTGAAGTTAAAGCTTGTAAAATGGTAGGTCCTAATACGTCAAAATACTGTAGAAGAAGTTCTGATGGAATTCCATCCAACCCTGGTGTTTTCCCTTTTTTTTAACTGTTTTCAATGCTGATTTAAGTTCCTCTAAGGTTATCGGTTGACCCAGTTCTTCTGCCTCTTCTGGGTCGAGAAGAGGCAAGTTTAGTTGTTTTGGGAACTTCTGGCACTGTGTTGGATCTGGGTTGCAGGGGGACTCATACAACTTTGAGTAAAAGGATTGAAAAGTGGCTCTAATATCCTTAGGATTTGTTAAGATACCTCGGTCTGTGCGGATGCTGTTGATAGTAGCTCTGGATTCGCTTTGTTTTAATTTCAGAGCAAGCAATTTGCTTGGTTTACAGCCGTTAAAATAGTAATTTTGCCTCACTCTGTGCATTATGAACTCAGCTCTTCTTCTTAGCAGATCATTCAGCTCTGTTCGACTTGTGACTAGAAGAGTTTGTGTAGATTTAGAAAAACAAGTCTTAAGAGATTGCTCTAACGATTTACAGCATTCTTCCAACTCCGCTATCCTTGCCTCTCTTTTCCTCTTCAAATTGACCGCGAAGGAGGATGTAAAATCTCTAATAAATCCTTTAGTTGCTTACCATGTATATGCAGGGTCAGAAACTGAGTTGGTATTAATTGATATAAATTCAGCCAGTTTGGTTCTGTATCAAAAGCTGTGTTCTGGAGAAGGAAATTATTAAATTGCCATCTCCTAGATCTTTCTCCTAACATATCACAACAGAATGTGGTTATCAGCGCATTGTGATCAGATAGAATTGCTGGTTCTATTGCTATCGTGTGGAACATTGTCTTATTTAGCTCACTGGAGCACAACATATAATCAATGCGGGGGAGTGGGTGAGGTGGCGTGTGGAAAAGAAGGTGTAATCCTTGCTAGTAGGATTGTGCATCCTCCATATCTGTAAGATGGTGGGATTCCACAACTGTTTTAAACATGTCCGATATGCGTTTTGGGGCTTTCGTGTGATTGACCCCTGATCTATCCTGATTTAAATCAAGTACTGCATTCATGTCTCTGCTTCTCCAAGACCCGGTTGATTAATTCCTCCATATTAGAGAACGTGTTCACATTAGCCACCACTCCATTAGCCGCCGACATGCTAGCAAATTTCTCCGAACGAGTAGACAGCCCAGGCGACAACGAGACCCGCTCTTTCGTGCCTGCAGGCATTTCACCGAGTCACCGTGACAACACACAAAACGATTTGGCGTCAAAGAAGAAGTAATAGACCTGGTTATTTAATGAAATACGGAGGCGAGTGTCGGAGCTCAGTCTCTTGCAACCACAGCGGTTGCTGGTCACGTGCTTCTCCTCGCCGTCGAGTAACTTCTGAGGTAAGTCGATTAAATAGCTACCTCTTTTGAATTGTCAACTGTCTATATTTTATCAGAGGCCCTTTATGATGCATATACTGATCTTATTTTGTATGTGCACAGCGGACATGGGGGACTCGAGTCAAGTCATGTGACTCGAGTCACAAATTTTAGGACTTGAGACTTGCTTGATCAGCCTAATATCATGACCTAATATCAGTTTTAGGCTGTGCTTTTAGCTGTATAAATTCAAACTGTTCCAACTGTTCAAATAAAACTCCAGCACTTCATAACCACTGTCTTTAGCTTGTTTAAAAATGGAAACTTTTGTATGACTTGACTTGCTTGACCAAAGCTATGACTTGACTTGCTTGATTGTCACAAAAAATGACTTGAAGGTTAAGACTTACTCGTGACTTGCCCATGTGTGACTTACTCCCATCTCTGGTGCACAGCGCAATTATATATTTTATTTTTATCTTGGTAGACGAACGATTGCCTGCTAGTTTGTTAGCTCGTTTGCTAGTTTGTTAGCTCGACTTTGCCAGCTGTGAAGGTATCTCCAGGGGTAAATTGATTAAATAGCTACCTCTTTTGAATTGTCAACACTCTATATTATATCAGATACTTGTGTATGGCTTAGTCTTAAAATTATCATGGTTGTGTGGTCAACTCATGCCTCATCAGAAGTGGGCTGTAGTTAGGCTACTTTTAATATTGTAGAGTAATAATAATAAGAATATAAACTAGTCCATTTATTAAGTATATAATATTTATAGCAGGGGTCTCAAACTCGCGGCCCGGGGGCCAATTGAGGCCCGTATGATGATATTTTGTGGCCCCCCTACTTGACATCAAAGTTTAGTGTCAGTGCAGCCCGCGCGTTGTTCTGAAACGCACCTTTTTGCTGAGTCGTTGCGTGTGCCGCGCTTGCCACGCTTTTATTTTATTTGTTTAGCACTTACGGGCTAACATAGCTAGTCTCGTGACTGTGGCGTTTGTTGTCAACGGTTGTCAAGCTAGCCAACTGTGAAGTACCTGGGGAAGTATCAACGTTAGTCACTTGGTTGAAACATGTTCCAGAGTGACGGAAAATATATGCCATCACCCAGTTCCAGTCATGTCTCTCTCAAAACGTGCCGTGAAGAGAAAGGTTGGCGACGAGCACAGGCAATTTCAGTGAAAGTGGGAGATGGAATATTTTTTCTATCGAGCACAGGAGCACCCCTACATGTCTCATATGCACAGAGAAAGTTGCAGTGTACAAGGAATATGACATCAGACTTCATTACTCAACTAGACATGCTGAGGAGCATACAACATACCATGGAGATGAGAGAAAGAACCGAGTCGCCAATCTTAAAAAATGTCTATTGAGGCAACAAGATTTATTTAAGAAAGCAAACAAAGAATACTTTTGTTGAATACTTGACGCGGCCCAGCCTGACCCACACTCTACCTCGAGCGGCCCCCAGGTAAATTGAGTTTGAGACCCCTGATTTATTGTTTGACTTAAGATGGAAAATAAGCAGCTTGTGTTTTTTTTATTTGATCATAGTTCAAGATAAAGCCCTGTTTTGACTTTAGCTATCTATTCTAGTGTACATCTGTATTAGGGATGGATGATTAATCGAAAAATAATCGTAACTGAAATTCAGAGCCTATAACCGACGTAATTTTACCAAGTCGGTTATTTCGGTCTTTTAATCCTATTAATATTTCCGCGGCCACCCACTGTGTGTTAATGTACTTTCCCCTTAAAACATATTACGGCCGCCGCGTGTGTAGTCACGTGACTCCGCTCCGTCCAGTCTGCGACCATAGGTGCTTTCCGATCGGATAGTAGCCTACTTGTACTTTTTAGAGGAAAAGTACACTTCTAAGCACTTCTAAGAACTACTCTCCCCCAAAATCTTTTTTTCCGTTTGCATTCCCACTGGCCAAGTGGCCATAGGGACTGGTAGGAGGGGTAAGGGAGTGACGCAAGCACGGCAACGGTCTTTATAGCATCGTCACTAGACCTTAGCGTCACATACAACAACAACAAATGATGCTAATACTTGTGCACTTTTCCTATATTAAATGCACGTCGATTCTCGTAGTAATTCACGTAATGTTTTGCTCAACACAGACGGGGCTTTATTATACTCGGAACAGACCCCGCCTCTGCCTGCTGCGCTGTGGACGTGTGTGTGTGTGTGTGTGTGTGTGTGTGTGTGTGTGTGTGTGTGTGTATATGTGTGTGTGTGTGTGTGTGTGTGTGTGTGTGTGTGTGTGTGTGTGTGACGGCCGGCGAGCCGCAGGACACGCTTGTGGAGTTTAACTCTGAAAAGACAGTTAACCGTTAATCTTATGATAGACATTTATTATTTATTTTCTACATTTTTAAGAAACTTTTTTTTTTTTACATTAAAACTTAAATTACTTTTTTTATAAGACATTTTTATTTCATTGTAAAATCTACTGTTGTAGATTTCAGTTCAGTTGTTTGAAATATTTAATAAATAAGCATTAATTGCTGTAATAATAATAATAATCTGTGTGCTGTTTCCTTATTTTAGAATCACAAAGATAGGATTATGCACTCTTTCACTAGAAAAAATAACCGTGAACATATTTACAGTATAAGAAAAGAATTTTTTTTTAAAATAATCGTTCAATAATCGTAATCGAGGTAACTTGTTCGATTAATCGTGATTATGATTTTAGCCAAAATCGTCCAGCCCTAATCTGTATATAAAAGACCTGACAATCACTCTGGAAGTAAAAGAAGGTTTTTATTCTTGTGTTTTAAACTTTTTGTTGGGTGATTATTGATTACAATAATGACAGATTATGCCTTTAAGAAAACATGTTTTGTATTACAGACCAGTATTATACTACATATATATTATCTGTAGTGGGTTCTCATTTTTAGTTGTCCTTTATAGTGTTTTTATAGTGAATGTTGTAGTAAAACTCTGGCTTTCAGTTGTCACCCTACCACTCCAAATGTAAAACAAAAAAAAAACAAATATGCAATAATGCAATAACAGTCAAACAAGTACTTGGGTATGTGTTTTCATTTATATTTACCATTCAATATCGCAATCGCTGCTGTCAGTCCCATAGAAGAACATGACAGCGCGGTGTGTGTTTGGAACTATACAGGCTTACATGAACCACGTGACCACCCCGCTAGCGAGATCAAAGAGTGTCTCAACTCTTCTCTCTCTATGGCTCTGGGCTGGAGCACAGCTGAGACTTTTAGCATTGTGGTCACTGGTGTAGCTGCGTCAATCACTTTTCTCCACTGCTCTCTCCTCAACAAAGTGAATCTCGTATATGGGCCCTGTCAACATTAAAAAATAAACAAAATATTAAAAAAGAAGAAGGCTCTCTCTTGCACCCAGCGCCATTTTGGATGCACAAATAAAATGCAAAAATATATCCGATCACTACCTGATCAGGCAGATCACATTGAAATGTCAAGTGAGGACATAAGCGGACACAGCTGAGTTCCAATTTGGCGCAACCGATCACAAAAGTTGCATTTAAAGGACAAGTTTCGCCGTAGCCTACGTAAGTGGCCTGAAGTTTATACTTGTGCGCTGGTGTCTACGTCGTTCAAGCGGTATGTGTGAATGCGTGGGGAGTGTGTGGTACAGTGAGTGAGAGAGTGACGGGGATTTGCTTCGGAGCGAGTACCGACTCTAGAGGGGGAGACGGAAAAACAAAGTGTCTCCCCCGTGCTTTCTAACCATGGTCGGAAAGCTATAGCAGCAAAGTTAACCCTCTTCTTGATTTCATGTTGTTTAAGGAGAAGGAGAACCCGGAAATGAGTAGGGTGAAATGCAAACCTACTAAGCCCAGCCACACGGACCAATCACAGTTGTTGCAGCCTATGTCGCCGCGATGTGTTGTTAAATTTTTTGAGAGGTGCACGTCAGGACCATAAATTGGGCTTTAGTCGGTCAATAAAGCAGCTCTAGTTGTTGTTTGCCAGGTCTACAGGCTTCATGAGGGGGATGCAGCCTACTGTATGGGAATACTTTCAGGAAATGAGTATGTGTTGAGTGTTTTATTTCATATAAACCATTCTGAGGCAGCAAAAGTCTGTTCCATTTATAATTATAAAGGGAAGCTGATGAAGTATAGTGCCAGATGGTTGTATTTTGTCTTTACAATAAAAATTCAATAACCCACAAAACAAGGACATTTGTATATGCCTGTTACCAATAACAACAATAATAAGAAGCCAGACTGACTCTTTCTGTGTCCCCACATATCTGACCCATTAAAAACTTTCTTTAAAACCATGAACATGTTCAAATATTTACATAATAGCTGTATAATGGCAAACATTTTTAGAGTCCCTTCCTCTAAAATCCCTTTCATCTGAATGGGAATGGAATATTTATTAGTGGACGTTCCCACTTAGAAGTTGTTCTAGAAATCCTTCCCTCATTGAGACACAGTTGTACTCATCCGGTTAAATAACTGCATGAAAGTGTAATCAACCTTTTAATGTTAATGTTAAAGATGGGAGACATTGCAAAACAGCTTTGATATGCAAGATGTGATACAGTGCTTCTCCTGATAGCTCATTGTTATGCTCTGGACACAAGGCCTTGTTTATTAAAAGCTGCTGAGGATCCAAACTCAGCTTGCTATCATTTTAAAAAGCTTTTGCTGCAATTTATCTTTCAGCGCAGTGCCATGAATTTAAAACGTTGTGAAATGCACAGCCAACGAGTCCTGTCAAGTCTGTTTCTACTATTGTCTATTTCATTCCTGCTATTTTACTGGTGATGGACCAGTGTGGACCAGTCAGCCAACCACAGAGCCTGTCAAACTGTCAGAAGTTATGAAAGCAATTCACGGCAATGGAATGTCAAGCTACCAGCTGGATAGCAGAGAGGGAGAAAAAGAAAAGAAAAGAAAAAGGTAATTACAGTGCTGAGCAAATACAATATAAAAAGTTTTATACATTATGTCAAGAGCAAACCTTTTCAGTCTTGTTGCTAGTTTTTGCAACAAAATAGACACAATAAGATCTAAGCTTCAAACACCTCATACCTCTAAATATTCAATTGTTTATATTCATTTTGCATTGGTGTTCAAGTTTGCACAAAATGGAAGCGCAGAGTACCAAAATATCTCACTTTAGTATAGATAACATTACCACTACACTTATAAAAAATACTATGTATAATGTAATGTTTAACTTCATATACATAATATTTTATTAATAAAGACGATAGGAAGCCAGTTTAGACATCAGGTACAAAAACACAAAGCCTAACATACTTATTACTCTTTTCCTCATCCATTTCTAAACATACTACACAGTGCAATGTAAGAAAGCTTTTTTGCACACCTCTTTTGTCGGGCAGGTGCGAGAGAAGAGTCCCGCACACTGACCATTACGCAAGCAATAATTTATTTAGAAAAATACAACGTTTCGGTCTCAGACCTTCATCAGGTTAATTTACCTTATTTTAAAAAAATGTACCTGATGAAGGTCTGAGACCGAAACGTTGTATTTTTCTAAATAAATTATTGCTTGCGTAATGGTCAGTGTGCGGGACTCTTCTCTAAACATACTACACAAAATTTTTCATGCACATACATTTCTAAAGTAACTGACACAATTACTGTACACATCCTCAGTGCTTTGAAAGCTTTTTTGATAGTTGTTAGTGTTTCTATCATTCCTGTTCTAATCCTTTGCTCTAAGGGGAGGTTGGAAAACTTGCAGCCAAGGCTGACACAAATCAATGATGTATTAAGTAAAAATAGAAATACAACAGTGTAAAAAGAGTTCACTACAAGCGCCATTATGCAGAAAGACTCAATTCAATGTTATATTGTAATATAACATTGGATTATATGCGATAATGTGTAAGCAGCATTTGAATGCTGTGGCTGGTTGAGGTGTTAAGTTAATATAAACTATTTAAGTGTTAAGTTTTAGTTAAGATAGTATGTTTTGTAAATACAATCTTAATCTGTAAACTAACTACTAACTCAAGCTGTCAGATCACTGTGGTGGAGAAGAGGTATGAAGTAGCATAAAATGTAAATATGATCAATAAAATCAAGTACCTCAAAATAGTTTTTAAGTACAGTACTTGAGTAAATATACTTCATTCCTTTCCACCACTGACTACTTCCCACATGCCCTGAAAACTGCAGTAATCAAGCCACTCCTAAAAAAGAACAATCTAGACACGTCACTAATGAACAACTATAGGCCAATATCAAACCTTCTATTTTTAAGTAAAATCAAAGAAAAAGCGGTTTTTCAACAACTCAACCTTTTCCTGTCACTGAACGACGACAACAAAGTTTTGATGCCTTCCAGTCGGGTTTTCGACCACACCACAGCACTGAGACAGCTCTTGTTAAAGTCTTTAATGACATCCACTTAAACACAGATAGTGGCAAAATTTCAGTCCTAGTATTACTTGATCTCAGTGCTGCATTTGACACGGTCGACCATGACATATTACTAGACCGATTGGAAAACTGGGTTGGCCTTTCTGGCTCAGGACTAAACTGGTTTGAATCCTACTTAAAGAATAGGGACTACTTTGTGTCTATAGGTAATTATGCATCTGAGCATACAAATATGACGTGCGGAGTTCCCCAAGGCTCCATTCTGGGGCCTCTTCTGTTTAATATCTACATGTTTCCACTGGCTCAGATTATGGAAAACAACAAAATAAGTTACCATAGTTATGCGGACGACACACAAATTTACATAACCTTGTCGCCAGGGGACTATAGTCCAATACAAAAACTGACTAAGTGCATAGAACAAATTAACTACTGGATGTGCCAGAACTTTCTTCAATTAAATGAAAAAAAACGGAGGTGGTAGTTTTTGGAGCAAAAGAGGAACGATTAAAAGTCAGCGCTCAGCTTCAAACGACAATGTTAAAAACAACAGACAAAGTCAGAAATCTTGGTGTAGTCATGTAGTGTGTCTCAAATTGCGCACTTCCGTTAGTGTACTAACTGAAGTGCACTTCGTACACTACGTACTTACTTGCATAGTGCGTAAAATTTGACGGGGGAGTGTTGTCTCAAATCGCGCACTGCCTTATGTACTTACATGAAATGACATCACAACATCTCAGTCCTCCTTCTTCTTCTGTGAAATTGTGAATTGTACCAGGGCAGAGCATTCCCAACACTGTTGTCACTCGTGAAAAACACATTTCTGCTTTGTTCATCAAAATGTGTGATTGTTTTTATTGTTGCTTGTTTTTTCCCTCTGTTTTATGCAACCGTAGACTTACTGGTATGATGATATTCATACTTTTGCCCAAAAATAACCCAAAATGGCCATTTTTAGTTATTTTAGCAAAATCTGAGCAATTCAAATGGTGTCCAACTGACATAAAGAACATACATAGAAAATAGTCATATTATATGTTTATATAAGGGTGTTTATTGCAATAGCTATTAATTACAGTGACAATACAAGAGTGAAAGCAGAGGCAACCCAATAGACATTTAAATATATCCCATTGTTCTATTCATTGCTGGCCCTGTACTTTGATGGGGAAAGTGATATGATGGTGGACTTCAGACTCTCCAGGGGGATCCTTAAACGGTACATCCTCGGCACGGCGTGTGACCATGGCTGGGGACCCGTCATCGAGGCCCTTGTCTTCCTCTTTTGGCTAGCCAGCGGTACCTCTTATCGTGGTTTAGCCAGAGCCTTTGCTATGCCCCGGGCCACTGTGCACCGTGCTGTCCACAATACCAGCAGGGAAATCCTCTCTCTCCTCCCCCAGGTCGTTCGCCTTCCAGCAGAGGAGGACTTCCCTCAAGTTGGCAGCATTGACGGCCACATCTGTGTCCCTAACGATTATATAAGTCAGGACACAAACAGCATTGTTAATACGTTATAACATAGCATACATTAACGTACTGTAACATTACTAACGCTCGCAGCTTAATGTATATCTACAAGATCACACATCTAACGCTAAAATCGTCTACAGTGAGGACGATAGTTTAACACAACAAACAACCGTATACCACAACACATGTAACATTAGCAAGGTTATAACTTATTTGCCAGTGGTTAAACCAAAGAGTATAGACGTACCCGTAACTTCTTTGGTTAAACTGTGCCGCTGTTAGCTAGCTAAGGTTAGCGAAAGCTAGCTTGATAGCACATCAAATTACGGTACAAATTAACGTTATAATTCGCGGTACAGAAATCATCACCGACTCCAAAATTAACCAAATATACATAAACAGGTGGCTTATATGTTATACAAGTATAGCAAAAGACTAATGTTCAACTTACATTTGTAATACTCCGTGGGTCTCGCTGTCGCGTATTCGGCCGCCATTATTGAAAGTTTTTCACCTTATGTTAGCTCCGCCCCTTCCGCTACGTAGCCAAGATGGCGACCGTTGAGGGTGGAAAGTGTCCATCGATCCACACTCAACTTTTTGACCGTTATGAGTGCATCATCCGGGTACTTGTAGTGCACTGCATTTACCACACTTCGACGAGTGACAGATTGAGTGTACTCAAATAGCTAGTATAAGTACAGAAGTGTGCGATTTGAGACACACCTACAGACTCAGATCTGAATTTCAACAGCCACATTAATACAAAGTCAGCCTATTACCACCTTAAGAATATATCTACTGTAACGGTGTCTTTACAGGTCTCCCTAAAAAATCACTCAGAAAGCTGCAGCTGATTCAGAACGCTGCTGCTCGAGTCCTCACTAAGACCAAGGAAGTGGATCACATCACTCCAGTTCTGAAGTCTTTACACTGGCTTCCAGTGCCTCAAAGAATTGATTTCAAAATACTTTTGCTTGGTTTATAAATCACTAAACGGTTTAGGGCCAAAATACATTTCTGATCTGCTAATACATTACGAACCACCCAGACCTCTCAGATCGTCTGGGACAGGTCTGCTTTCTGTCCCCAGAGTCAGAACTAAAAAGGGGGAAGCAGCGTTCAGTTTTTATGCTCCACATATCTGGAACAAACTCCCAGAAAACCGCATATCCGCTGCAACTCTCAGTTCTTTCAAATCAAGGCTGAAGACCTTTCTTTTTGATGTTGCCTTTCTTTAAATAATTGTCAATTTATAAGTCCTCTGGGAGGCCAGGTTTGGAACCTGTGTTGCAACAGAAAACATAAGTCCTCTGGGAGGCCCGAGTTGGACTCGGTTAACTTGTTAAGTCCTTTGGAAGGCCCAGTTCGGAACTGGTAAAGCCCTCTGGGAGGCCAGGTTTGGAACCTAAGTTGCAACAGAAAAAAAGTTAAAGTATAAGTCCTCTGGGAGGCCCGAGTTGGACTCGGTTAACTTGTTAAGTCCTTTGTAAGGCCCAGTTTGGAACTGCTTAAGTCCTCTGGGAGGCCCGAGTTGGACTTGGTTAACTTGTTCTTATACTGCACTGTACATTTTATTCTCATCTTTTATCTGTTTTTAATTTTTTTTTTAATTTTGTTTTTTGTTTCTAACTGCTCTTTAATCAGTCCCTCCAGGATTTCGCGATGTCGCGATCGCGCCAATTCACGCAAATTCAACTAATCACCGCGAATTTGGTGCGACTGGCAATTTTGACCAATCACCGCAACTTTTCCGCACATTTGACCGATAACCTGAAGTTTCCCGCGACTTCAACCAATCACAGCAGTACGTCCCACGTGCACTCTGAGAGCCAATGACCAAGCGGGAGTGAGAACGGGTTGATCATTTCCTTGTTTTTGATATGAAGACGAGACGTGTGTGTGACTCATTTACCAACAAAACGTACAGCGAAAGACCGTGCAAAACAATTCAGACCGTCCTGCCAACCTGTATACATTTTAACATCAATGTAGACTGTAATGATTTAAAAGTCGCTGCCGTTTCAATCATGGCTGTCGGCTCTCTGCAGCGGGTGGGGCTACTGCTCCATTCCCCCTGCGACTGACGCTTGCACACATACAAACACACACACAGACACACACACAAACAACACACACGGTGGATGCAGGAGAAAAAGGAGATGAGACGACACAATGACCTAAATTGAGGACAGCTGCGCTCGTTATTGTAAGTGCAATGATAAGTTAAAGTCAGTACTTTATCAAACCGTATGAATGTGTGTCCCAGGCCAGGTTAGGAAATTAACTAACAATGTAAAGATCAACAAGCCACTGACAGACATGTTCAAATTTGATTCATTCAATAAATTATTATTTTTTTGTCTTAAATCCACCAGCCATTTTCATATTATACCAACATTTACAGCATCCTGAGCCTTTTTGGTAAGGTTACTAGGAAAACTCAGCCCAGGATAGTTTTATTCTCCCCAAAACATGTTTCCTTTTTATTTTTAAAGAACTATACAAAAAAAAAAATCACAACTTTTTTGCAACTTTCACTGTCTCCCGCAACTTCAACAAACAAAGACATCGCAAATTTTATTGCAATTTTTTACAAAAGCTCCTGCGAAATCAGCCATTTTAGGCCGCAACAATCTCAAAAAAAGGCCGCGAAATCCTGGAGGGACTGTTTAATGTTTTATGTAAAGCATTTTGAATAGCCCTGTTGCTGAATTGAAATGTGCTGTACAAATAAAGCTGCCTTGCCTTCCCATATTAAATCACTTGTTTCCTCAAGATTCCTGCACTTGTTTGATTACCAGTTTAATGCAACTCTTTAGTGGCCACATTTGGACAGCAAACTGATGACTCTTCAGAACTGCCTATTCTTATCCGTGGTGTACCAGTATCCAAGTGTTTTGAAATGTTCAACATCCATAGTTGAGTTTCAACAAATCAACAGTGCGATGGGAGGACAAACTGGAATTTGTGGGTTTAAGCAAATAAATAGAAAATAATAATTAGTTCTGTCCACTCAGTCAGTGGCTTTATGCATGATGTGTTTTAATGCTCTGCTAAGTGTGAACTTCTGTCAGAGATAAATACTTAATGCAAAAACAGACATTTTGTCAAATATACATGTGCATTCATTTATAAATGATTGGACATGCATAAATAATCCGTATTTTTCTTCCAGAGCAGCTCACACATTTGCCTCTCTGGCTGAAACTAATAAAAGGCGTCTGGCTGAGATACCCATGTCTCACTTCATTCAGCTGCCTATGTGGAGCCTTCATCGGGAAGTGAGTCATTCCCTCCTGCTCCTGTGTTGGTGGTGAAGAGATGAGCCGCATGACCCCAGCGCATGATTAATTAGGGATCATTATCCCATCTCCGCTCTCTTCAGTGGGTGCTGTGCTTTTGTCCTCGCTTTCATTAGCATAGCTAGATGCACTACCAGCCGCCTTTTGACGTGAACGTGGAACATGGGAATGTGTGTGTCACTGAGGTCTGGCAGAGGCTGTCCGGTATTCTGATCGGATGCTCTGGTGTTTTCTTTCTTCCCCGTGAGAAGAAGCTGAAGAAGGGAAGCATACAAGGAAGGAAGGAAATCGGTGACAGCAAGGGTGTCATTAGGCCTTTTGTAGAGGGGTGTGAGCACCTGTGTTATTGTGCCCCTGTTAGAAAGTAGCTTATTCATTGAAAAACACAACTAAACATAGTTTTAAATTAACATTCATTTATCAAGAAAAACATGCAGTATGCCAATTTCTTTATGGACCTGTAGTGTACTGGTTTGGATGTTTAGAGGAAATATTGCCTTCATTAGATACTTTGCTAATACAGAATGTTTTCAGCAGCAGATTTCTAAGATTTCTGAGTCAGTGAAGCTACTGTATAAGAAACATGTGTTATCAGTTATGAATAGAAGGTAACCGGGGTCCTATTCTTTGTGTGCTGACAATAACTATAATCCAGGCTGATGCCATTTTAACCAGGTCAAATGATGTTGTTCTTATTATGGTTATATAATGTTATTAGGACTAATATTGGATGCCATTGCCTTGGATAACTCTTGCACTCTTATTTTGAAATTTGGGGAATATAGTACGTAAATGGAAACCACAATCACATGCATTTAAATGATTGGCTATCCCTATACCATGTCTTAAAAATACAGCACCTTATTGTTAGCAGAGCAGGAGTTAATTTAAATCCAATAAAAGAATAATCTGAAAACACATCTGAAATTGAAATGCAATCATGCCAAAGCCTGTAATGACATGAGAGGTTAAAGATACTCTAAAACATGGCATCAAATTAAATGTCTGAAGCTGATTATGATTTCATCTGTAGCACGAGTCTTTTTTATGGCTTAGATTTAAAAAAAAAAAAAAAAAAAAAAAAAAGAAGATATTTGTGTGTTTACAAGGTTTAAATGTTTCTATTTCACATTTGCAGGTTTGATCCAAAGGATTTTCAGATTCCTCATGTTTTCTTCTCACATCCAGAACAATGCTCAATTAGAGAAGCAGAGGGCAGAAGGAACAACAAATGAATGAATAACTACAAGTAAATTACAACTCATCATTAATGGCAGAAATATAAAAAAATCTAACCAACTTAAGGAATGACACGCATGGGGACTCTCTTAGCAATTGCAAGTAAAGTCTCGCCTTCAGAAGTCCATAAAGTACAGTTGGTTTTTGATGTATTTTAGATCAAAGAAATATGTTTCTGAGATTCAAAAATACCTACTTGTCTTTTGCTACCAGTCATGGAAATAAACTTAAAAAACTTACTGCAGCTTTAAATGTGATTTCCGTGCAGCCTGATAATCTGACTGAATTGCCATTTTGTTTCATTCATTCAGTCAACCTTAAATTGTGTCCAGGTCAGCCAATTTCTGTTTGGATGTGACCACTTGACAGTGGGACCACCCTGTTATAACCACTGTTACCATTATCAGAAAATGTAAGATAACTAGAACAGTTGAAGTCAAGGCAAGATCTGAAAGACCAAGAAAAATGTCCTATAGAATGGCCCCAGACCTGATGAGACATGATCAGAAGAACCCACACATCACTGCAGAAGAGCTGCGAAAAAAAGAGTAGCAGTCACAGGTCTAGTTGTGAACACACATGGCAAAGTTGCAAAAGAACGTTTACAAACTCAACACAAAATGAATAATCTGAAGTATGCAAAAAAAAAAAAACCTTCAGAAGCCTGAACCCTTTTGCAAAATGCGCTGTGGACTGAACTTTTTGGTCACAATCAAAGAAGGTATGTTTGGAGAAAAAAAGGGTGAATATCTATAGAGAAGAACACCTTGCCAACTGTTAAGCATGGAGCTGGATCCATTGTTGTGTGGCAGCAGTGGGCACAGGAAACATTGTGCGGGTGGAAGGAAGAATGGATTCCAACAAATATCAAGACATTCTATAGCAGGGGTCATCAACTACATTTTTCCAAGGGCCAGAATGTTTCTAAGCAGACATTCCGGGGGCCGGACTTACAAATAAAGAAAATAAAATTAATTTATACCTAATACGCCTATTCTTGTTTGAAATTTTCACTTTCTTACTGAATTAATGCTATATTTAAATTTTTTTTACATGTATTAGTGTGAGCAAACTCCTAAAAAACATGGAAACTCCATAATGATAACTAGCTCTTTAACTAGAAAAAGATCTCAGACTAGAAGGCAGTTCAGTGAGGAGTGATAGTTAAAGTCTGTGATTAGGGAAACATGGTTGTAGTATGCAGCGTCCTGATTGGTGGAAGAAGCTTGCAGAAAGAAATGGCTGTTGTCAGGTAATGGTGAATGATGAATGGACTGATAAGCAGGCTATGCATTCGTCATGTATGCCCCATTTGCATTGAAACGATGCTGTTGCAAAATAATACAACCAGCATCATCATCAACAATGAAGAACGCGAACATAACGATCGCGTCATTCACGTGCAAATTAAGTAGCCACATGCATCTGTTTTGGTCTTATAATACATCCATAGGTTTACCGCTCCAGCTGAGATGATGGCTCGTTCAGCCAGCAGTTAAATTTATAAGAATTTGTCCAAATTTCCAGATTCCCAGCAAACTAAGATAAACAGTTAGACTACAAACAGACAGCTTTTGTTTTAGCTTGTTTGTAAAAATTCGCTATTTGCAGAGTAGAGCTGTGTTCGCGTAAAACAGCGCGTTGGACAAGAGTGGACTGAGCAGACAGAGCAGATTGAAATATCACTTTCTACATGTTTATGCCTGTCTATACAGGTGAGTGCATTTTTACTCTTTTTACTCACAAAGGTTTTATTGTAGCCTACTTACAGTAACAAGACTAGCGTGAGTTGATCTGCCCCAGCGGCCATTGGTAATCCTCTTTGTATCGTTCCCAGTCAGGTACTGCGTGTTTTAACGCACACACATCTCGACTCAGCTGTGTGTGTGGAGCGCAGGCATCGCTGTACAGAATCCCGGCATGTGAATAGAGATGCAAATACAGGGGCTGGGTTTGTGCTCTACCTGTGTAATGTTACCTGCTGTAAATGCTTGAAATGCTAAATAACAGAACGCATTTTTTCATCTTCACATTTTCTGAATTCATGATTATTCTGCGGGCCAGACTAAACGCTTTGGCGGGCCGGATGTGGCCCGTGGGCCGCCAGTTGACGTTGGCTGTTCTAGAGGCTAAAGTCCGTCCAGACATTGAAGTTGAAGAGAGGTTGGGCCTTTCAGCATGAATGACAATGAACCAAAGCATACTTCAAAATCAACCATGAAGTACCCTTCAGGAAAGATGGATGTAGGTTTTGGAATAGCCACCCAGACTTAAATAGAGATGGGAAGTAACAAAGTACAAATACTTCGTTACTTCGTTGAGCACTGAACAATGGGCGAGTTTGGAGAACAAAATTAACCATCTCCCACTCACTGGTTATCACATGGGCTGTGACCGTAAGATAACTCTGGGTAGCCCTGGAGGTCCAGCCGTCGGTTGTAATTGATACACTATATGCTTTTCTGAGGGTCTCAATTACCTTAGATTTTGTTTCCCTGTAAAGCGCTGGCATGACAGTCTGGCTAAAGTGGGGGCGTGATGGGATGGTGTATTTGGGCTCCAATTTGTTGACGAGTAGCTTAAATCCTTCATTTTCTACGACAGAAAACGGCCTCATATCTTTTGCCATGAAAACGCCGATACACCTTGTGATCTCTTTGGCTCTCGCACTCGTCGCCGCGAGTGGGGTTGCAAATCCGCCGGTCAGTGTGGTTTGGCCCACTAACAGGTTTTTACGTGCAGACGGCGGTGACTGGAGCTTCTCACTGTGGTGACGGTTTGTATGCTGCATCATGTTTGTTGTGCTATTGGTGTATATTAACATCTTCTTGCAGTATCTGCACACAGTTTTTGTTTTGTCCGTTACCACCTCACCTTTTTCATTTTTAGTCTTCGGAAAGCCAAAATGCCGCCACACGTCCGATTTGAATGAGTTTGGGGCATCCTCAATATCAACGTCATCTACACTTGCCGCCGCCATTTTTGCTTCTGTTAAAAGCTACAGCTTGTTCGCTGCTATCGCGCCTGTAAAGCGAGGTCAGAATATAGGCTACTGCTTCAGCGCCCCCTTCTGTTTAAAACGTGTATCGCGATTCTTTTAACATCTCAACCGACACGAATTTTCACATATTTTCATCGATATTCAACAGGTTCGGAGTGCATCGTTACATCCCTACTGAGTAGTATGGACGGTGACATGATTGAAAATGAAGAAAACGGAGATCCCAGATTCGGCAAACAAGCAGCAAGACATTCCCAATCATCCTTGGCCTTATCTGAGAGAGATGTTTGAGATAGTAGGCATCAAGAATGACTCCTGGCGAATGTGCTGCATAACTCTAAAAGTATGGGGGACTTCTTAATTAATGTTTGTTTAGTAATTCATATTTTATCCTTTATTTTCTTTCCAGAAGCCATATTTGAGCACACACACATACAGTGAGGAAAATAAGTATTTGAACACCCTGCTATTTTGCAAGTTCTCCCACTTAGAAATCATGGAGGGGTCTGAAATTGTCATCATAGGTGCATGTCCACTGTGAGAGACATAATCTAAAAAAAAAATCCAGAAATCACAATGTATGATTTTTTAACTATTTATTTGTATGATACAGCTGCAAATAAGTATTTGAACACCTGAGAAAATCAATGTTAATATTTGGTACAGTAGCCTTTGTTTGCAATTACAGAGGTCAAACGTTTCCTGTAGTTTTTCACCAGGTTTGCACACACTGCAGGAGGGATTTTGGCCCACTCCTCCACACAGATCTTCTCTAGATCAGTCAGGTTTCTGGGCTGTCGCTGAGAAACACGGAGTTTGAGCTCCCTCCAAAGATTCTCTATTGGGTTTAGGTCTGGAGACTGGCTAGGCCACGCCAGAACCTTGATATGCTTCTTACAGAGCCACTCCTTGGTTATCCTGGCTGTGTGCTTCGGGTCATTGTCATGTTGGAAGACCCAGCCTCGACCCATCTTCAATGCTCTAACTGAGGGAAGGAGGTTGTTCCCCAAAATCTCGCAATACATGGCCCCGGTCATCCTCTCCTTAATACAGTGCAGTCGCCCTGTCCCTTGTGCAGAAAAACACCCCCAAAGCATGATGCTACCACCCCTATGCTTCACAGTAGGGATGGTGTTCTCGGGATGGTACTCATCATTCTTCTTCCTCCAAACACGGTTAGTGGAATTATGACCAAAAAGTTCTATTTTGGTCTCATCTGACCACATGACTTTCTCCCATGACTCCTCTGGATCATCCAAATGGTCATTGGCAAACTTAAGACGGGCCTTGACATGTGCTGGTTTAAGCAGGGGAACCTTCCGTGCCATGCATGATTTCAAACCATGACGTCTTAGTGTATTACCAACAGTAACCTTGGAAACGGTGGTCCCAGCTCTTTTCAGGTCATTGACCAGCTCCTCCCGTGTAGTTCTGGGCTGATTTCTCACCTTTCTTAGGATCATTGAGACCCCCACGAGGTGAGATCTTGCATGGAGCCCCAGTCCGAGGGAGATTGACAGTCATGTTTAGCTTCTTCCATTTTCTAATGATTGCTCCAACAGTGGACCTTTTTTCACCAAGCTGCTTGGCAATTTCCCTGTAGCCCTTTCCAGCCTTGTGGAGGTGTACAATTTTGTCTCTAGTGTCTTTGGACAGCTCTTTGGTCTTGGCCATGTTAGTAGTTGGATTGTTACTGATTGTATGGGGTGGACAGGTGTCTTTATGCAGCTAACGACCTCAAGGATAATAAATGGAGTGGAGGTGGACATTTTAAAGGCAGACTAACAGGTCTTTGAGGGTCAGAATTCTAGCTGATAGACAGGTGTTCAAATACTTATTTGCAGCTGTATCATACAAATAAATAGTTAAAAAATCATATATTGTGATTTCTGGATTTTTTTTTAGATTATGTCGCTCACAGTGGACATGCACCTACGATGACAATTTCAGACCCCTCCATGATTTCTAAGTGGGAGAACTTGCAAAATAGCAGGGTGTTCAAATACTTATTTTCCTCACTGTACATGTAGATTCCTTTAAATGTTAAGGAGAAGATTAAAAAAGAGAAACTGGATCTGTGAATTCTCACAGAATCGCAATTGAATTCATATCTTGCTACTCAGTCAGAATCTTATTAACATGGAGTCGCTGTCACAATAATCATATATGTGATGTTTTAGGCCTATTGGCAGACATCTAAGGGTGCTCCGATTGATCGGGAACCTATTGTTATCGGCCGATAAAGGCTTTAAATAGTTTGATCGGTGGTCTCCATAAAGGCTGATCAGATAGGCCGATCAGATGACGCACTACTCGTGAGAAAATGTTCTATACGCAGCTAAGTTACACACCAACCAGACGGACGACCATTGGCAGAAAAAGCAGTTGGACTGATCAGTCTCCCCGAGTTGGTCAAAAAAAGTGCCTCGGAACCAGGGTGGGAAATTAGCCTTGTTGTAATGGATTGGACAGTTTTTGTCAAAGAATGCTGTTGCTAAGTAACAATGCACAATGCTTATAGGAATCACGTTACGTTACTGCTAATGAATCCCTAACATTTCCGGATTTTGCTGCTTCATAATAAAAACATTCAAATACCAAAATGACGGAGGACTTTTATTGTGAAGAACTTACAGGAAATGAAACCGTTCGCAGCCGGGGCTTTGACCACGCATAGTCGAGTAGCTAGTTTTCAGCGCTAGTCCGGGACGCCGTGTAACTAGCTAGCTAGCTAGCTAAACTGAGGTACAGACGAAAGGAAAATTATCTGTTAAAAAATGTGGCGACATATCCCCGGTGTTAAGAGGCCCGCCGCGGAGTCAGCAGTAGCTATGGATGTACAAGCTGTTGAGGGCGAAGTAAAGAAAAAGAGAAGGTACTTTTCAAACAAGTGGCGCATTGACAAAACGTACAGCGAAAGACCGTGCACAACATTTCAGACCGTCCTGCCAACCTGTTTACATTTTAACGTCAATGTAGACTGTAACGATGGTTAAGTCGTTTGAAAGCTGCTGCCGTTTTAATCCAGTCCTGTACTGTTGAGAGACACACACACACACACACACACACACACACACACACACACACACACACGGTGGATGCAGGAAAAACCGGAGATGAGACGTACAGGATGACCTAAATTGAGGACAGCTACACTTAATACATCCATGAGCTACACTCGTTATTGTAAAATCAATGATAAGTTAAAGTCCAATAAGTCCTTTATCAAACCGTATGAATGTGTGTCCCAGGCCAGGATAGGAAATTAACTTACAATGTAAAGATCAACAAGCTACTGACACATAATAAATACATTATATTAATAAAATATGTATTAATAATAAAACATAATTAATAAAGCAATTCAAAATATGATAGTGCACTCTCTTTTATAAATTTGAATTCTGGAAAAAGTGGCTGGCAAAAAATTTAAGTGGCCCCACCCTGCTCAGAACACACTAAAGACACACTGAAGAACACAGTTGTTTTGTAATTTATTCCGAATAAGGCTTTAGCTATATGTTAAGCTCTAAGCTGTTTAAGGTGTGTTTCTAACAGAGGAAGTGGAATGTTGAACGTTTCCTGTCAATAAAAGTAAACCGTTGACAATTCACAATTCATTATCTTCTGTTAATTTTAATACTTATGCATTGTTGTTAAGAATATTAAAATTAATATATGATAAATATATGACATGATAAATAGAAGGTTTCAAATAGACCCGGTGATCGGCATGGGTCAATACTGCTCACAGCAATCGGTGATCGGCCCCAAAAATCCTGATCGGAGCACCCTTACAGACATCCATTTAAAATGTAGGCAATGGCATATAAAGAGCCTTTCTTCCATGCCCACTGAAGTTTCTCAGCTTGCACTCTAGTAACATTTGTGTGGTCCAGGTAGCTTTGCATAAAAAATGGTTGTCATTCGCAAGGCTACTTTTACTTTTATACTTTAAGTAAATTTCCAAGCCTGTACTTTGTTACTTTTACTTGAGTAAAGAAGTTAAATCAGTACTTCTACCAGAGTATTTTTTTAACACAAGTATCTGTACTTCTTCTTGAGTACAGGAAGGGAGTCCTTTTGCCATCTCTGCTTAAATATCATTGAAAAACTGTGAAGAGATCTCTAAAATGCCGTGCATGCAAGGAGGCCGAATAATATTTCTGAGCTAGAGGTGTTGGGGGAAGGAAGAATGGGGAGAAAAGAATTGAAAGACTCTTACAGAAGCTAGCTACCTACAGGAATTGTGCGCATTCGGTTTTAGTTGCTCCGAAGAGGAGTTAGTAGTAACCCGGGTTCCCAAACTTTTTAAAATAAAATAAAAAGTCATCTTTAACTAAATAAATTGAACTACTGTACCATTTAGAGGTCAGATAAGCTTCTGTTCACTGATATAAATACATCCGAGGCTGTACCTGTAGTGTCACAATTCATCCTTGAGTGACTTTCTCCCACACACTACTTCCTAACAATTTAGCTCTGGAAAAGATATGCTGTGCCTCTGATTTTGGAGCTATTTTAGTCCAAGGAGGGATGCTCAATAACAGCATCAGTAAGCTCTAAAAGCTCACCCTTCTCTTGACACCTAGCCCGACAGCCATACACCTTTTGATTACCTTTCATCTGGTGTGCTGCAGCCAGACACTCCGATTACATCTGCTAATGGCGCAGCATCCTCTCCAGCCTGGCCTCTCATGTAGTTAGGTGTGAGGCAGCAGAGGTGAGAGAAAAGCTGGAGTCAGGAGAGTACAATTTGTTGCTTTATGACTACCGTGTGCCAAAACTAAAGATGGGGAAAAAAAAGAGGACAGCATATATTCAACCAAACCTGTACCATTAGTGGCTTCACTCATGCACAGCCCCAGTTCAGTTACTGGAAACCAACGGTTTTATTAAAGGCTAAATCAACACTGAAATCACATAGGGCAGAAATCTGCTGCTGCACTATACTAGGTTGTTACTTATAGACTTGGATGTTGTTCCTGTGACGTCATCCATACGTTTCTGAGGAGCCAAAATGAAGGTCAAGTGGGCAGCTCCAATGGGCAAAGAGGTGGAGCGTAGATGGAGCTGAGGCGGGCTTAATGAAGCCTACAGTCTTCAAGAATTTTACTAAACATACACTGTAGATCTCATATGTTCCCAAAATATCATTTGGCCTCCTGTTTTCACATGTTCAAATTGTATTTGCCTTGTCATGATCACCACTACATTTTGCTACATGCCATGTGTCTCCTACACACACTGCTTTACAGCATCCTGGTGAAGGAGGAGTGAGGCCCCTCTGGCTTATGTCAGTGGCTTTTACTGTGATACTCTAGCAGCACTCACACAGATAATGACACCAAAGCATTATCAAAGTATTCCCTTCAGCTCCTGCAGAGATCGGTCAGTGAGGTTAATGTACAGTAGGGCAAGACCTCTTCATCCAGCAGAGACGGACGACGTGCAACCAAAGAGTCCCGACCCACTGAGGCTGCTCTAAAGACCCTGTGGCTGCAGGATCTCTACATGTGGGTGGGAAACAGCACCCACACATGCACATGGATGGTTTAAAAGTGAAGTAATTGTGACAGACTACATTTCTAGATACAATATATACTCACTATTGTCATTAACAAGCTACTGATTTGGTATTTTTCACATTCTTACTTGGTCCCCTTTAGTTTCATAACATTCTACCATCATTGGACTCATACAAACTTAGTGAAAACATTTTGGATAAATGCAAAAAGACATATGGTTGAAGCCAAGTTAAAATGGCTGCTTAGCTCCTGCTGTTTTTTGAAGATCGACTGTGACTAAGGATTATCTCCACAACTGCAACCATACTTAAGGAGGCCACGCTACCATATAAATAACATGAAATGAATAAATATGTATAGTTTCTCCTTAAATCAGGCATCAGGGAAGATTGATACCACTCTCCTTGTCTGTAGGAATATGAAGTTACAGCCTGCAACCTGTTAATTTAGCTTAGTATTAAGACTGAATACAGCGAGGAACAGTTAGCCTGGCTCTTTCCAAAGGTAGAATAACCTGCCTAGCAACTCAAAAAAAACGTTTGGTTTTGTCACCGTGAGGTTTTTAGACATACATTGGAGACTCCAGGAAGTCACTGTGCCTGGCCAAGAAATATTTATAGCCATAGCCAAAACCCCTGTAAAAACACACTAATGCACTTTGTTGTATTGTTGTTATTTAAACAAACAAAATATAACGTAACTAAGCATTATTAGGCAGAATTTGCTACCTTTGGACAGAACCAAGCTAGCTATTTCCCCGTTTTTATGCTAAGCTAAACTAAGCGGCTGCTGGCTGTAACTTCCTAGATAACAGACAGACAGAGAGTGGTATCGATCTTCTCATCTAACTCTTGGAAAGAAAATGAATAACTGTATTTCCCAAAATGTCAAAACTATTACGTAAACTAAACTAAAAAGCACTTTGAGCCTATTATACAAGTAGGCACAACAAAATGTGTATATATATATATATATATATATATATATATATATATATATATATATATATATATATATATATATATAGACTATACTCTGCGCTAAGTTCCAGACGCAGCGACAGAAGATAGTCTCCGTAAGAAATTGGTGACCCCGCAAAAGAAAATATTAAATTAAATAAATAAATTTAAATATTAAATTTAGTTAACTGTTAACTATACAGTAAGTGTTTCACCGTGTGTACTTCGTCCACGCCAATCGGTTCTAAAGTTAAGATAGTAAATGCCGCAAAAATATTCCTTGTATATCTTAACAATCTTTACCGAAAGATACAAGCAAGCAGGGCTGCCTTATCGCTAGAGGTGTTGAAATTAATCAAATAATCGATGCATCGAATCGTGGACATGGACAATGCTGCATCGATAATCGACCGGGCCATAATCGATTATTTCTGTTTACAATTTAATGTAGGCCTAACAACCTTTCTGTTTACATATTCTGTTGTTTTGCACATTCAGACAGTGCCATGTGCTCAGTGCTGTAGTTTTATGTATCCAATTTATTTAGTATTAGAGCACTGCAGAATGTTTTGTTTTTGAAGCTTGAAAAGCTATGAATTAAATATCCTATATGGCTTTAATAGAAAAATGTATTTGACGATGCATCGAGATATCGAATCGAAGACATGATAATCGTAATCGAATCAAAAGATCAGTGAAGATTCACACCTCTACTTAGTGCACAATCAAAATTTTCTTAAAAACTTGCCATTTTCAGCTTGCTAGCTCAAAGGTTGGTGTTGTTTCCCGTTGGGATTTTCGAGAACAGCAACAAACAGAGAGCGGAAGCGAAGGGGCAAAGCCTGTCATGTCAGGCTTTATCCTGGAAATGTACTTCTGTTGATCCAGACTAAGTCTTTAGCATCTGAATGATTAGTGGGGAAGATGCATGATGAACCTTTGTTTGAGCTAAATGTGCACTTAAAAGCCAAAGTAGGTGCCTGTTTAAACCCTCAGCTCGAAGCAAAGTCCTAGTGGTTACTTTGACCCAGGACCATTGTTGCACATATCTATCCTTTTGATGTGACTACCCACTGATGCAAAGAAAACTCAAAGGCTAAATCAACATGGTCCTAGCCCAACAGCTTCTTTCCAGGACTCCTTGAATCCTATTATTTACTGTAAAGCTGCTCGGCCTTTCATATGCTTATGAAATATGGCTTTGTGAGTTACTCCAGCTATAAAACTGAGCATCCGCAGGCAACAGGATATCCTGCTGAGAAATGTGGCAGGGATAACAGCTGCCTTTGGTTTCTCTGGGCTCGCTCGATCATGTCCAATGGCACTAAAGCTTTCAGGAGGACTGTCACGGAGCAGAGTGGGGCCATTATACACTCTCTCCACCGCTCCTATGGAAAAAAGATTGAGACCATCAGACCAGCGCTGAAAGCTCCTGTACCGACAGACCAGGGCAAGGCAAAAGTGAATCTATCTGCGTCTGAGCTCTCCTCTCAACGGGAAGTCTTTGACATCTCCAGCCAGCTGTGCTGCGGGGGAGAGCTTCTTCCATCATGTTTATCGACTGGGAGCTGTCCTCTAATTGAAAAGAGCTAGAGTGGAGACTTTCACTTGGACTCCCTGTTCATGAATAACTCATCGATAGCTTTATGAATAACTAATCGATGAGTTAAAGATCAAACATGAATCCTTGCAGAACTTAGAGGGAACACTCCAGACTTTGCCTCATTAAAGAATGAACTTAAATATGACCTTACCATCTGTCCACACTACAAACAGCAACATATCTGCACTTCTTGGCATCACATAATTCTTTCTTGAAAATACACAATTTCACCAGCCTTTGGGGAATTTCCAAACCACAGGCTTTGGGACTTAGATGAGATTAAGGAGTTAAAAAGACCTTCTGCTAAATACTGCTTTGTCATCATTAACGATAGTGAGCCTGCTGTTTGCACGCAGAGCAGAGAAATGACACACAAATACACACACTCTTTATTAATATATATTTTGAGCATGTATTAATGTTTTATAGATGGCTAATTTTCCATTGATAAAGACAAAGTTTGTAAAAAATTTTGATAAATCCGCCGGGTATATTCTCCTCCAACATTACTGTTCTCTTTTTTCATAGACCCTTGCAATAACTTTGGACATGAAGTTGTAAATGATGTATTACATACTGTATTCCCATTAAATTATATCAACATGATTATAACAGTATGCTAACATGCTGGTGTTCAGTATATTTCTAGGCCTAATGTTTACCGTGTTTAAGGTCTTGGTATAGTCTGTTAGCATGCTAACATTTGCCAATTAGAATTAGAAAAGGCTTTATTGCCAAGTACGTTTTTTACACATACAAGGAATTTGTTTTGGTGTTGTAGGTGCATGTCAAACATTCTCTAAATATAAGAAGGTTAAGAAAATCAAGTATTAGAATATAAACAATATAAGTATAAATATATATACACACAGTATTAAAAATAAAACTAGAAAGAGCAGTACAGCAGAGTAAGTACAGTGGCATGTAGAGCCAGAGGTGGGCTGTGGAGAGTGTCAGGTTGGGTTCTGGGCCTTGTTGATAAGGCTAGTGGCGGATGGGAAAAAACTGTTCTTGTGGCGTGAGGTTTTGGCCCTGATGGACCTTAGCCTTCTGCCAGAGGGGAGAGACTCAAAGAGTTTAACAGCAAACAAAATGTTTTGTGCAGTTGAGGTTGATGGTAATATCATTAGTTTTGCAGGTATTTGGGTATAAACCAAATAAAATTTTTGACTTGATGGTGGCATTTGATGAATAGTCAGATGATCACTTAAGTTATTTGAATTTATTCTGTAGGGATCTTGAATATCTGCAGCAGATTTCATGCTGGTGTGCAGAGCAGCCTGAGCTGACAAATTGAGCGCTCTGGGATACTAAAGTTAAAGTTGAAGAGCTTGAACTGCGGCCAGGAGAAGCTTAAACCAGATCAGTGGCGGGCCGTGTATTTTACACCTGGGCCTTCAGTACTATCCTACAGCAATTAAACCACCTTTGAATAACCTCACCATGACAACAGGATATTATCGCGTGGAATAAATTGATTTAACACAAGGGTCAACACCTAGAGAGTTTCAATACACTATTGCAGAGACATAAATACACAGTGACTGAAGACATCACTTTTACGCAGTATGGCAGGATGCTGTATCACATATAGTCAAAATTAATGTAACCACCAAAGAAACAAAACAACCCCACAACAACCAGTCACATTTACCCATACGACGACCACAAAGCAATCAAAAACAAAAATAACACAATCGGCGATCAACAGGCTTCCCTACAAATTTCAGCCAAGCTGCTGGGGCTCAACAACACACATGCCACCACGCACACACAAGGGCACAGCTCAAATCTTTAACACCAGCAGCAACTATCTGAAGCAAGCAGTAATAGCTTGTAAAACCATTTTACTAAAATGAAGAAAAATCCATTAGACCAAACCAAAAGCTGCAACAGCAGAGGGATTTACACAAAATTCTGAAGGTCTCAGAGTAGTATTTTTCACCAGGAGACAGCACAGGGGGGAAATCTGATTGGATAAAAGCTCTAATTTATGAAATGCACTAGAAGCCGCACAACTGAGGGAGAGTAGCAATGGAATTACGGTAATAGACTCGTGGGAAGGGACTTAGTTAAATACATATGAAATTTATTTATTTATTTATTTATTTATTTATATATATATATATATATATATATATATATATATATATATATATATATATATATATAAAATTCTGTCAGCATTTGAAAGCGTGTTTAATCCAGCTACTAGCTAACGGTAGGCTAACGTTACCCAATGCTAAGTGTTAAGTTAGTATTTAATAGTGTGACATGCAGCGATGCTTCTGTTGCCTGTAACGTCAGTTTCAAAGCATCAGAGAGAGTAGTGCAGACATTTAAGTGGCACCAAAATCCGTGTTAGATACCGCTCGTTAAAGCAGGATTTTAACATGCGCCGTTCACATGAAGTGAACATTTCGTTGCCGGTATCTTTTCACGGCAACCCTTCATAGAGATTTATCAGCTTACTTTAAGTAACAGTGACAGTAAAAATGCATTTCACACACACACTATTATTATGGTTAAACTTTGCAATTGGTCCACGGTTCACATGCATTCTGAACCGTGAGTGTTGAGCCGTACGGACCACGGATCAACTATGGTCCGTTACACCAATAGTAATAAGTAGGTTTGGACATTATAATATACATTGTTTGAAATCTCCACAAGTTGGACTTTATCTTTTGGAAATGATGACATTTATTACATGTAATACATGTAAACAAGGGCAGGACAAAGACCAACAGGAATCCATGCTGAAATAATCGAGGTAACATTTTTCTGGTAAAAAGAATGCTATTTGTTTTTAGTGTCATTTAATAAATACATTTCACAGTACATAATTAACATCATATTTAACACATACATATTTGACAGTGTAAATACCCAGTAACTGCATATGGACCATAGAACAAGACCTGATGAGGTGATATTGCATTGAGAAAAAGCATTTGCACAAATGTTTCCTTTCTCCAAGAAAGGAAACTAAGACCTGTAACCAGCGGCGACACAATCGTCAATTTACACGGCAACACTTTGACCTTTCACTGTCACCTCAGGTACTCTAAGAAAGAGCAACAGATCTAGTCTAAATATCACTGAATGAACCAATAATGCCGTATGCAGGCTCCTCTTTTTCATTATCGCACCATAATGCTATAAAACTGCTCTGCATGTGAGCAGTCCATTTGTCAGTCTGCTACACCTGCGTCAGTAACAAGACAAGTGTAGCTGCAGCACCACCACGTGGTCATGGTTGAATGACCTGAAATGCCCTGGCTTGCTCACACTGAGTGGGAGAAAGGTCTGTATGAGAACCATGAACAGATCCATGAACACATGCTGTGACCATGTGGCGAATAATGAGGCTTTTTATACAGAGGAAAGTCAGAAAAAGCATGTCACAACAACTTGAGACTGACAGCTGATTAAAAGCATTTGAATTTTAAAGCTATGCTCTCCTTAAAGTGTGAATAAAAGTAACTGACAGAGAAAAAAACACTTATGTGTTGCAGCGACAGCATTGATTGATGCACAAAGCGTGACATGATAAGTTCATTATTAAAAATATTCAAAGCAGAACAATGGAAACTGACTTATAATGATAATGGCACAATAAACATGGCACTATAAAAACACTGCCATGATTTGAACATTAAGTACTAACAGCTATTGTCGTTTTGCCTGGGGAAAAGTGCAGAAGACCTTCTGTTACAAAGCAGCACTAAATGCACTGAGGACCATTCACTGGATTGAGTTACTTCAGGTGCATTCCAAGTCTTTAAGCCTAACCCAGCATTGAGCTTCCACATTCCCATTCCCATGATACATCTGCTGAGGACTGCGTGGTGATAAATCAGGTAAGCATAATATCACAGCTATTAGTAGTAGGGTAAAGATGATATTGATATCATGGCTTATAACTGTCATTTATTGCTGCCCCTGGCTCAGGGTCTTTATAGCTTGTGATTCCTATTACAGGGTTTAAGTGGTGACACCATCTCTACTTGAGACTTAAAGGTTTGTTATCTGTTTTTGTCTACACATATTAAACGGACAGAAAAAGCCTGCTTTGCTATGTTTTCGTAATTTTCTCTTGTATTAGTTCTTACACAAAGCAATAAGAGGAAAATCTGAAAATGTATGAAACGTGCTTTGACTGCCAGTCTGTTCTTGCCCATGTGAGTATGTTAATGAAATGCATTTGATCTGAAATTGGACGTACGGGCCAGGTAATTTGGAATTAGCATAGGGAAATGTCCCAATAATCCCATATGAGGGCAGCAGACTCACGTGCCGTATGCAAACCACAAACCAACTCGGACAAAAGAAGAAATAAAAGAACAAGGAACGGAAATACCTACTAAGAATAGGAAATACCAAAGGGCAGCAAAAAGACGAAGAAAAAAAAGGTTCTTCTGCAGAGATAGAAGTTTCGTTAAGAAAGACTCTTCAGCATATGTCATCCACTTTTTGACAAATTAATAACACTCTCAAAGAAATAAAAACCCTTTACAATGTAACAAAATGAGTCGCTGTTGGGTTTCAACGCCACGGCTGTGCTCAGGTTCCACGAAACCATCACCCATGTCTTGAGGTGGTGCCAGGTGGGGTGGGGTGGGACACCATGGTGCATTGCAATATTGTGTTGAACATAGCAGGCCATAGTCATTTTGTCCACTTTTTCAGGTGTGTATAAAAGCCTGCCACCTGCCTTTCAGTATATCGACAGTGCGCTCTACCACTGAGCGAGTGCACATCAGTTTCTGGTTATCATTTTAAATTAAAAGCTAGATTTATGATGAAAGTTAATAATGCAGACTTACGAAAATTCTATCATGTAATAACACTTAATCCCCCCGATCTCCAGCAGCACCTTGATTCTACCGCATACCCACCAAACTGTAGCAAAAAGGAGTTGTGCGCTCCCCCCGGCCAGCGGGACAGGTGTGTGTGTGTTTGTGTGTGTGTGTGTGTATGTGTGTGTGGGCATATTAGTCTAATTTTCTTGTCATGTAGGCTTCCACTTCATCTTGTGTAAACTTTTAAAATGATAAAATAGGTACATAATTGTAAAAACATTGTGTTTTCACGAAGTAAATTGATTTTTCATCCTCGTAATTAATATTTCACAGCACAAAACGTAGGTTGGCTTTTGTGCGTATTGGCTTATGTGTGGTCCAGGGCACTCTTAAAGGTCCAATATGTAATATAGTTACTGTAATAAATCCAAAAATAACCCCAAAGCGTCATCAGATATTAAGGAAACATGCTAAGTTGAAATACTACCTTTTCTGACAACAATGCTAATGCCAGTATTTTCTCCTTTTGAAATTTCCATTCCGTGATTGAGTTTCTGTTTGTGTTTTGGCCTGTGTGTTGTTATCAACTGCCCAGTTTGACAGCCAGGCCGGGTTGCCAGATATACCTGTAAAAAACGTAAACCCAGTGCGCTACAGCTGTAACGTTAGTACAGCCATGAAAGCAGCAAACAAACAAACAGGATCAACGGAGATAGAGTCTATCCGACTCTATCTCTATTTCTAACAGTTGCGTGACCAGAGACGTAACAAACCCTGGGTAAATATTGGAGATGTATTTGAAAGACGGCGACAGCTTAGAGCCCAAAAGGACGCCGAGTTGGCCAATTTCCTCCTGAACAGGTAAGCATTAGCTTCAGGCTAATTTCTCACGGCTACAAGGGACAGGCATTTTATATAATTTCAACATTCGTGTACTCACATTGAATTATATAGCTAGAGTACCCGAGTTGGTTACTCGCAAAAACAATTGAGACACAGCCAGTAAAGTGATTCCGACTGATCCTGGCTAACGTCGCCATGCTAACCCTGCTAACTGCTAACGTTACCAGAGGACCAGGCAAGCGGGCCACGGCTGTTTACAACGTGTAGCCTGTTCAGCGGCCGTAGCCGAGAACGGTGAGTTATTTTAAGAGGGAGGGCTGTAAATCGGGAAGAGAGGATGGTGAGTTTGCAGTGTGTTTAGTGATTGTTGCCGTAATTCTAAGCCAATGAAGTGTTTTAGTGGTTCCTACCGTACTTCTAAACCGAGGAAGTGTGTCTGTCCGTCAGGTGGAGAGGACGGCGAGGTTGTTGTGTTTCTAGCGGTTCCTACCGTAATTCTAAGCCGAAAAAGTGTGTCCGTCAGTTGGATGCAGAGATCCGTGTGAGCACGGGCTTTTATGACTGTCAATATAGCCAGCATCTAACGTTAGCTACTCCACTGCGCTGTGAAGTAATGTCTGGCTATGTGAGACAAGCGTCTAGCAACATTGTTGTGGATGCTGCGGTCTCAGCCTGGCAACATCCTTGAACTTCGAGTCTGGGGAGTAGGGGGCGGGGGAGACGACTCTCTCCAGCATTTTGAATTTTACTAGCTGTCAGCATTACATATTGCACCTTTAAATTTTGATCTTACCTAAAAACAAGTATTGATGAATGCCACTGTACGCAAACGTGTACGCACATTTCATGCACGAGGCGGATTGACTCGACGTCAGTGGTCAGTAAGACATTAGATTTCTAAATGTATTGCAACTGTACACATGTGACAGGGTTGTGCTGAAAGGGAGCATGCTCAGAACAAACCCTGCCTGGATAAATAAACGTTAAGAAATATATGGCTGCTCTCTGGCTTTTTCAACTGCACCTCTGACATGTTGGAGGGGCCTCTGTTGGTGAGTTGGAACACACTGCGGACAAAAGCGAGAAGAAAATGTTTCTCGCCGTGGTGCAGTGTTGATGTTTAGTCCAGGGGTACCTCTGACACAATGGGCAACATGGAGACGGTGGCCCGCTTAGATTCCTTCATCTTGTCCAGGCCGAAAAGGAGGTCCAGCTGGGTGACTGGCCGCAACCGGTCCTCATCCACAGGTCTGGAGCAAAGGACAAAAGAGGTCAGAGGTCAGACACAGTGACCTATACACAGCTACCAATAGCTATGACCCAAACTAACTTCTCAATGGGCGTTTTAAAAAAAGACTACAGGATCAACTCAGTGCATTGATTACTGAGAACTACAGTAAGGCTGCATGTCTGTAGAGAGCCTTCAGCAATGTGTTCTGCCTTCTTTTATTCCTTAGTACCTTAGTGTTTAGAGTGCTGAGAACATAACAAGTTAAAAATCTTTATTTTTGTAGCAATAGTGCCTTGCTCCAAGACTGATTTTACTAGTTGCTTAGGAACAACTGAAGCATGGGTTACACAGATGAGATATTTAGCCTTTTATAAAAAAAAAAAAATAAAAATAAATATATATATATGCTTTTAAAATCAACCAGATTTACCTCAGATACCTTCCAATTTAATCTCATACAGTACTTTGTGAAGTTGATCAACACTCCAGTGACTCTGTATGTGAGGCCTGAAACTGAAATTATTGTAATGTGTATTCACTCATAACTTTTAATATCACATTGAAAACTGAAAAGAATGTTTCATTTGTGGGAAGATTAAGTCAAATGTAAAGTTAGAGAGTACCAGGATATACATCACTTAAAATAATATTGCTGTCAAAAAACCCACACTTGTCTAACCATGACTGTTTAGGGTAGGTACTGTATTTAAACAAACAGATGCTCAGTGGACCCAAAGGCTATGAAATCTGTGGGTGTTTGAATATGAGTCATACTTTTCCTCCTCCTCGCAGTCCTGTAGCTGCTGAGCGATCTGCCTCATCTGCTCCTTGCGGACGTAGTCCCGGACTCTGTACATGGCAGCGTCGCGGCAAAGCTCCCGGAGGTCACTGCCAGAGTAACCCTCTGTCTTCTCAGCAATCTCCTTTAGATTAATGGCATTGCTCAGCTGAGTAGAGAAGTAGGACAGCAACGTGAGACAAATTTAAAGAGTTAACCTGTGTGTTCGTGGGGGATCGGATTTACTTTCATGTGATTTGACAAAAGCTGACTTGAATAAAAAGAAATCACATCTTACATTTTCTCCTGCTAAGATCAGCCTCAGGATGTCCTGTCTTTGTCTTGTGTTCTGCAAAGACAGAAGGACAGTGGTTCTTCAAAGCATATTAATGTGCAACCTATGAATCAAAAAAAGAAGGCACCTGTCAATTAGCAACTAATCACCAGTTTAAAGACTTTCAAATGATTAGACACTGCCTAAGTGCCATTACAACTGCCTGAACACATTATACATAAACACTAGGTGTAAATACATGTACTGCTTTAAGATATAATTGTACTCATTTACTGTTTTCTCCTGCATCAACAGCTTACATATATTTATATCTGACATGATTAGGTGCTGTTTATTGTACTGTATTACAAATATATTAATTTCACTTGAATTTATTCTGGGATAAAACTGCCCCAAACATTTGACAGTAAATGTGATTCTTCCAACATATTACATACCATATAAATTCATGTGTATTAATTTACTTTTCATAGATGACAACTGTTTGTGCTAGGGTATGTGTGTACGTGTCTTACTGGCAGGCCAACATGAAAAGTGGTAGGCATCCTGCGCAGAATGGCTGGATCCACGTCCTGTGGCCTGTTTGTGGCTCCCATCACCATCACCTACAATCATTAGAATCACAATGTGAATACATTATGCCGTCAAAACCACCTATTGCATTAACTCTTCAAACACAGGACAGGCACCATGTGGAACAGGAACGATATCCTGCATGCAATGTAGGTTTAGATTTAGTAAAGTTTAAGCGTCTTCAAAATAAACAGTATTGGGTAGGATTTCTCGTCATTAGAAAAGTGGGACTTAATCTGGGATGTACTTAATCTGGTACGTACTAGGGGTTGCATGGACTAGTCGACTTTACTCCTCCACAATGATGTTTTGAGCTTAAAGACGACTAGTCGCTGATCATGTGGTTTTGTCACTAACAGCATAGATCTGTAGCACAGTCACTGGCAAAATTAGTCAAAACCCACGGTCATTTTGAACTTTATTTAAAAGCCACGAAACATTCGGGAGGAGAGCTGCCTGTAGCCGTTTGGATTTCTGCTACGCTAAAGGACGTTTGCGGTCAGCTGCTTGTGTAAAGACACGCAGGAGCTACTGTACGTGCTAATGCTAACGTTACAGGCTGTCCAGCATTGGATCGCTGGATTATCGCACGGAGCCCAACGTAGGAGGTATGACTCATGCTAAACTTCATGGCCATTTAAATTGCGTGCACACATAACTAAGCATAAATCCAATGCATTTGTTGCCAACGAGGACGGATAATAGACTTTGCACTGAATGTTTGTTTACGGCAAACTTTTGATTGACTGACTATCACAGAGATGCGCGACACAGCGTAGGACACAATTACCGTGACTGGTGTGCATAAAGTTACAGCTGTAAACCAAGTACAGGGTTTCCCGCAGCACTTTGCAGCTTAGGCGGCCGCCTTAGCAAGACACGCTTAACTATTGGCATGTCGGTACTACCGAGGACGGATTCACTTTAAATCAAACGGTGCCAAATTTTGGTACCGAGAGCGCATAAGCGCGAGCTTATCTGACGTCTCTGCATCTTGACAGAGAGTGGAGCTCCGACTGCCGACACACACACACACACGCACGCACACGCACAGCTGTGGTGCCGACGGAGCGAAACAACGTCGACTTTGTTAAAGTCACAGTGTCACAGCAATGCTGGTAAAGCGGTTGCAAGTGTGTTTACACTTTTCAGAACTCCACGCAGACAGCGTATATAACGGCGAGGTGAAAGCTGTCACGGTATGGGTTAACGTTAGACTTCCTGTGTTACAGGCAGGCACCACTGCGCTCACTATGTCCTATTGACTGACTGACAGGCTGAGGTTGTCAGTCCTTTGGTTGTGTTACCTGGGTGGTTGAGGAAGTATCCAGGCCGTCCCACAGGCTCATGAACTGGGCCTTCATCATGGCTGTGGCCTCATGGTCCAGGCTGGAACGGTTCCTCAGGAATGACTCTAACAAACAAGAGACAAGGAGCAAAAACAAGGATGAAGACAGCATTTACACAAAACTCATCTGCTCCTCGATATAGCATAGTATCGCGATATACAGTGACAATGCTGTATCGATAAACAGACACTTAGTATTACACTTTTATTATATAAATTGCACATGAGAATTTAGCATTTTTGGTACTAGAATGATAAAAGCAATTGGGGCTCACAGCGTCAGGCTTTGAAATTTGTCTACACTGATAGAGGGGACATTATAATTAGACATCTGTTAAAGTGCTAAGACTGAATATGCTTTAAGGAGCTGCAAACCTATAAAAAGAAAGGTTTCCAATGCTGCTTTAGTTGCTTTTCCAGCCTGACAAAATTGTATTTCTGTCAAAAACCCTTGATTTTTTTTTGTTGGTATGAAAACTGTAAAAACATCATAACAATATCAGTATCAGCTGTTTGAAATACATTCTGCTTGAGTAAAAATAAAGCTGAATCACATCTAACAGTGTAATAAACTAATGCATTTCCAAAGTAATCAAACTCACCCATCTCATCAATGAAGATGATGCAGGGCTGGATTTTGACAGCCAATGAGAAGACCGCAGCAGTCAGCTTCTGCGATTCGCCGTACCACATGTCGGTCAGCGTGGATGCCTGAAGGTTGATAAACTTGCAGCCCGAGGCTTTGGCTGTTGCCTTGGCGATCATGGTCTTCCCACATCCCGGAGGACCAAACAATAAAACACCTGCAAGGACAAAATATTAACAAAATTAAGAAATACTGTTTCTTTCAACCTCCGGTTATGTTTTTGTTTGAAATACTACAATTAGTAGACTTCAAGCATATATTAAATCCCATGTGTACGTTTATAAAATACATCCTGTTTGAGCAAAACAATACATTTTACATGATTTAACAGTTTATATACCTTATTATACCTGTATATTGTGACTCATATCAACTATTGTGATAGTTGTGTGAAATAGTGCTGGGTGCATTTGGGCACATAGCTCTAAATGGAGGCATAATGCACCAAATGACTTTCTAACAATAATGAGAAAGAGAATGGCTAATAAACAAACCGATGGGCTTTATAACAAATTCTAATATCTGTAGTTTGTCAAAGTCATGAATCATAAAACCCAGTTAGCGTGCCATTGATGCATTTCAACTCAAATTATTAGCATTTGTGAAAGAAAGCGCAGTCAGAAATTTCAACGCCGACTTGGTTGACATTGTTTTTGTTATATATTAAGAAATAAATATTGACCGTGAGCTTAAAAGGCTAACTTTCTTCAGCACTTTTCAGTTCCATACTGAGTTAACAGTGTTGCTCCCGTTACAAAAGTCGCTTCCTACTTTCAAGCAGCAGCTCTTGGATACTTAAATCTAAATCACAGGGACTATGCATTCTTAGTAGACCTAAAGAAGCAGGGTGACCCTGAACATACAGAAAAAAAGTAACCAAGTAGATTGTATGGCAAAATAGTGTTCCTCAAGTCAGTCCTTTGACCTCAATTCAGCATAACACATATTTCACTACAAAGCATACTAAAGGCAAAAGAAAAATCTGAAATAAGTAAGACATTAAGCTGGCCTTAGTACAGGTCTGGTAGGTCATCAGTTAAGAAACCAAGTGTCTGCTGACAGTATTAGCAGACCATCAACAGCATTTGAATTATTTATTGTGAGAAGGGGGCATGTAGTATAAGATTTTCCCTTGTTACTGCTCCTGTTCGATCATGAAACGTGTATTATTACTCTACAGATCACATCTCATAATTAGTGTCAAGTGTTTTGTTAGAAGTGTGCAGTGAGTTGAAATAACGATTAATGAAATAAAACATCTCTTCCCCAAAACTGACAAATTGGGTAAAAAGAATTTCTTAACAGGTGACCTAATGTGGATGAAAACTCCTTAAAATTAAAGTTGAACAAAAACTGAAGATTAAATTTAAATTAAAGAAGCACTGAAGATGAAATAACGCCTGCCATCAGTGTGTAGTTTCCAATCCATTAATACATCACTCACAATTACTATAAGAAGTTCATCTTATTTGATCCTATAGTGTTAGCATGAACCTTAAAGATTATGTGTCAAATTTGACCATTAAATAGCTGATTAGATGACATGCTGCGGTACCTTTAGGAGGCTGAAAGAGTTTGGATCCAGCCAAAAGGTGTCTTTTCTGAAAGGGCAGGATGACTGTGTCTTGCAGCTCATTGATAATCTCATCCAGACCTGCTATATCTCTCCAGGACACCTACAGGAAGGCAGATTATAATGAAGTGCAATGATAAAAAGGGTAGAAATGTCACGACACTTGATAACCTCAATGTCATGGATAAGAATTACAGCCGTTACCTTCATAGTTTGAGGATCAACTAGATGAACTGCAATGTTCATCTCATACTCTGTTAGTTTGACGCCCTCAATGCCAATCCTCTTCATCAGTTGTTCTGCCTGTAGAGAGGAGACGCACAACTCAGCTGAAGACACCAAAGGATAACTGATGGTGTGCAAAATGCTGCTCCAGTCATTCCTTTCATTTCTTAATCATATCTGCTACACTGACAGCAGAGAACTCGGACAAATGGCTATGTCCACCTTGATCTTACATAATATACTGTAAATGTTTGTTATGTGCTGCTTAGTTTAGTTTAGTTTAATATGTTCAATATACCCTTTTCTTGGCTTGGTTTTTCTGTTTGGAGGTAGGGTCCATAGCGTCTACAACCCATTTGATGCTGTAGTAGGTTGCTGCGCCAAAGATGGTCAACCTCAACAACATGCCCACCACTTCATTCCTGGACAACGGCCGCATCAGGGCCTCTTTGGGAATATCCTTAAGCAGCATCTCTGATAGCTGATGTCAGTCCATTAGCTGGGTAAAAAAAATGTGTAACAGAGAAGATAAGAATCATAATTTCTGAAAATAAATAAAAACAACATTGACTTACATATCACACAACTATTTAGCAACAGTTGGAAACAGTTGAAAATAGGGGCAAGGTTGCGCAACTTTGGCTACATTGAACGTATGCAGACCGTTAGCAGAGCGTACGTGCCGCGGAATGTATGTTTTAACTGGCTAAACATGCTGCGCGCACACGGCGTAGGAGCTTTTGCTTTGGGATTGTTGTTGTTTCTTCAGTTTTTTGAGCTGGCACAGCGCTGTGAAACATCAGCTGTTATCAGAGGATGCAGGTAGTGATGGTCAAACGAAAGGTGCTCTAAGTGATGTGACGCATTTTTTAGGCTACAACATTTTTCGTCACATACAGCAAACATCTCCTCACTATCCGCTAGCTGCCTGTCCCCTGAACACACTGTAAAAAAAAACGTGGTCTATGTAGACAGCCCAGGCTCCACAAACGGCAACAAAAACAAACTGCGCCAACCTGCACCATGAACCATAACAAACAGTGTTCCAGCCAATAACTGACAAGGAGGAGTTGGTTGAGTCATGAACGTGCATTGTGGAAGTAGCCTACTGGCTAATGCTGCTGCAGTGATGGCTCAACCAGCTCCTTCTTGACAGAGACCGCGTTTTTGTTTTACAGTGGGTTCAGGGGACAGTCAGCTAGCAGACAGTGAGGAGATGTTTGCTGTATGGGACAAAAAATGTTGTAGCCTAAAAAACGTGTCACATCACTTAATATCACAAAATATATGAATAGAAGACTGTCCTATTTTTACGCTCCGCGGAGCATTCGCACCTCTACGCGCTGCTCTCATACCAGTTTAAGTGTAAGCCTAGTGTTGGAACGTCCGCTCCGCATACGTTACAAGTGCAATGTAGCCAGCCCATAACATTCATTAAAATTAATTGAACTTTTAAGGAGAGGAACGAGAAGCGAATTGCCTGTAAATGTGAAAACATATCTTTATCTTGGCATCCGTTTTTTTTTTTTTTTTAAATATATAGCATAATTATATAATTTTGTCATTCTTTCAGGGGGGGCTCCCCAAAACAATGGTAGGGAAAACACTATGCTCCACCCTGTGGTGGGAACTAGAATCCCATGTTGCTTGATTTAACAAATCACACAATTTATGTTGCTTTGCAGTGCATTTCTGTAATTAAATGGCAATATTGCAAGTGTAAATCACATTTTACCCATACCAATTGCTCCTGGCTGACCATCAAAATACATCGTGAATGGCAGTGAGTAGGTTAAACCAAATCATTAAATTTACATTTCTTTAACCATACTAAACTTACCATACTCCTTGTTGGATAAGACGTATGCCGAATTGATGCATGACACGGGTTGATTCGCCATTAATGGTTAAGCATATTTTTGAGGTAATACAATAATAATAATAATAATAATAATAATAATAATAAGAAATGGTGCAATGAGGTATGGTCCTAAACATTTGTGCTGTGGAGCTTGTTTAAATTTCTGGCGTCAGATAGTTCTCCCAATCAGAAGCTAACCCGTATGTCACTTGGTAACAATATTTGCTACTAACGCTAATTGAGCTGAGGTCATTTAACCTTACATACCAACACAAGGTCGCTATTTTACGGTATGGTTTACTACCGAGAAAGAAATCCTATTAATTCGTCAGTTAGCATCTCCAGGCAAGCTAAAGCTAACGAACATAGCTAGACTATACAGTCTATGCTAACGAAGCTGAAATTAGCAAGCACCAAACAGTCATTTTAGCATCGTGAAATGTTTATATAAACCTAAGGGCTTTGTACATTTTACCCATACTCTGTTTGCTGTCACACATACATGTAACGCCCCTTGTCAGATAAAAGACAAAAGAGTCATACTTACTAAAGAACAGCGAAATGCTACTGAATAACGCTGAAAACACTGGCATTTAAGGTGCATTACGCTTTGTAACTCGGGTAGGAACAAACACTTTAGTTCCGGGATTTGTTTCTACCCACCTAGCCACAGTCAGCCACTGGAGGGCAATGCTTGCACACAGATAATATCAGCACCATGGACAGCATCTCCATTACTACGGCAGGTAGAAGTAGGTGAAAAAAGTAGTGCGCAGTATTTGGACTGGCAACCATTTATTGTTTACTGGTGCTTAAATGTGCATGTGGCATTGCACCTTTGAGGGACATTTTGAAGAAAGAAAATCAGTAGGGAATTTTTGAATTTTTATATTAATTTATGTAATCAATAATATGTATCATAAAAACACTTATTTTAAAATGTGTTAATATGTATGCAAAATATGCTTAAAGCTATTTAAATGTATATACTTTTTTGCCCATTATGCCACAACGTGTAATAAACTACAATGTTTTGGTAGACTACAGTTCATGGAAATAATAAAGTTTGTTTTCCACTTATTTCCAGTGCTGTCTCATGCAAATATTTCAGTCTTCTTAACAGCAGCCTCAAAGATAAGACTGTAACAAATGGACTCCTCCTACAAGCAATTTATCAGATTGTGTGCAAAATTTGAAAATGTTGTTACAGCTCTTACATCAACCTGAATACAAAAATAAACAATAACCGTTTCCATTGTATCATTCACCTCACAGTCCACAGGAGATGTAGTACACTCGGGCCCAGTTTACCACACTTCTCTGTAAGCATAATTAACTGGATTTTGAACAATGTGCTAGAAAAGGGGGATTGTCTTTTCTATTTCTTTTTCTTTTTTGCAGGTTCATTTGTGTTGATTAAAAACTTCAAAACCTCTCCCTCTTTATAGACCAATTAGTTGTCCAAATTGGATGCAAAATTCCATTCTGCACAGCACAGTTTAAGTGTCCAGCAAAGTTAAGTTCATCCTTGTTGTGAAAATGGCACAATTCAATTCAATTCAATTTTATTTATAGTATCAAATCATAACAAGAGTTATCTTGAGACACTTTACAGATTAGGATTAGGAGTAGGTCTAGACCACACTCTGTAGTTTATGAAGCCCCAACTATTACAGTGGTTGCCTCAAGAGCAAGCATTAGCAGTAGCTATTGCGACAGTGGCGAGGAAAAACTCCCTTTTTTGTTAGGAAGAAACCTCGGACAGACCCAGACTCTTGGTAGGCGGTGTCTGACGGCACCGGTTGGGGTTGTGATGAATGGTGGCAATAATAGTCATAATAAAGATAGTGGAACAGTGACCACAATGGTAGTCGTAGTAGTTCCTGTCATAGTAGGGCACACAGGCTGCTATTTCCCACACCTTTGGCTGTGAAAATGCTTCATAATAAGCTTTAATCCCCCTGTACTGCAGCAGCAAGTCCCATGAGATAGCAGCTTGACAGGGCCATTTTGATGGGTCTGGGCATGAAAGCGCAGGCTTGTGTATGTGCAAAGTGCAGCCGGGGCTCCCACAACGGCTCGCACAAAAACAACCACTCTCAAATGGATAAGACCAAAACCTCTACCATGCCAACGCTGAAATAAAGCTCTCTGGTGCTGCAGCTTTCACAAGCTGCAGTCTTAGGAGAAAACAGGCTGGCAACTGATTGTTTTGCCACATAAGTTATGATTCCCTTTCAATGGGGTACTAGCCAGGTTATAATTTGCCATTCTTTCATTTGTGTGACTACTGGGCAGTGACTATACACTCACCTAAAGATTATTACCTAACGATTATTAGGAACACCATACTAATACTGTGTTTGACCCCCTTTCACCTTCAGAACTGCCTTAATTCTTTGTGGCATTGATTCAACAAGGTGCTGGAAGTATTCTTTAGAAATGTTGGCCCATATTGATAGGATAGCATCCCCCACACCATTACACCAGCACCACCACCAGCCTGCCCAGTGGTAACAAGGCATGACGGATCCATGTTCTCATTCTGTTTACGCCAAATTCTGACTCTACCATCTGAATGTCTCAACAGAAATCGAGACTCATCAGACCAGGCAACATTTCTCCAGTCTTCAACTGTCCAATTTTGGTGAGCTCGTGCAAATTGTAGCCTCATTTTCCTATTTTTAGTGGATATGAGTGGTACCTGGTGGGGTCTTCTGCTGACATTCAGTTTGGAGTTCAGGAGATTGTCTTGATCTGGACTACACCCCTAAATGCATTGAAGCAGCTGCCATGTGATTGGTTGATTAGATAATCGCATTAACAAGAAATTTAACAGGTGTTCCCAATAATCCTTTAAGTGAGTGTGTATCTACCTTTTAACTGAACGAATTTGAACATTTAACAATTCAGTAAATGTTGGCCCACACAGCAGTTAATTACCTTTTAGATCTCCCAGGAAGAGATATAATCTCCTGCAGGATAAATAATCATTTGGAAGTGGATTATTTATTTGCCTGTTACCCAGAGGAATCAAAGGATTTATTTTTGAAAACACTAAGTGCTGGAAGTAGACCACTCATCTGAGTATATCCACTTTTCAACAGAAGTGGACTGTCTTTGTGGTTTATTCTGTAGTGGCTGAGTTTAATTATTAATTTGTATTATTAATATGGCACCACTTTCTACTAAGTCAGGAGTTATAAAGGGTTTGCACAATAAATCATAACTAATAGCTTGATTGATGTTTTATACTTTTTTTTTATTTTTTATTAATGCTTCATAGATCAGTTGCTGTTAAAAATTCCACAACACAATGTAGTGCATTCAACTATTGCCCTTCCTGCCACTCTGCTTCCTGGTTGCACTGTTTGGCATCATCAGCTGCCAACTGTTCAGGGGCGTATAAATGATTCATGTCTATTATATGACAAATAAGCCTATTATTGTCATTTGGCATAGATGAAAAAACAGAAGGATGAGAAGACGATAGATACATGAAAGAAGGGATGTCTGGTTGAGACTCAATATCGCTCAACAAAGGGATTTCACATGGTGCTGAGGCTTCTTCGGGCATCCTGCACTCTTTGTTCGATCTGCCAAGGTAAGTCACGCAAGTCGACACGCCAGAAAAAGATGATTACAGCTGTACAGTAGTTCCAGACTGACAACTTTCTCCAACTTTCTCAACTCCGTGGGCCCCACCATGGATACAGCATAAGAAAAAAACTGCTTAAAGAAAGAGTAATAATTTGTGTTCTCCTTCTCCTCCATCACCTGAGACGGGGGAGAAGGCTATGCATTCCCTATTCATGCATATAGATTAGGCAGGTTCCAGACTTCTTGATCTGAAGAGGAAATCAGTTTGTTAGGTGAATCAGTGAGGTGGAAATTTGTGGTATAATACAAATGTTCTGAAATATTTCATATCATCAAAACAGAAGATTTGTTTTTTTTATACAGTTTTAAAAAGTAAAAAGTTTTCTTGTTTTTTCTTGTTTTTTTTTTGTTTGACAGCGGGCTGATAATGGTGGCAGATGTAGTCAGTATTTTGTATCGGTAGTCAACATCTTGACAATGATTATATTGTTAAACCTAGTAACAGTGACACGAGGAAGACGACTAATTGTGTAGCATAATAACACATAGTTACTTTAACTCTCTTGTCTGTTCTCACCTGTCATCTGTGACAGGCTGCTGGTCCTCCTCATCTGCTTTTAAAACCACATGCTAGTGCACTTCAGCTCACATCCACATCCATCCATTGGTGTGCAAATCCCTGAATGATATAATCACTCAGGCATGAAAATGGTAACGCGCATGCAACATGTTTGTTGACATTTAACTGGCCCAGTTTATGTTGGATTGACTGAACAGCTTTAATGAATGTTTCCTGAGGAAATTATGAGCCTGCGTAATAGATGTATTAAAGAAAACGTCAATTGTTCCATGTATCGTTCCTTTTGTGCGTTCATATTACACATTACCATAGTAGACTAAGTGATCATTGTAACTATCATCATTGAATGCAGCAGCAGCAGGGGCTCGACATCGGATGATTCATTCGGAAATAAAATATAACATTTATGAGATTCCATTTTAATTCACTCTTCAAACTCTGATCTCTGCTCCTTGTTTCACCTCTGACAATTTTGATATATTCATTGGAATGATTCCAGTTCTTTTACAGAGTCAGATTTTAAAGAGATTAAATGCTACTGTGTCTGAGAAGTATCTCAGACTGGTTAGTCTAATAAAGCTGGAATCCAATTTAGAATAGAATAGAATAGAATAGAATAGAATAGAATAGAATAGGTCTTTATTGTCATTGTCACATGTACAACGGAATTTAAAGTGCTCTCCAGTCAGTGCATCAATTCATTGAGTTATTTAAAAAAGAATAAATAGAAACATAGCAGCATTAGCAGTATACATGAACACACATGGTCATACACATCCAGTCATTGCATAAAAACAGTATTAACACACAGTCATTGCATAAAATCAGTATAAACATACTGCACAACTACAGACATGCATACTTTCTGTCATTTGCATAGATCTATTTCACAGCTTCCATACTGCACATTTTTTGCAGCATTAAGGGTGGTTATTGCAGTGGGATAAAAACTATGTTTGAGTCTATTTGTCCTTGCATTAATTGATCTGTACCGTCTGCCTGAAGGCAGCAGTTAAAACAGGGAGTGACCGGGATGATGTGTGTCCTTTATGATGTTACAGGCTTTTTTGAGACAACGGGAACTGTGTAGTTCTTCCAGTGTGGGGAGGGAGCAGCCGATGATCTTTTGGGCGATGTTGATGACCCTCTGGAGCTTTTTCTCTGTGCTGCTGTGCAGCTGGTGTACCATACGCACATGCAGTATGTTAGTATGCTCTCAATGGAGGCACGGTAAAAGGACACCAGCAGTCTTTGTGTGATGTTATTCCTCCTGAGTATTCTCAGGAAGTACAGTCTCTGTTGGGCCTTTTTCAAGATCTCAGAGGTGTTTACGCTCCAGGACAGGCTCTCCTCAATGTGGACTCCCAGGATGTGGCAATCTGCCACCCTCTCCACACAGTCCCCGTTGATGATTAATGCTGGGATCTCTGTTTCCTTTCTCCTGTAGTCTATGATGAGTTCTTTGCTTTTTGAGGTGTTGAGGAGCAGGTTGTTGGCCCTGCACCATGTTGACAGCCGCTCCACCTCATCTCTGTAGGCAGACTCGCCCCGCCCCCTGGAGATGAGCCCCACCACTATGGTGTCATCCGCAAACTTCACCATGGTGTTGCTGTGGTGGACAGGGGTGCAGTCGTGTGTGTAGAGGGAGTAGAGCAATGGACTCAGCACACAGCTCTGGGGAGAGCCGGTACTGAGGCTTAGGGCCGTGGATGTGCAATGGCCCACTCTAACCCTCTGTCTGCGGTCAGAGAGGAAGCTATTTATCCACATGCAGGTGGTATGTAGAAGCCCCAGGTCCCCCAGTTTGACCACTAGCTTATGAGGGAGGATAAGCTAGGTAACATTTACCAAAAACCCTAAGTGAGAGGAGAGCATTAGGTGGTATTAAATGTTTGGATATAGATATTCCTGTAATGTGGTAGCATGTGTACTTCAAAATATTTGTACATGTCCTTTTAAATACACAACAGAATAGGTTGATTGCCAATGACTCCCAAAACAACATATATGACCGTTGCACGGTGGCCATTTTAAACATGTGACCGTAACACCACGTGACCGTGATGGCAGTTTTAATCACATAACTGTTCTATTTATCATGATGTTCGTAGTTTTTTAACACATAGTCAACGTTGTGAAATGGATCTAGTTAAGTTTAGGAAACAAAAATACTTAGATAGGGTTAGTAAAACATGAGGGTTTTGCTTAAAACAAATCACTTAAAACTACTAAAATGAGGACGTAACTGCGTCTGCGTTTGGGTTAGGATGGTCTGAATATTTAGTTGTTTTAATGAGATGGTAAAACTCCAGCAACACTTGTAGTATGCACATCAACTTCATTGTTAGACAAAAGCATTTCGGCGTGTGGCCTTTACCAGAGTCATCACGATTAATTTAATTAGACCCATAATTTAAAATCCTTGTGGTTTTGTACACTGCCTATTCTATTCTTATTATTTCCACTCTGATTTAAAGGTTCAGTTTGCGATTGGGGGAATAACACAAATTGGCTTTTTGGCTTGTCTGTACCCTAAATATGTAGCTAGAGCAAGCAGAATATTAATTTAGCATAGTTTAGCATAACTACTGAAAGTAGGGGGAAACAGCTAACCTGACTGTGTCCAAACGTAAAAATATCCACCTACCAACTCCCTTAAAGTTCACCAATTAACACATAGTGTTAAATGTTGAACTATTGCTTCAATGTAGCACAAGCACAATCTCCACCTGGAATGAAGCATTCAGAGACATGGAGATTAAATTGAAGCAAACAGCCCCTATTCCTCAGGTAGACTCTAATAAGAAAAGCACCAGGCGTGTCAGGCGGAAGATGCTGGTGTGTGCATAGGTGTGAGAACAACGGCATCGGTGTGTGGAATGGCAGAGGTCCTCTGACAAGGAGGACGTTTAAGTTCAGAGCGTGTGAGACTTGTCTCGTTGAGTGAAAACAATTGGCCAGTGCAAGCCATTTTCTCCATTATAATTAATTTGGGAGAACGGATGATGGAGTTGGCTGGCTGCGTGCATGGAGCCCATTGGTGGCGCTGCAGAGATTCCATCAGGAGATTTAGCATTGTCTCCATCATACCAGGATTGGCTAATGGAAGAAGGGACATCACTGTCACTGCCTGCACCCTCCCATTTCCCCCCCTCCATCCTCCTTCTCCGCACCACCTGGGGATCCGGAGACAACATTTACTTTGGCTGATTAAAAACCCTACCAAATAACACCTTGGGTTCAGGCTAGACACCCTCAGTCACAGGTGATATAGTTTTGTCTATATATATATAACCATACATACTGGATGGGCTACACTGTACATGTATATTTGTAGTGAAAGAAGGATTTCTATTTAGTTTGATGTTCCCCTACCTCCTGTGGGAAATATCTCTTTAACAGCAAACTGCAGCTAGTTGCTTTGTTTGCTGCGTACTGGCACAGTGTGTGTGTTTTTTTTCAAGCTCTGCTAGCAGCAGCTGAAAAGAAACAGTACATTTACAGGCTGTAAAACCAAAACAATGAGCTGAAAGACACTAAGCAGCTCCACAGAGCTGAGAGGAAACTGCTGAGTAGTTATTGTCAGAATAAATGCGTTGATTAAAGCCGCTTTCAATAAAAATCTATAGTGATAGTTAATAATTGTTTATTGTTCTTTAATGCCTTGAATAAAAATAGTAAAATACAATACAAGAATAATAGTAGAATAAAGAGAAATGTGCTGAAGTAGAATGTGGTGAGTGTTCATTCAAACACATATAGCAGTGCAGTTCCATTTTGTTAACAGCCAAAACAAACCATGCTGGCTTTCTGTGTAATAATGTTTATCAAAGTAATTGATAATATTAAATATAATAAACAATGATAATGAATGCTGACAGCAGTGCAGTGAAGTTCAGGATTAAATCTAAGTCAAACTATGACCTCTTCTCAACTGATCATGGGTGTAAGTTGAGGTTCTATAAGGATAGCAACATTTTATATTATCCCTCCTTGAAGTATAACCAGTAGTAGCTGCGCAACAGTTTATAGGGCATTGCACAGTGCTATGATATACTACAAATGCAGCTTCTAATGTCAAGATTGGTATTGCTAAAAAATGTAGAGGCTACATCTTCACATAACATGACATAACACAGCATAACTTGGGTTTTATCATTGAGAGCAGCAGCATTACAATGTATATTATAAAAAGAAATCTTTAAAGCTATCACTGTCGGTGCAGTATTGTACGGAGAAGAAACAGAAAATATTCTGCTCCAAATTCTGTGTGGTGTTAACATCTAGTCGATCAGTTAAAACTGAGCATATGTGGTTGCAAATGTGTTACATCTTAAACCAAATTTTTTAAAGACACGTGTGTCCTGGTGATACCCTTTTTTGCAGAATGAAAGTGTATTGAAGCAATCGGCTGACAAAATTAAAATGAGAATGTCATCTCATAATACCATTTTAATTTCCCCAAAACTTCTATTTTCTATCTGCTATTTTCATTTACACTACTAGCATGGGCATTCTCTGACAAATAGAAAATTCATTATAATAGAAGTGGACATCTTACAATGCCAAACAACTCGTACATCTATTTTTTTGTGACCCTCCAATGGCATTTAAGAAATTGTTTCCTGAGAGGACTAGGGATTAAACTGCTTTGTGTTGTGACTTAAATGTGAAAGCATGTTTTATACTATCAGTTTAGGTGAAGATAAAGACAAGATGAATGCAGTTTGTTCATTTTCACGAAGCTACAAGCTTCTCAGTCCCTGAGGGTGCATGACTGCTACATGGGTCCGTGTACTTGGTGGCCAACGGATTTTCGTTTTGAAAGGAAAAAAACAAAAACGAAAAACGGCCAGTTTCCCAATTACCATTAGTAAATAGGAAAACAAAAAACGGAAAACAACCCATTATTCGTTTTTTGTTTTGATATTAAAAAACGGAAAACGAAAAACAATCTCGTTATCCGATTGTCTTTGATGTATTTGTAGATGGAACTCGGAAATTAAAATATGTGTGTATAAGTCGTATTCTTTAATTTTGCATTGGTATTTTTTTTGTGACCCGGAAGTTACTCCCGCCACGCCAAGACCCGCCCTTCAATAGCATTTATTGGCCAGTACCGCCTGTAAGATCCGTTCTGTGCATGCGCATAATTACGTAGTAGAAAACTAACAATGTCCCTGTCGGTACACGATCCGTTCTGCCTGCACGATAAACTGTATATAAGTAACATGTGTCAACACTTTACGACCAAACATTACAACTTTTTTATTAAATCTTTTTTTATTAAATCTTTATTATACAATAGTCATAGCTACAAACATTCGAAACTTGTCACTGATCCAAAACCGTGTAGCGACATCGTTGTTGTGTTGTTTACGTTAATGTTTTTACCTAATACTTCGTCTTGACTAATAACCATAGACTGTCTATTATTAATGCGATGAAGTGTAAACGTACATAAGTGTCCTTTTGAAGATGGGATGACAGCTCTCCCAGCCACCACTGCTGTATACCACTATAGTAGCTACATGCTAACGGCAGTAAACACTATAGTAGCTACATGCTAACGGTCATCTTAGCTGGCAATGTTGTTAAATTCTCCCCAATTCCGGGTCACATTCCTGCTGAAACATGTCCGATTGTGTAGTGTTTGGTCCGCAATTTTTGACGTTAGAAAGTGCTGCTTCGTTCCACTACAATCTAACGTTAGCATACTCATAGCTAACTATTGTAGCTGCATGCTAACGCGACATAGCGGAGCATATATAGCTAGCTATGTACGTATGTAGCAGGACTTTGTACCGTAAAAAATCACCAATAAAGGCTTCTAAACCAAATACTAAACAAATACAAATACAGTAAAGTGACCGGAATTAGGGGTGAAATGTCCAGCATTGAGCTACATAATAGTTTGCTAGGAGTTAGCTGGTCTCTCACAGAGATCTCATTTGTAGCCCTGTTTTTACCTGATACTTTCATAAAAGTACAAACACAGTGAGAGGTATACACATGCTTAAACTTTATTTAAAAGATGGTTAACCTGAAGCAGGACGGAGTCATGATTTTTAAAACACCAAAGCAAGGCTTCTAGCTCAGGCTAGCTAGCGATAGCAAATTACCTTCAAAGTTGCAAAGAAATTACGAAACGTAAAATTTGAAGCCTTTATTTAATTTGCTACATGGTGTTGTACTGGATGGCCGGACGACCCTCCGTATATCATTAACAGATACTTTAGGCAACTCCAGAAAACACCTTGTAAACTTCATCTTTGCCATCATAACGGTCTACTGTCACTGTCTAATGTTTTCTTCCGTGTCCAAACATCCTTACTCCAATGCGTGCATAGAGCTGTGAAGTTTGCCGGTGTTCGCGCAAGCGTAGAACTGATCAGGCAGCGCACAGAACGGATTTTACAGGCGGTACGGATCGGGTACTGACAAAGGAATAAGATTTATACACACATTTTAATTTCCGAGTTCCATCTACAAATACATCAAAGAAAATCGGATAACGAGATTGTTTTTCGTTTTCCGTTTTTTAATATCAAAACAAAAAACGAATAATGGGTTGTTTTCCGTTTTTTGTTTTCCTATTTACTAATGGTAATTGGGAAACTGGCCATTTTTCGTTTTTGTTTTTTTCCTTTCAAAACGAAAATCCGTTGGCCACCAAGTACATGGACCGTTGTGTTTCTTTAGAAATAAACAATGGACAAATAGAGTCTTTAAATGCTTCAGATGTAAAGTTATTCGCTGTCAAAGTGGCGCCAAAATGAATGGCAGTCAATGGGATGCTAACGGGAGGTGATGGCTTGGTAGCATCAAAATGGCGCCATAGGATCTACGCGGTCCAAGGAGAAGCTTACCCCCTTGGTGAGAACAGGCGATCGGGGCGCAGAGGGAATGATAGATCCACCATTCTCCCTGTTACAAGTAATTGTAGAATCAAAATGATTCGGAAGCTGTTATTTTAAGGTAAAATAGTTATAAAATGTTTCTTCAAGTAATTTACTTAATTTTGTGCTGAATGATTTTGCTTATATAAGAATTTATATTATTTTTGTTCAATGATGTTGATTCAATACTTTTCCGGAATTACAATCTGTGTCATGGCAATGTGGGCAGTGTGTGGCTTTCCTCCACACGGCCCTCCTTTGCTACGAGCTTTGTGCGCTTTAGCCACAGATGAAAGCCAAACAGCGTTCATTTACACACACTGCCCGCACTGCCATGACATAAAGCTGGATTGAGCAAATTATCGATATCTCTTAAAAGTGCCCATATTATGAAAAAAATCCCTTTTTCTGGGATTTGGGGTGTTATTTTGTGTCTCTGGCAGTGCTCGAATAACGTGGGCGCCAGAGGGGGCCGAGCTCCCATAGAGTAAGGACTGGCTCCCATGAAAGCAACAAAGTCAAAAATCTGAGGGGGTCTCTCACATCTAATATGTGGCATTGTAATTTGATCTTAAACAACGCTCATTATCCATCCCTGTGTGGTCTCTTACCATTAAAGACGTTAAATTAAAATATAAAATATAGGCTACTACGGGACGTAGACCTGAGCCTACCCTACGCTCATGAACGCAGCATGACTGCACTTCACCACCACACCACTAGGCTATGTGAGCAAACCGCATAGGCTACGATCGATTTGACAGCACTCGCAAGTCCGAAGAAGTCACCTTGCTTTTAGCTTAATGTGCTTTTGAGGTAAATACCACCAATACATCTTAAATAAATAAATCTGTAGCTATCCTCTACCATTCAGAGCTCCGGAAAAGTTCCCAGATATTTTGAAACACCTGTCAGCAATAGCCTACAATGCAATCTCTGATGGCGGAATATTCAGTGAATAGGCTTCCCGACAACATCTCAGTGCAAATTCCAAAATTGTTCATCTATTTATTTCCACGGTTCAACACACGAGACGACTGAACACCCAGGTGTTGTTATCACTACGTGCACATTATAAGACTAGAACATAGTTTGGGTGTGCAATGGCTTTATTCATTTCTGCCAGTTAGTGCATTTTCCCTGTGTAGAAGTTAAAGACATTATGGCATTATTGTGTCTGACACTGAGGATATCTGAGACGGTGGTCTGGTTCAAATCAGTTACGTTTTATTTCATTGTGAAATTGAGAATGTCACTCAGACTAAATCGTTCAGTCTATTTCTTTGTATTGCGAAATTGAAATGAAATATGGAATATTACAATCAATACTATGTTGAAATTAATTAAAAGAAGAAAAAAAAATCTCTCTGTCTGTTGTGTGCGTGTGTCAAGATAATAGCCTAGGCCTACCGTGTGCATATAAATATAATATAATAATATAATAAATATTATAATATAATATAGAATACGTAATTCGAGCACTGCATCAGCTTTTATTTCTTTCTTAGTCTGAGACTCTGGGATATATTAATGTGACTGAATAATGGATGGAATAATTATTATTATTATTATTAGAAGTATATGTTAACATCTGCAGGCATCTAAAACACTGTGATCTGCCCCGAAACGCACTCTTACCATATTCACATGTTGACCAAAACATATGAGCCCATGTATTCAGAACAGTGATAGCACACACAGTAGCATAGACAATACCTGATCAACACTTTGATCATTTTTATACACTCCATCCTCTAGTTAGATCTGTTTTGGTAATCATAAGATACAAGTCCTAATTTAAGATAAGTCCTAATTATGAGTATTAAGTCCAAATTATAAGATAAGTCCAAATTACGAGATATTAAGTCCTAATTATGCGATAATAAGTCCTAATTATGAGATAGTAAGTCATAATTGCCCACAATAAGGGTACACAAGTGGTAAAGCTTAAACTAAGACCGTATATTACCGTAAATTCTGCTGAAATAAAAGGCTTCATGCCAGACTTCATATGAAAATCTCCCTCTTTAAACCTCTCTTTTTTTAGCAAGGGTACATAAATGGTGAAATATAATAAAATGTGTGTCACACGAATGAATCTATATTTAAAATTTGGTTGAAATTGAATTCAATAAGCATGTCTGTAAGCCATAAATATTATTTGATTATCAGCATTGCCAAAAAGCAAAGATTTCCTGAAATCGCTGATGTTTCAGTGGAGTTTGGCATCAGTGTCTCTTCAGCGTCTTAACAAATTAACCCACAATATGTGATACACTGCCCAATCAAGTCAGTATACAGCCAGTGTGTATGGTGTATTATCAGACCTCATTCAGCAGAGGGTGCTACAGTACACAGAGGCATGATCTATCTATCTATCTATCTATCTATCTATCATTTTATTATGAGTTGTTGATTTATTTTACATTGGGAATATTAGTAAACTTAATTGAGTTAAGGTTTCTGTACTAGGTTATTATGGAGACGGTGAGATGTGGTTGAAAGCTCTGGATAAAGCTAGTAAGTGAACCTTAAAGGGTCTGTACTTGATATACAGCATATTAATATAACAGCAAACAAATTATTGCTATGTAGAGATATAGTGGAGTAATTGTCACGGCCCGCTGGCCGTGACCCTGGCCTCCTTCATGGTATGTGTGTGAATGTAGTTTTTGTGTTCTTTTTCTCCCTTTTGGTGTGCCTGCGGTGTGCTTGGTGTGTTTTGGTTTGGCGTCCGTCTCTGTGTTTTGCTCTCTCCCACATGCTCTGGAAGCCACGGGTGGGCGTGGTCACTGCAGCGCCTGCCTTCACACCTGTGGCTCATCACACCACTCAGCACTCCTGTTCCTCATCAACTGTCAACTCCCCTTTATAAGCCAGGCCAACCTTCCAGTCCCCGCCGGATTGTTGACTCAACTAGTATGAGAACACGGTAGCCAATCTGAACTTTCACTATTGTGAAATACCTGTTGCTAACTTGCTTTTTCCCTGTCTCACCTCAGACCATCTCGTCCTGAGCCTGGACCCAGATCTACCTGCCAGCACCGCAAGATCCAGAGCACTGGAGCCCGGACCCCGTTCCCTCTCTCTGACTCATCTGAATCTCCTGCCACTCAAACCACGTTCTGTTTGTTCATTTCAATAAAATCACCTTTATTGAAACTTCACTTTGGTCTGCGCTTAAGTTCTGGTCACCGGTCCTGACAGTAATGGCGTCCCGAGCAGGGAATTAAGTCACACTTTCTCTGTGTGTGTTCTAATCTGAACTTCTCTGTTCTTTGTATTGATAGAAAACTTTGTAAAAAGTTACAATATGGGCGCATTTCCTATAGGTGGCATCGAAGAAGCATGTTAATGTAACGTGTGTAAATGCTGAACTTCATTGCACTGGTTTTATCATGACATGGACACCTTTTATGATGACACAAAGAGTGAAAAGGCTGTTTAATACCCATTCCTATAAAAAGTACAGCATTTTGTTAATTTAATGTGAAGACTCATAGAATCAAAAGCAGATTAGGCTAAATGGGGATGAAAAGGATGCAACTGATAAGTGAAAAGAAGATTGAGAAAGTGTTAGAATGGATTCCAACGTTGACACACTATCACTGCAACAAGCATCACAACTTGCAGACGTCTATTGTTACCTCTGGATTGTTATACAATTAATGTTTGTTGTGTCCAGGTCAAATATGTAGGTATCATTATTAAATAAGAATAGATTCTCATAATAATTTAAGCCAGGATCAGTCCACCCAAATAAATTGTTTATACTTTCAATATCTAGTCATGCAGATAGTTTTGGATTTATTTGTCCAGGTTCTGAGATACCTGGAATTGTGTTTGTAGTTTTTATAGCACTGCAAAATTATATTTGCCAAACTCAAGTGCATCACCTTTTTTTCAGGAACAGTATCCTTGTTACTCTGTATAATCCACAGACCTTCCTCTGTTATGCTAGGTGTTTTGCTGCATTTGGAAAGACACTGATTTGAACACGGTGGGCCTTAGGAATGCACGGAATGGCACATCACATCTATTCTAATTACTTTGCTACCATCACCATGCTGTCAGCTGCTCTTTAATTACCTAACAACACACAACTTGTCACTATCCTGTGCACTGCACACTGTCACCATGAGCCTTCAAACTGTCTTCCTCATGCTCTTAGTTTGTTTTAAAATGTCCTCATCTCTCTCTCCTCAGCCGAACTCCGCTAAGAAGTCGGGCTGCTTCAAAATCAACAACTGCAAGTGTATCATGAAGGATGGGAGCGGGGTGATAAACCTGAACGCTATGGGAGATGCCGAGGGTTTCCTGGGGTATTTGATGCCTGTGTCAGCAGAGAACATGTCAGTCAGTGCAGAAATCCTCCTGTCCTTCAGCCCCTGCCAGCCCTTCTCACAGCCAGAGGACCTGACAGGAGCTGACTGTACCAACGTCGCTGCATGTCTTTTTGTCAGGTAGAGTAGACAAGACATTCAAAATATGTGCCTATGTAGTTATACTGACTTTTTTAGCCTTTTCGATGAAGCATGACTTTGTTGGATTCCGTTGGAGTTGCGTACCAGGGGCGATTCTAGGATCAGTGCGTTAGCTGTGCCTAGCACCCTTAAACGTTATTCTGCATTGAATTATGTAAGGATAGAAGACACCAACATTTCTGAGAAAACTTCCTTTAATGCTGAGCCACAGGGCCATTATTACAAAGGTGAGGTAGTATTACAAATGAAATTGGATATGTAGCTATGGAAGAGCAGACATTTCCCAAATGCAGTATCAATGACTTTTGAAAATTCGAGATTTAGGCGAGATCGACTAATGGCTAAAATCGTCGCTGACGCATACTGTATATACTTTCTCACCAAATTTAGAGGAATAAGACACAATACTTTAAGTGGGACCGTTTTTTTTTAAATTGGATTAGTAACAATAAGGAAAACTAATATCAATAGCTTTATCTTGCTAAATAAGTATATAATAGTTATTTGTATATCTAGCTACTATTTTTGTTATTCGCAATTGTTGACTTCAATCAAAAGAAATGTTTTTTTGTAAGCATGTTTCCAACCTCGCCTTTAATTGTGAATATTCAGATTCAGATTCTGTAACCGCTCCATTCTGATTGGATATGTTAATAAACATGTTAAGCTGTTTAGCCGGCAGTTTGTCCACTCTGACTGTGAATATGGTATGAAGTCGTGATTCTTCCTATCTGTTTTTCTTTTTAGTCACAAGTCTTGAATCCAGGTGAAGGCCTAAGCAGAATGGCTATACTTTTTTATCCTGTCATACTAACTCAATTCAATTCAATTCAGTTCAATTTTATTTATAGTATCAAATCATAACGAGAGTTATTTCGAGACACTTTACAGATAAAATAGGTCTAGACCACACTCTACAGTTTACAAAGCCCCAACAATTCAAGTAATTCCCCCAAGAGCAAGCATTTAGTGCGACAGTGGCGAAGAAAAACTCCCTTTTAGGAAGAAACCTCAGCAGACCCAGGCTCTTAGTAGGCGGTGTCTGACGGTGCCGGTTGGGGATGTGATGAACAGTGGCAATAATAGTCACAATAAAGATAATAGAACAGTGACTACAAATGATAGTCGTAGTAGTTCATGTCATAGCAGGGCACTGCAGGGCGTTACAGGATGTAGCGTGGCACAGCAGAGCATAGCTGGACGTAGCAGGACGCAGCAGGGTTCAGCAGGACGCAGCAGGACATTGCAGGGCACCGCAGAGCGTAGCAGGATGTAGCAGGGAGTGCAGCAGGACCACGGCGACAGCTGCAACCAAGATCTTGGTGCCATCCTAATCCAATTACCTATTGCTGCAATTTCCACTTCAAAGCAAAGTGAAGTTCAGGTTAATTCATGTTAAAGTTAAGAGGCAATTTATGTGACTTGTGTCAATGCCTCTGGTTTTGGACAGTGGTGGAAGTGTTCAGATTCTCTACTCAGTTAAAAGTACCTATGCCACACATAAAATGCAATTACAAGTGAAAGTCTTGCATTCAAAACCTAAAAGTAATGTACAGAAATGCCGTCAGCTCAATGTACTTTTAGTACAAAAGATTGAGCCCAGCTAGTTTAATCTTTAACAATGCATGGTATTTTAAGCTTATCATATATTATTTTTTATCTGAAAAGTAACTAGTAAGTATAGCTGTTGACTAAAAGTTATGGAGTAAAGAGTAAAAAGTACAATATTTTTTTTCATATTGTAGTGGAGTAGAACCATGGCACCACATTTCTCGAAGTAAGGTGAATCTATCTATCTGATGAAATTGTATGTAATGTGTGCAGTTAGTGTTGTGACCACAAGGGGGCACCCAAACTGTAAATGTGAAGACACTTTCTATTATAAAGAAACCATTTTTTTTCACTAACCGTAGATGATTGTGGTGCACATTGTGAACATTGAAATGTTTATTATAAAACAGTTTGTCAATTACTTGGAAAATGGTTATGTACACTGTGTGTGTCTGTCTAATGGATGTCAGGGTGGGGGAGAGATGGGCTGAATTTCTGCCTAGGGCCCCATAAAGGTCTGGCCCCTGGCCCTCACATACATGTTTGGGAGTAGAGCAAGTTTTTAGATTGAATTGAGCTTTGAATTGTATCTTTTGAAACGTGTTCCAATCTGTTTGCTTTACTCATCTGGCAGGTGTATCCCCTATTATTATGTTATATCTTGCCATGTGAATAGGTATCACAGGCTCAACAGATACATTAGCCGATATATCAGCTATGGAAGACATGAAGGGAATGAATTCCACTACAATGACACCCTGAAGATGCTGTCTGTCTCATACTTTGGTGAGCTAAAACACCAACATGTTTATATATAATATAAGAACATATTACAATTAATGTCACTGATCATTTTGATGTTCTTCTTCTGTTCCAGTTCATGCCGGGCAGCCGCTGACAGTAGTGCATTACCACTGCAATCCAAACCAGTCTATGTCTTTGATCCGGGACCAGAAACTCCGCACTGGGGAGCCCTTGCAGATCTGGGTAGAGAGCCCTTGTGCCTGTCCAAATGCCTGTGCCATGGGAGATCTGGGTCTAGGCACCATCTTCCTCATCATCCTCTCCCTCAGTGCAGCTGCATACTTCATCCTTGGTAATGCTTGTTATTACATTCAATTTAGATACTGCAAATAAAGTGAAGTGCAAGAATTACTGTAAGAGAACACGACTGAAATACCTGTTCCAGGCATTACAGTCTACACAGACTCCAATGCTTATTACACAGCACCATAGTGTTATTGGACGGTTTTATCTTACCAGTAGTAAGAAAGTAAGTTCAGTCAGGTACACTCTCGTCATAGATGTAACTATTTATCGCAACATATGGAAATACACTTGTGCTTGGAGCGGATGGCTCTTCTCTTAATAATGCTCCCTGGATTAGCCAAGCAACATGCTAAACTGAAACTTAGGAAAACTTCTGAACTAGGATGGTGGAGGGTGGGGTGGTGGAGGCAAGATTTGCAAGCAGCAGCAGTGAGTGAGGCAGCATTAGTGAAGCAAGGATCAGTGAGGAGGGAGTCATATTGAAATGGATGTGAGAATGGCTGTGATTGGTGTGTGATTGATAGAAATGATAATTCAACCAGCGGGCGTATGACTTCTGTGTCCAGCATGAACTAAGGCAATGCTTAATTAAATTTAGTTGTATAGCAGCTTTCAGGAGCAGAATGTCACAATGTGATTTACAAATAGAAATAAGGCAATGGGCATTACTATAGACTTAGGAAGAATAAAAACACCATGGCCTCCAGGAGGGTGTTACAGAAAAAGAATATGCAATCTCCAAAATGAAAGGCTTCTTCCTCTGGGACCATGAAGGAGCAACTGATACTTTAGGTTTAAGAGTGGGATTAGAACAAGCTATGGGATGGAGGATTGAAATAATTTGTGCTCAGCAAATGTAAGCCTTAATTGCCATTAAACTTGCTGAGCAAGCCCCTGGAGATTTTGAAGATACAGCATATTCTAAAGGAAATCTAATGGATCTTGGGGCATGAGGGAAAAAATCATGGAATCACCAGAATTATTAGAACCTGTCCTCTGGGGACAGTGGTGGAGTCATTTTAAAGTATTTGCACTTGAGTATTTCCATTTTAATGCTACTTACAGTAATACTTCTACAAAGCTACATTTATATAGTCAGACCATGTTACAGATTATAATTTTACCAATCATAATCTTATAAAATATGAGTGTTTTCAGTTTAACTTCCCAAAGGTTTTTTAAATAGTTAAAATTAGCTCCATCTGCAACATTGAAATGCAGCTACATATGAATGCATTAGTATTAGTAATGCAATATTATAATACATAATAATATAACACTGACGGAAGCCATTTGGCTGCATAATAAGTAGTACTTTAATACCTTAAATAAATGTAGCTGACAATAACCCTTTGAATGCTGGACTTTACTTGTAATGGATTATTTTTAAAATGTAGAATGGCAACTTTGACTTAAAATGCTCATATTATGCATATTTTCAGGTTCATAATTGTATTTAGAAGTTGTACCAGAATAGGTTTACATGGTTTCATTGTCAAAAAACACCATATTTTTGTTGTACTGCACATTGCTGCAGCTCCTCTTTTCACCCTGTGTGTTGAGCTCTCTGTTTTAGCTACAGAATGAGGCATCACACTTCTATTCCATCTTTGTTGGGAGTCGCACATGCGCAGTACCTAGGTAAGGACTACTAGCCAGTCAGAAGCAGAGTATGAGGGAGTGCCACACTAGCAGCTAGGCGAGCATTATAACGTGTTACAAAGTGACGCACGTTCGTCACGGAAGTAAAGGCTGGACTACAATAGAGCTGTTTGGAGCAGTTTGTGAACAGTGTTTTCTGTTGGAGATGGTAAGTCCCTTTGGGGAGGACTTTGGGCTTTTTTATTTTGTAAACCTGCAGAAAAAAGATATGTACCACTATCAAGGAAAGGGAAAAAGCCAAAAAGCATAATATGAGCACTTTAAGTGAAGGATCTACATACTTCTTCCATCACTTTCTGGGAGCCACTAATATATCCAAAGATAATTTAGTGAATATTGGTCGAGAAAGGTATATATATATATATACACTGTATATACTAATAGATAATAAGTCACAAGACATATTTGACATAAGAGATGCTAAATCCATGACATTTATATATTGATAAGAGAAAAGTTGAAATAGTTAAAATAATGTGATACTGTTTTTTTTCTCATCTCTCATAATTTAGATTTACTATGAATTTAAGTTTCCATCATAATTTTGGCATTAAAAGTCCAAATCCTGATTTACTAGCTCATAACTATGAGTTATCTTATAATTTTGATTTTGTATAGTTTATTAAAATGTCAACATTTTGATTTAGTATCTCATAACTTTGAGTTAATCTAACCCTGACTTCTAATGTTACACTTAGTATCTCAGAATTTGAGACATTTTTTGACTTTTATTCTGAATTTTTGTATCTGTTTTCTTCCTGGTGGGAATGGACTTCGAGGATTGACAGTTAAAATGACATTAACACACAGTTTCAGTAACTTTCTATTTCCATAGGACTTTAATCTCCCCTTCATTCTGCCCACAGGATCCTGTGCTCTCAGGCCTTTTCGGAGCAGCAGTGGAGTACAGATCTCTCCAGAGCACAGTGTTTGGTGTATGATCTGCTACCTCTGTACTGAGAGTAGGCCAGCAAGAAGACACTATACAGAGACGACACACTGAACGATAAGCAGCTGCGTGCCTCTGGGGCACTGCAAGTTATCTCAACGTGTCACGTATTTTGACCTGAAGGTGTCATCATGTCCCATGGCCAAGAGTCAGCATGGTTTTGTTTTTTCAATTTGCTCAAAGGGACGGGCTTGCGCTCTGTAAACCTTTACACTGCATTGTGTGGACTTAATCAGTACATGATACCTTTCTTTTGGTTAGGTTGTTTTGCATAAAATCACATGTTTTGTGTCAGTATATTTAATACGTTTTGAAAAATTAAAGTATTAATTATACATTATGCAAAAAACACACAATAATAATTGAAAATGTGAAAATCCTACAAAGTGACCTTTTGATTAGATCTATTTTTATTTGCTAAAAAGGAAACTTACTTTCCACAAATACTTTGACCAACTACTGATGAAGTTTTTTTCTTGTCTTCTTACTTTTTCCAGCCATTATTACACTGTAACACAAAAACATATATGTATACAGCTAATAAAAAGTGCTTCATTGTAAGCACAACAAATGTACCTGAAATTAGTAAAGAAATACACATCCAAACTGATTAAAAGCTCTGGTTAAAAGATGAACTAGAAAACTACAGCTTATATTTTCTTTACTAATGCACTCTGGTATGGTGTAGTTTCTATTTTGGGTAGACTCCCCAGTATGTCAATATGAGCCTCATCCAGAGTGTGGGGCCTCCATTTATCCAGCTGCAGACCTGGTCAGCAAAGGCCTTTTCCCATTGCTCTCTTCTGTCCTGCCCACCTGGAGGTTCTTTAAGGTCAAATTGGCTCAATCTGTTATCTGTTAGGGCTGCACAATTAATCGCAATTTTATCGAAATCGCAATATGGACAAGTGCAATATACAAATCGCGGGGGGGGGGGGGGGGGGGCAATATTTGTTAAAGGCAAAATATGGGTCCACCATTCCGAATGAAGTATTATGGCCTACAAATGGTATCCTACAGACTGAAGAAAAAAATCTTTGTTTGGTACAGATCCTTGCATAAATCATACTATAATCATTTTAACTTTTTTAATTTTAATATTTTCCAATGAGAATAATGATACAAAAATGATCATTCGTTCCATTATCGTGAATCATATTGCAATCGCAATATCAGTCAAAGTAATCGCAATAAGATATTTTCCTCACATCGTGGAGCCCTATTATCTTTTATCAGTTCTGAGCTCTGTTGTCCTTTATACTTGTATAATATAATAATAATAATAATAATAATAATAACTTTTATTTGTATAGCACCTTTAAAAACAGCAGTTTACAAAGTGCTTTAACAGAAGAAATAAAAGCATGAACAAAACAAATATACACAGCACATCAGTACACATACACAACAAAAGATGGAGCAGCTCTAAAGGACATTAAAAAAAAAAAAATAAGTGAAGATAAGTGGAAATAGCAAGTTATAGGAGGACAGTCAGTAAGTGGTGATGAACAGAGAAAAGGTAAAAGGATAAAAAATATTTAAAAAAAGACAGCATCACATGAAAGCAAGTCTATAAAAATGTCTTTTAAGAAGTGATTTAAAAGAAGTCACTGATTCAACAACTTGACATCTCAGCTGTGATCTGAGCTGTGGTCTTGTCTGGTGTGTGAAGGATTGGGAAACACCAGAGGGTTTACATTGTTTGGATTGACCTCGGATTCCGGAGCGCTAGTCTCCTCTGCTGGAGTCCTGCAGGGAGCACAGAAACACAACATGCAGTGATGTAGTAGTCAAGTCCCAAAACACTACCTCACTTTTGACAGCTGTAGATGATTGTTTAGTCATGGCTAAATATGTCATGGACCTATCTCTGTACAGGACATCTTCTGACTGTAAAACAGTAAATAAGAGGATTTCCCAAACTGTTGCACTGTTTCTTTAAAGTTAGGCATGTATTGATATAAAAGTTATGATTACCTTGGTATTAATTACCTTGGTATTAACTTGGAATTGAATGAATAAAAATCTAACATATTTAATGACTAACAGGTGACCCTTTTTTGAACTTTTCAACACATTTTTAACATAAGTTTATGCCAAAACAATGGATGTTTTGCTGCCTGTTACTGCTTCAACTAGAGCAGGGGTCTTCAACGGTTTTTAAGTGAAGTACCCTTTATAGACAATGCAGGAACCCCCAACTACATATTTTATAAAATTAAGTTGCATATTTAACTCTGCCTACAATAAAAACCTAAAGCCTTTATACATATATTTTAAGTGCATAGAAAACTAAGCTATACAAATAATTGTTGGTATGATTTTATAAATCATGTTTTAATGTTAAACATACGTACTGTATGTGACACAGTGAATCTTTAAGATGAACTGTATCTGTGGGTGGTTACCTTGGTGACTAGTGTTGGGCAAGTTACTTCCTAAATGTAATACATTATAGATGACTAGTTGCTGTCATTTGAGAGTAATTAGCTATATTACAATATTACTGTCTCTGAAATGTAATGCTTTACACTACTTTTGCATTACTTTTGAGTTACTTTCACCATCAGGTAGCTTGTGAATTTCACCACTGGATCAATAAAGTCTCATCTTTATCCACTTTAATACATCATAGATTATTCATAATATTTCGTATAATTAATATGAATATGCAAAGTAACTAAAGCTATAAAAATAGAGAAGTAAAACGTACAATAGGCAAGTAGGAGAAAATGAAAATACTCAATTAAAAGTACCTTACAGTTGTACTGAAGTACGGCATAGTTACTTTCCACGGCTGATAAAATGCAATGATATTTACGTGTAGAAAGCCTAATGTAAGTCATTAACTGGGGAAGTTCTATGCTGATATTTTTAAGTTATTTTGTTCATCCTATTCACCTGCAGTGCCTTGTCAAATGTCAAATGTATGCAAATTAGTGCATTTTAATTAGTTATATATTACCTAATTTGCACATCAATGTGGCGATTGTGATGTGATGATGTTATTAGACACAAATAGCACTTTATTCACCTGTAGGGCCATATTGCCTTAGCTAAACCTTAGCTAACTTATTACATTAGCTAGTAGCACATGCATGTTAACAACACAGTGTTTGTCTTTTGGCAAATAAGCTGTAAACTTGAGGCACTGGTAGTTTAGTCTTTTGTTCATCACCACTCACCTCCACATAAGGAAAGAAAAACTCAACTGTGTGGGATAAGAGCTGCAAGGTGGTGTTGCCTTTCTATAGTTCTATAGTGAACCATATAGGGAACGACAAAACGAGATTTCGGACACTCACTGAAAAGACATCGTTGCGTGACTTGTGTCAGTAGATGTGCCCGTTGTTTGTGTGATGGAGGTGGGCGCGCCCAGCATCATGTAAACAAACCGAAACATAAATACTTCTAATACATCCCTGAAACAAACCGAGCACCCAGGAGGATAGTAAAATGTTGTATATATGTTGCATGTTACATTTCCACTGTTTAGAAACGAAAGCCCGCTCCATTTTTCCTTTTCAGTTTTCGGGGTGACTTCTGCTTGCAGCCGCGTTGCATTGTGGTATACGGGAGTAAAATGTAGGGTACATCGTACGTACACTCAAATTAGCAGTGCATTGTGGGTATTTTATAGTGGACTATATAGTGAATTAAATTAACCACGGAGAATTCGAACACCACTACAAAATGGTGAACACACTATATAGTGCACTATTTCCGTGATAGGGAACGGTTTCGAAGTGTGCGCACATGCCTGATAATAACTGAAATCACCTGTGTGGGCGTTTAGAGGCTTTCAATTATGTCCCTGTGGAGGTGGCTTGCAATCAGCTCCATGGAGTGAGGTGTGGGGATGAGAGCAGTGCCAGGTGAGTTCATTGACACAGCTGATTCTTGTGTCTGATTACACTCTCCCTTTGCATGCAGTAGTGTACAGCAATATCTGAACAATATTTGAACAATATCTGTTAATGTGAAAAACTCTGAGCAACTGGACTGTGTGCAAGAGAAAAGCCGAGCAACTAGCGGTGCATGGTCAGAAAGTGTGCAATTTATGTAACAAAAGATCAATACTTGGCGTCGGTGTATCAATACAGTATTGTTTGTGGAAAATATTGCAATACTGCAGTATTATGTATGGATTTTCCCCCCACTCCTAATGCTAATTCTCCTAATGCTTATGGTGACTTTCCTCTTCCTCTCTACACATGTTTTCTAATTATCTAAAATGTAGATTGTTTTTAAAACTACTGAGCACATTCATAAACCCTTTTAAATTTACATGACCCAGAGGCCTTCCCCTAACATCACATGAAAATCATAATGTATTTTTTTCATACCGACTTTTAAAGTGTCACATACAAGGGCCACTACTAGGGCCTGAGACATGTATTCTTGTATGTACATGTATGTCCTGATAATACATATAGTCGTATCTTTATTGTCTGATCCCTATTTGTGGTAATAATCCTAATGTTCATGTTGAATTTGCTAGTAGTTTACTGACTGCAAAGTGTGACGTTTAAATGTCCTTTTAATACATCTTTTTATGTAACTTACATGAGATTCAAAATATTACGATGTATCTATGAATTGTAAGTTTTATTGTCAACTGAAATATATATTTTTGGTCACTTGGGGGCAGTGCAACACCCTGTAAACACAACACTGACATATTATCACCTTATAAAGTTGCCTATTTACACATCCAACAACTACTTGGCACAGATGCAAAGCCAGAAAATTACACAATTTTAGAATTTGACATCATTCTTAATTTCACATTCCCCACACAGTTCGACAATGGTGATAATCTGACTGAGCACACACTTGTTTTGCTCAATTTGCTGTTATTCTGCTCATTTCCTGGTTTGTATGTGCTGTTTGGGTAGCTATGTTTGCTCTGCTGAGCAAGCCCAATTTTACGTCTTTGTTCTGCAGCTTTCATGTTTAATAAACCCCTCAGAAAGATGCTTGTGATCCTCAAAGCCTGTTCTTGACCAGGTATTATCCCCTTAAATTGTAGAGTAATGATAAATAGCAGCAACCAAGGATTTTTTTAATCTTTATTTTCTATCTTTTATGCATTAATAAGCAGGTAGAGCTTTGTCTAACTGTGTCTGTGTGCTGTCTGGAGCTGAGCAGGTAGTGTACAGTGCATCAGAGCTTTTTCGACTGAAAACAGCTGCCTGCTGCTGCTTGAAACAGCGTTAATGAGTGTTGAGACTGAACTAAAACAGTAAATTCACAGTCCTGAAAACCAAAATAATGAGCTGAAAGAGCGCCATAGGAACTGTAGCGAGATAGGTTGATAGACCTCCTATTACTGTGTGGTCTAGACCTACTCTATATGTAAAGTGTCCTGAGAAAACCTCTGTTATGATTTGACACTACAGTATAAATAAAATAAAATTTAACCTCTGTGGGTTCGTCACCACGAGCAACCCCTTTCACATTACAGGCAGTCTTTGGATCTATTTTACATATATGTATTAGTGTAGGGCTGCTATAGGAATATTTCTAATTTCGATTATTTGGACTGATGATATTGCGATTGGGATATGATGCACGATATTGGCGGGAATGATCATTTTTGTGTCATTATTCTTATTTTCATTGAAAAATACAGCCTGAAACGTTGTCTACTATTAAACTTTATATATTTTTGGATATACGTAAGTTATAACAGTGTGTGGAAGTTTTCTTCGCAACTTTTGACCTGTTTGTCCCCCTCCGACGCACCTGTCTCACGTTGCAGATGTGCGATGTATTTTTCAGTATTAAAAAATATTAAAATGTAACAAATTAAAAAGATTATAGTGTGATTTTTTTTGCGAGGATCTGTACCAAACAAAGATGTTTTCTTCTGTCTGTAGGAAACGATTTGTAAGATGGGACGTTTCTGCAGCACCACAATACTTCATTCAGAATGGTTCGACACATATTTTGCCTTTAACAAATATTGTGCCTCACCTCTGCAATTTGGATATTGCACTAGTCCATATTGCGATTTTGATCTTTGTCCAGCTCTACATGATTCACAGAACATCCTGAAACGTCATCTTCTCTTTGGCTTTTTCATTGCATGGAATGTTTCCATGGATATAACAGATCCCATTTAGACCTAGTGGGCATGCCTTTACATGCACTCCAGTTGTTCTAATTGCTTGGGAAAATATATTTTGTCTCCCCACCCTCCAACTGACATCACTTCTGAGACCTTTTTTGGAGCTCTGGTCCAGATTTTGGAAAGGAGAGTGAAAACCACAGATGTGATGTGGAAGATATCCGGGGAAAAGCTCATAAAAAATCATGCAGATGGTTATCTCCTATGACTCGCCACCGCCTCCCAAACACCACCTCTAAGAACTCATACCTCATCTCCTCTGTCTCAGCGTCCTGCTCCTCATCCTCACAGAGCGATGAAGGCAGATAGAGATGGAGTTCGGAAACCTTTCCGGCGCCGGGATGTCCGTGACGAGCTTGCCTCTTGCTGTCGCAGGGGGTTGTGGGAGTTTCTGGAAGGAGAATGTATTTCAAAGAGTCTGTTGTCACTGTCAGAGATGCAGCTTTGAATTCAGTCACATTCATGCTGCAGATGTCATTTATAGCTTGATTTTGACTCATGAATACTTAATGTTAACCAAGGCAAACAGCAACTCTTGTGCTATTGCACTGAAACATCAAATCACAGTTTAGTTTATGTTTATGCTATGCGAGTGTTTATTGTATTTCTGACTTGGAGGCAGATAAATCTGGGTGTAAATTTGTTTGCCTAACGTACATATTCATGATTGTTGTGGACTTTGGGAAATATTTGCTGCTTTAGTTGTTTTATGTTTTTAATGTTTCTGTGTAGTTTGTGTTTGTGTGTATGTGTGACTGTACTGCTGCCTGTCTTGGCCAGGACACTCTTGAAAAGAGATTTTCTATCTCAATGAGTTCTTTTCCTCGCCACTGTCACACTAAATGCTCGCTCTTGGGGGAATTACTGGAATTGTTGGGTCTTTATAATTTTTAGAGTGTGGTCTAGACCTACTCTATCTGTAAAGTGTCCTGAGATAACTCTTGTTATGATTTGATACTATATATAAAATTGAATTGAATTTTCCTGGTTAAATAAGGGTTTAATAAAATAAAAATATAAGAAATATTTTCCATATGATATCAATATATAATAAAAATCATTAGACTAAAAAAATGTAAGGGTCTGACATTACCAAATATTGTTTTGTGGTATCTTCAGTGAAAGCTATAGGCCTAAGATGTGGGTAAGTCCTCAGTTATCTGTTTATACGGCTATAATAAAGGTCTTATTTGTTTTTTAGCAGGCGGGCATGTGAAGTATGATGAAAGGTTATTAAAAGGAAATGGAGCATTAATCAATCAAACAGACAACTCCAACATCCAAGCACATCCAACCATCAAAGAATCACACTGGGACCCTCAGCATTTAATAAAAGAACAGTGTGTTTGAACTTTGAACAAATACACCCATAGCACAGATGCATAAGTGAGAAATGTGTGTTTGACAGATATAGCAATATAATGGTGCACCCTGTTCTATAGTAAAGTTAGCAGAGAGGATCAAAATATGTGATTTATTCACCTGCTGTTTTAATGACTGGTTCTCTGGGATGGCATACAGTGGGAGGTGCGCCTTCTGGAGTCCTCTTAGGTCTGCTCCCAGTACTGGACCTTAAAGCTGGGTTTCCTCTGCTCTCCAGCCTTCCCCTGAGACTGCTTAACATTGTCAGGCTCCCCTCTCCTCCTTCTCTACTCGGTGGTGTCACCCTGCGTGTCACCCTCCCACTGCTGGGCCTCTGCTGTAGGGGACAACAGAACCCCTGCACTGACAGAAATAATGATAGGAGGATTACAATTTATCATATTAATTGTTTTGTATATAGTAACATTACCTCTAAAACCAGCAGTGGTAATACTGACAACATTAAAGGAACACGCCGACTTATTGGGACATTAGCTTATTTACCGTATCCCCCAAAGTTAGATAAGTCCATACATACCCTTCTCATCTCCGTGCGTATTGTGACTCTGTCTGACGCCCCCACCGCTAGCCTAGCTTAGCATAGATCCTGGAGGTAACCGGTTCCAACTAGCCTACTGCTCCCAATAAGTGACAAAATAACACCAACATTTTCCTATTTACATGTTGTGATTTGTATGTTCACAGCGTGTACAAATAACAACGTCACATGAGACACAGCTATCTTCTAACCGTAGACAAACTGGGAACTATATTCTCCGAAAGATGAAGCAGCTGCTACTTCTGCTACTTGGGCGGAATGATTTGCTGGGCTTCTCGGGTGCTGCAAGCAAATCACTGCGCCCAAGTAGCAGAAGTAGCAGCTGCTTCGCCTTGGAACCGGTTACCTTCAGGATCTATGCTAACTAGGCTAGCAGTGGGAGCGTCAGACAGAGTTACAACATGCATGGAGATGAGAAGGGTATGTATGGACTTATCTAACTCTGGGGGATACGGTAAATAAGCTAAAGTCCCAATAAGTCGGCATGTTCCTTTAACATGTGAAGATAAAATAGAATAATGGTAAATACCACAAAAATACCACAAAAACGACCCCATAAGTCGTTTGTTCAAGCAGCAATTCCACCCATATTTAGGTTTATAGTGGCGGTGCCCTCTAGTGGCCGTATTAATTATAACAGGAGCAAAGCAGGAAGAAACAATGTTGTATAAGCAGTGGTGGAATGTAACGTAAAGTACTTCCTCAAGTACTGTACTTAAGTACAAATTTGAGGTACTTGTACTTCAGTCTTTTCTTTTCATGCCACTTTCTACTTCTATTCCGCTATATTTCAGAGAGAAATATTGTACTTTTTACTCCACTACATTCATCTGACAGCTTTAGTTACTAGTTACTTTAGAAATTAAGATTTTTGCACACAAAACACATGTAGTTTGTAAATACGATGTTTGATTATAATCTAAACTAGCCAACAATATAACGGCCTACAAGTCCAGCTGAAATGATTAGACCATTAAATACACAACAGTTTGTATCATTTCAAGTTTCTAAAATGTGAGGATTTTTCTGCATTACTTAAAAAGTAAAAGAGTATTTTAACAGTGTGGTATTAGTACTTTTAAGGATCAGAATAATTCTTCCACCACTGTGTATAAGAGCGTCAAACTCCACATAAAGAGGCAGGTTGGGGTGGTGAATGGGTCAAACAAACAGAACTATGTAGATTTGGTCTGTACCGGGCAAACAGTCACCTATTCTCGGGTAACTGAACCACCAACTATCGCTGACCTGACGGAGCCGGTGTCGCAGAGCTCTGTAGCGGCTAAACACATCTACTAACTGCCACTGATTCGACGTGCTGTGACGGAGGTCTGTAGGGGGCATCACATAGCTCTGTAGCGGCTTAAACAGCTAGCATTGCCGCTCTGTAGCACGGAGCTCTGTAGCACAGAGCTCTGTAGCCGATGTCACATGACCAGCCGGCTGACTCCTAGTTTTCGTATGATCTCATACGTTTGAGTGTGCATAACTTTTTGTTTCTTTTCTTATCCCACAAACCCGTTCATGAGAATGCGTTGTTTCAGTATTCTGCTAAAATGCAACAATTGCTTGTTGAATTTAAAACAAATGAAATTAAATCATTTCCAACACTTTTATTGAATAAATTGATCATTGAGATGAATATGAAAGGCACCATTTAAAATATATACTGTATACTTTCTTTCAAATAACACTAAAATTCTCTGAGTGTCTTTCCAGCCCAGTCTCATGGCAGTTCGTGAAATGGTCATGTTACTGAATCTATTGATTTGTGTACTGAACACGTTAATGTTGTTATTTTCGTGCAGTGAGCAAGGATTTTATAGTAATGTATTTCAATGGGAAGCATATTTTGTGATCACAGAACGATTACGGTAGCGAGTAGTATTAATAAGGCGAAAATCCGCGCAGGGAGGTTGGTCGGTGTGGCATTTAATTTCCCCGTTGTTGCGTCCCCCAGAGCAGCCCAGTGTAATGGCAGTTCGTGTAATGGTCACGTTCGAAAATCGTGACCTGTACACGAAATAAAAGAGAAAATCGTGACCTGTACACAAATAAATAAATCAAAATAACGTGAATATTTCACGAACTGGCTTGAGACCGGGTGGGTCTTTCACGATATGTAGCAGCCATTCGCGATATGTTTATTGCGACAGTTAATATTGCGATGACGGTAAAAAACGGTATATTTTGCAGCCCAAAACACATTATGGCATTACATAATTGTATGCCATGTCATGTAGTTTGAGGGTACGGTGACAGGTAGCATGTAGTCACCTTGCAGGCTCAGGAGTTTCGAGGAAAGCACTGTGTCTCCATCGGACCGGGGTCTTGGTGGAAGCAAAGTGAACACTGTGCTCTCATGAAAGGGTATGGACTGAAAGTTCCTCTTCTGCATGCTGTGGACATACATGCTGTCCCCTGCAGCACACTCTGGTTGATGCTTCCTCCTGTCATTCATCACACATCCAACAAGTTTTACTACCAACACAGATGGTGCACAGTCAGTGAAAGGCCTTGGAATGGAGTTCAAAGCTACAGATTATGTTATAGTTGGGTGTTCCTTGTGCTTCTAGATTTCTAGAATCTGCATTGAATTTATTGTATGCAGCTGAAGCATTCCTAAATAAAATTGGCTCTGTTTGAATCCACTAAGTGAGGTCAGGATTTACAATGGATTCAATATGTTCAAGTAATGTGTCAAGCACATGGTCTGGTCTAACTGTTCCTTGCACCTCATACAGGAAGCTCTTCTTGATAAATCTGCAATCTGTAGAACTTCTATTTACCGATGGCTGAGAAAGAGTGAAAGGAAAAACCAACATAGTGACTTAGTAAGGTGTTGTTACCACGAGCCTCCAGAACAATTCTGCTCTAAATTCTCCAAGTCTCTGCAACTCTACTGGAGGGATGAACAGCATTCTTCCAAAAGATATTTCCTAATTTTGTGTTTTAAAGTGGCCATATTATGCTCATTTTCAGGTTCATAATTGTAATTTGAGATTGTATCAGAATAGGTTTACATGGTTTAATTTTCAAAAAACACCATATTTTTTGTTGTACTGCACACTGCTGCAGCTCCTCTTTTCACCCTGTGTCAGGTCTTTGTTTTAGCTACAGAGTGAGACCTCTCAACTTCTGTAACATCTCTGTTGTCAGTCGCACATGCCCAGTAGCTAGGTAAGGATTACGTGAGCTAGCTACCTGTTTCTCCAACTTCGGCCTGTACAAGGCAGGATTAGCTGGGAGACTTCTTCTAAACGAGGGCGCACTTCCAACTTTGCGTGGAATACCTGCAGAACAGGGACATGTAAGTAGTTCTATACAATTTATTTTGTAGATTAGGGTGAATTTGTGTGTGTTGTAGCAGTGTTTTGCCATTGAGAATGAGCTAGCATGCTAACGGTTAGCCCCCTAGGCCCCTCGTTTCGGCTAGTGACGTAGAAAGCCGTGCAGACTTTGAACAGCTCACCCGGAGACTGAAGGCAGGACACATTCAGAAACCTGTATCGCACTCAAAACGGCATGGATGTTTTTTTTTCAAAGTTTGTATGCGTGTGGAAGCACCAGAGACACAAAATAACACCCCAAATCCCAGAAAAAGTGATTTTTTTCATAATATGGGCATCATCCTAAAATCTTTCATAAGTGTTCACTTGGGTTGTTTGGGGTGGTTTGGTAACATCCTTTTTATTGTCATCAAACTACATCTGTAAGCCCTTTCAGCAGAGTATCAATACTAAGAGGTGTTGAAAATCACCATTACAGATCATGTTTTTCCTTTTTCCTTATAATTTAAAATTTTCTGGTTGACACGTTCATGATGGCACACCATCCATAAATCGCAATGTCCCCAGTTCGAGTCCGCCCGGCGACCTTTGTTGCCTGTCATTCCCCGTCTCTTTTCCTGTCATCTCTCTACTATCAGAAACTCTGATAAAGGCACACAAACGCCAAAAAAACTATTATAGAACTTGCAAATTTCGGTATACACTTATAGAAAATCCATACAATTTTGATAGTGTTTTAAATTTGAATTATAAACACAAACACCCCATGTAAAAAAAAATTAGTTAGAACAAGAGCTTTTGTATTTCATTTTACAGTTACACCAAGCTGGTTGTATTTTTGCACTCTGGGCAGCTTGCAGGACTACCGCAGCTTTATGGCAAATGCACTTTACAGTATATGTGGCATTCTGAGCTGGAGTTTACATACCGCAGAGTGCAGCTGCAGGGACTGATTACCTTACTTTCCCTATAAGAAGTGGATGGTTGTTTTAAAAAAGAAAGAAAAACTGATATAGACAGAAAATGAATGCCATGTAGAGGTAAATGAGACCCCCAGAGTTAGACAAGTCGATACATACCCTTCTCATCTCCGTGCGTGCTGTAACGCTGTCTGACGCCCCCAGCATTAGCTTAGCCTAGCACAGATCATGCAGGTAACTGGTTCCAACTAGCCGACTGCTCCGAATAAGTGACAAAATAACGCAAACATGTTCCTATTTACATGTTGTGATTTGTATAGTCACAGGGTGTACAAATAATGCCATGATCACCAGTCACGTTCGCTACTAACTAGCTATTCACATTGGTTTTGTTGATGGAAGTAACTGTGCTTTTCGGTGTTGCGCTAATCACTCCGCCCAAGTAGCAGTGCTTCCACTTTCTGAGAATATCCCACTTAGTATATGGTTAGAATATGGCTGTGTCTCATGTGACCTTATTATTTGTACACCCTGTGACTATACAAATCACAACATGTAAATAGGAACATGTTTGCGTTATTTTGTCACTTATTCGGAGCAGTCGGCTCCAGAACCAGTTACCTGCATGATCTGTGCTAGGCTAAGCTAATGCTGGGGGCGTCAAACAGCGTTACAGCACGCACGGAGATGAGAAGGGTATGTATCGACTTATCTAACTCTGGGGGTTACGGTGAATAAACTAAAGTCCCAATAAGTCGGCGTGTTCCTTTAAACGTTTTGAAGAAGGTGCACTCATTGCTGGCAACACTTCTTGGCAACACATCTTGTCATGTTCCCGGGTTTTATTTTTTCTGTTTTATTTTGTTGTTCTCCTTTCATACACCATTGTTTTACTTCCTGCCTTTATAAATGCCTGCCCCACCCTGATGTGTTTCCTGTCCCTTGTTACCTCATGTGTATTAGTCTTTGGGGTTCTCTTGTTTCAGTGTCAGATTGTCTGCTTTTCTTCAGATAGATATTATGGATTCTTTTGTTATTTTTGAGAGTGTTTACTTCTCCAATGTTTAGCATTTCTTGTCTTTTTGGATTCAGCTTTTGTTATTAAAGCTCGCTCTTTGTTTCTTCAACCTGCTTGACTGGTCTCCTGCACTCAGGTCCTCCTTTTTTAACTCACAAACTTGCTGGTTGTCAAGTACTTTGAATTCCTAAATGAGATTAATAAAGTTGATCTTATTTACTTGTCTTTGTTTTGGATACATTTAACCCTAAAAACTAAGCACCTTTTTGAACAAACCTGTTTCTGCCCAGCAACAGGCAATGTCATAAAATTCCCTGCAAAAATCTCATCAAATGCACTAACTTGCATATCCTTACTGAGTTAGTTATACGGTCAGTACAACATGGTGTGGATTGATTGATAGACTGATTGGGGGAATAACTCTGTGTTCAGCATAAGAGGATATGGCAGACGTTTCCTTCTATCCTGGGACAATACTGCACAACAGTTCCCACAGCTAGCACATTTTACAAGCCCATTTAAACGGCCTGACACATTTTAAAGAAAAACAGAAGGCACACACCTCTGGAACTGATTCGGCTGTTTTGTTTCAGTGACTTGGACAAGGGGGGTTATCAACAGCATTTTAACAGAAAGCATGTGTCTGTGGTTTGGGCTGGTCTTACAGTTCATTACACTGCCTTTCAGCAGCTCTCCCACAATGATGAAAGCTCTGTGACTGCTCTTACCTGCTCTCATTCAGACATTCAAGTCTTTCAGCAGGGCTCCCTGAGGAATCATACGTGTAGATCTTGAATGAAGTCCCATTTTGTAATGTTCCTGTGAATATGGATCCACACCCAAACGCTGATTTTACCAGCAGGGCTGTTACTGTAGATACACTCAGCTGTTGCTAAGGGACTGTGAGCTCACTCTCTGGGTTTGTTTGTGGTTGGTAGGGGTGTTGGGGGGGTGTTGGGGGTGGGGGGTGAGGGGGGGTAGTTAGTTCCAGCTTAACACTGGGCTAAAAACAGCTGATTGACTTAGCAAGCATGAGTGGTTTATTTGAGCTCTGGTGTGTATCCTCCCTTTCCTTGGGTCATTTGGGAACAGGGCTGTTGGAACATGGCAGCAGCAAGTAAACACATTAGCACATAAGCCTGTCAGTCCTCTGCCAAAGAGAGCTGTGGAACAGGTTTTTAAAGAGTGAGAATGGAATCCAAACCAACTGCAGTAAACTAACCTCAAATGCAAAATATTATGTGTAATAAGGAGAAGTATGCCGTAACTCAATCAAGCCAGACATTGCAGAGTTATTACAAGGGGCTGGAATCAGATTTGTTTGGACTAAAATCTCTACTACGGGTACAACAAATTATTTTAGTTTTAAATTTCTTATAAGCCAAAATTCAAATATGCAGCAACAACTTACACTAAAGAAAACAAAGTGAAAGCTATAGATTTAAAATTTGTCAGCCCAATAGACTCATCGCTGTGACTTGGTTATTTCACTACTGAAACATGATCTGATCCATTACGTGTTTAATAGTTAACATTAACACTAATAACATTAGCAACTATAATACCTGCTCTACTAATACTGCGTGGACAGTTTTTAAGCTTAAAGCCCCAGAAAAATTGGCTACATCTCAAGTATACTTTTAAAACATTAGATATCCATTACTAAATAAACATAAAAATACTTCTAAATGTATAATTTGTTTGTAGTTTACACTCAAATACTCACCCAAAAAAAATCAACTTCATCAGGACTGTGTGGGTGTGGTTTGATCAGATTGATTGATTGTAACCAAACAACCCACTAACTGTCAGGAAATGTTGCTAAACCCAACTGGTGTATGGAAGTATGAAACATCATCTTTTTTTCTGGCACTTAACACTAAAAAGAGCGCAGAGGGGGAAAAAAAGAATTATACAAATCTCTAAAGTGAAATAACCCAACCTCTTCTAACTTTGGCAGAAAAGTGTGTGTTCATGTAAGAACCAATCACTAACAATTGAGAAGATAAGCTTCAGGGACCTTAGCAAAACAGGACTTTTCAATTTCATTTCTATAACGTTGGGTGATTTGTGATGGACAGATTCATTAAAGAATGGTCTCAATTTGTGCAGCAGATAAAAGTCCCTGTAAGTGAACCTCCAAAAGCACTGGATGCTTCAATTCCCAATTTGCAATTCCATAACATCTCCTTATTAGTCTGTCCAAACGTTTTCAAACTTATTTTTCAATCTGTTTTTCACAAAGTGCGTAGTTTCTGTCTCTCCCATGTGGAATTCTAAGTGAGAATGAGAATGAGAACAAAACTGTCTGTGCATCCTTATGATGCAAGCCTTCCATGATCGCGTACCACCCCCTCCCCTCTTCAACACAGTTGCTTGTAACCAAGGAGGACACAGAGGATTAAAAAAACATGATGGACTCTTCAGAAGAGGTCGTTATCTTCTCTCGATTTTCTGTGTGCGAAAGTCGCCGGACGACAATCTTCTGAACATAGCCATACTGAGAAATACAGAGAGAGTTGTGTGAAGCTGATAGTCTTAATTAACTTTGTATCAATTCATTTGGCAATGGCTTGAACGTAACGGACGTTCATTAATATAAAAAAGGTATGCACTAAAGCTTTAAGTATACAAAGTGCTCATTTTCCATTTTGCATGAGAGAAAAAAAAGGTATAGATAAACATCATGGTTCTTGCTTTAACTGTAAAGCATGAAGAGTATAGTTATGATTTACTACACGGCGCTAATGGTGAAGTGATGTGTTTGTGGCTTATTACACGGCGCTAATGGCAACAGTGCAAACAGAGTATTAGTTAGCTCAATGTTTAGCTCACTCATCAGGGCATGATCCGCCAGATAGCCGTGCTCATCAGCAGAAAAGGAAACCTCTGTATCAGTAGCAAAGGGTTGGAGCTACTATGGCAAAGGCATGATCACCTTTAGGGCCCTATCTTGCACCCGGCACAGCGCAGTGTCTTTGCTAGTTTAAGACCAACGCAGTTGTCAATTTCCCGTCCAGTGGCCACGTTGTTTAAATAGCAAATGCACCTGCGCCCATCTTTGCGCCCATGGGCGTGCTGGTCTTACAGGGAGGTGTGTTCAGGTGAATTCTTGGCGTATTGCCATCTTGAGGCAGCGGGAAGTGATCGCGCCACTGACCAACAAAAACCTGGTCTAAAGTCAGTAGCGCAGCATTTCATTGTTATTTTAACAGCAAATTAGTAAAATGCGCCTATGCTTATGCACAGCGTGCCCACACTATGCTTGTTACACACACAGGAAAACGCAGCAACACACAAACATGCAAAAGATTACAAATAAAAATATTACGGTGCAAATCCGCCATCATAAGAGCAATGTGCCAAGGTACAAATGTGCCTGGCTTTTAAAGGGAATGGGAGATGACACTCTGATTGGTTTATTGCATGTTACGCCCAAAACACACCTATGAATTAATGAAGACACTAAGGTCCACCCTTTTGAACCATGCTTAACTGTGTTGGATGGATTAAATGGATCATTACTGTTCAAATTCCCCTCACTCCTTGTTTCCTAAAGAAAGCACAGTGATAACTACAATGTAGGATATAATTATTATTATTTTTAAATGCCATGCAGTATTTGATTCCAGACATCCATGAATGTCCGCCATGACATCCGTTTGTCTGTAACATTTAGTTTGAAAATGATCTGTTTTGAAATAATATCCAGTAGTACAAATGGTAAGACTTTTTTTTTTTTCAAGCACAGAATGATACTCATTCTATCTGAATGTCTGACTACTTAGAGTATTAAGCCACTATCCTATTCATGAAAACCAAATATATATAGTGTATGAAATCCAGTGGGTTGCTAGGCATTACAGTGGCTCCAACTGTTGCAAGTACATGTGAGAAACAACTGCACAGCCTCTACAGGGAGTGGAGTTTGCATACTCACAGATGATCCATGTGCACAAGAGGCTGCCTCATGAATCCAGGCTGTTATCAGCCCTGGGTAATGATGAGGGAATAAAATAAAAGGTAATGCGTGGGGAGTCAACTTAACATTACTCAGTGGATTTGGGGCTCCTCTGCGATGCTTTTATCACCACGTCATACTGATTTAACTTAAAAGGAGGACAGGTGCAGAAGGAATTCATACAGTCTGCACTGCGTCTGTCTTCACTTTCACCTTAACTTGGGACCTAATCCAGCAGAGGAGGGTTTGTGGCTTTCAGGGGCTGTCTGTTTTCATTTACATCAGCAGCTCAGAGCTCGCTTTTTGATGGTATCCAGGTGAGATCTGGTGCCAAACACAGAAGCTGAGCTGACAGTACAGCCACCACTGCCCACGAGCTGGCTTTATGTTTTGACATCTGTCATTCCAGGGACAATTATCTGAGCAGGAGTCTGTCAAATAGGGCACATGTGCATCTACTGTGGAAGCAGCATTCTGTTATTCCATTTTCACTTCATTTGTATTGCCCTACTATTGACATATGGTTCTTAGAGTGAAGATGTCTGTCCATTGTGGCTCTACATCATCCCCCTTATTACATGGCTTATTTACACGGCTACTAGTCTATATCGGCGACGTTTAAATTCCGCCGGATGTCCCTCATTTCGGCATTCTCATTGGCATTCTAAACTCCGGTGGATTTATGAGGACTAATGGTTAACTGCTCTTTAGATCTCTGCAGGGTAAATCCAGACAGCTAGCTAGACTATCTGTCCAATCTGAGTTTTCTGTTGCACGACCAAAACAACTTTTGAAACGTACACGTTCCACCAAAACAAGTTCTTTCCCAAGGCTATTTTGCAGAGGCACCGCAGCTCCGTCCGGCGCGTAACACCACCCAAGATGATTGTGATTGGTTTAAAGAAATGCCAATAAACGAGAGCACGTTTATCTCCCATCCCAGAATGCTGTATGGACTTGCCAGACCCACACGGACAAGGTCTGGCAATGCCAGACTACACGACTACTGATACAGAGGTTACGCCTGTGTCCCTGTTTGGACGGTTACCTTTACTGCTGATGAGCATGGCTCTCCGGCGGAATCCAGGTTGCCCCAATGAGTGAGCTAAACATCGAGCTCACTAATACTCTGTTGGTACTGTTGCCATTAGCGCTGTGTAATAAGCCACAACACTTCTGAAAAACTGCTACTTCTACATGGTCATGGTCCTCAGTGGATACATCTTAATAACTTTGGTAACCCCTCCAGTCCTACATTTCTACTTGTACATGAGAAACATCTTGACTTTCTACTGGATCCATTATTCTTCATATTTTTTTTTACAATCTATGATTTTGTCATCCGGATTGTCTATACTAGGATTTTATTATGTTGGTTATTCGGTACACACAACATCTATTCCATGTCTGTCCATCCTGGGAGAGGGATTCCTCCTCAGTTGCTCCTCCTGAGTTTTTTTCTCTCTATTTGATCCCCTTTCGGGGGGTGTTTTTCCTTATCTGATCATGATTTGCTCATTTGCAGCTCCACGACTGGTTAGCGTCTGAGAACAGTAAAATGAATAGTCTGTTAACTTAGTGTGGTGTAATAGACATTGCAGCCTCACGGCAGTGTTCGCGTGTCTTTCGACTTTAATTCTTAATTTAATCTTATTTTGCTTAAAACAAAAAGGCATGCAGCTTTGGAACTGATTCAATAAGGATGTTTATGTTTAGCACATTAGAAAAGCAGCCTCATCTACGAGATTATAATAGAAAGCATGTGTGTATGCTTTCCACAGGCCTTTGGGGACAATGTTTTACATGACCTTTCACCACTGCTGCCACAAGCATCAAGCTCTCTGTAGTGGTTCGTACCTGCTGTTAACCAGTTCACACAGTTGGATGTTGAACAGATCCACTGGAGCAACTGCTGAGATAAATGACAGCTCAATAACAGTTATTGGCGGATAAGATGACATCACAAACTGGTTTTCAGACTGACAGATTTCTGTTCCACAGTTTTATTTGTTACTTTCATGGGAAACTTAAATAATCCCTGTGGGAAGATTTGGTTGCTGCATTAATAAACAGTATCAACAAATAGTTTTCTTTCATTCCTTTCCCACTTCCTCTCTCACCCCACCCCACCTCAACAAACCTAACCCACTCATTCCCTCACATCCAATCTTCTTTCTATTCACTTCTTTTATTCACTAACTTTCCTCATCTAAAAATAGCTTTTTATTTACTATCCCTGCTAGAGCTCCCTCTTCGATTCAGCCTGTCTTGTAATAGTCTATATCCACGACGTTCCACTTCCGGGATTGCTCTGGTGCCGCCGAAAATTCCGCCGGATGTCCTTCTTTTCGGCCGGATGTCCGTTACCTTCTGCTTTCTTTGTGTTGGCGTTCTCCGGTGGATTTCTGAGGACTGTGGTTAACTGCTCCTCAGATCTCTGCGGAGTAAATCAGCTAGCTAGACTATCTGTCCAATCTGAGTTTTCTGTTGCACGACTAAAACAACTTTAGAACACACACATGTTCCACCAAAACAAGTTCCTTCCGAGGCCGTCCTGCGCTTAGCGACGCCCAAGAAGATTGTGATTGGTTTAAAGAAATGCCAATAAACCATAGCACGTTTCTCTAGACTTTGGAAATGTCACCAAATTTCCCCACTGACACAAAGATGCCTGGCAACAAAACCTACCCCCAAACAGATGTGATGTAATGCCCTCTTAAAACTACAGAACAACAATGTCTTTCCAGTGTAGCAACTTGAGCTGTCTTTAAGCTGTTTTGAGTTCTATTGATTTGGACACATTTTGCATAACTGCTGCATTCTGAGCACCAATGATCCAGTGGCAAACCATGAAACAGATTAGGTTACTAAAATCCAAGTGAATCCTCACTTATCTCATATTTGACACAGGCACTATTGACCAATTACTCCCCAACTTCCCCTTCTTCAGAGGGATCCCCTCTGTGAAAAGAGTCCCAGTGTGAGCTGATGAGTGTGAATGTGGAAATATTTTCACCACACTGCTGCCCTTGTCTAAAGGATATTCATGCTTTGTCCCTCTCAACATAATTTGGGGGGTTTTCCTGGTCTGAACCATGATATCATCGTGCTTTTTCTCAGACTCAGCATGTTGGTTGGGGGGGGGGGTAATGAAGCTTCACTAGGTCAAGACTCCCACCCATTCTTCTTGGATCTCTGCAAAGCTGATGAGGTGTTCCATTACATCTCTTGTGAGCTTGTGTTGCTTCAGCTGGGAAAAACGTTTCATTGTTACACCCTTTCCGTTGCAGGTTTGGGCTAATGACACAGCAGCATCGCAGCAGCGTGAAATCTGATGCAACCTCAAGCAGTGTTTGTGATGGGAGAGTAGGTAAACATGGTGCAAACTGGAAGGGGACAGACAGAGCACATGAAGACACATGATCTGTAGGCATGGAAGACTTCAATTTGGGCCAAGCAACAAGGTAAAAACAAAACTGGGCAACATTATTTTGTAAGTGTTACTTTATTATACGCAACACATTATTTGTAAAACACTTTTCATACTAAAGTCATGTAACACAAATTGCTTCACATTATAAAAACAAAGACAAGAATGTCATCCCCCCGCCCGCGCACACACACACACACACACACACACACACACACACACACACACACACACACACACACACACTTTAAGTAACAGGCAATAAGAACATGAGGTGAGGAAATGTTATATAATGAATGACCACTACCTGCATAAAACTCAAAACTCACTGCAATGACAATATTTATTATTGCCAGTGTCACTCACTTCTCTCTATCCAAGCAATAAATGAATAAACCATTTTTCTTCTTAAAATCTCCAATCTGTAAGTAGCCATAAAAGAAAAAATTGTCGGACATTAGATGGTCTTCATTGCTAGGTTAAAGCTGCATTATTGAATATAGTGTTTTCTGTTGACATTGTCTCTTTTGACAATGTGAAATTGATTAATTCGCAATTATTTATCATCAACTCTGCAGAACTGAAGATTTCAGATGTAATTATTCTGGTTGACAAAAACAAGACTCCAATGGAATGATAATGTTGCTCTCTGTTTGCTGGAATTGTGTGTAGGCAACAGTCTGCTAACATGTTGGTCATAGCAAGTTCATCAGACAATGTCAAGGCTGTATGTCTGGCAGCTTGAGTCTTCCCACCTCCTAGTTGCAAAAAAATTATTACTGCAGCTTTAAAATCAAAAAGAATGTTACTGAAGCAAGCACACTGTAGGCTACATATATGATATACTATACTGTGGTGTGTTTTTCTGGACCTTGGTGGTGGAACATGGTCTGGAAACCAAGCATTGACTTATGGTCAAGTGTTGAATTGATATTAATTATAATGCTAATGGTGTGGGCAGGAGGTTGCATCAACCAGAGGAACAGAACATAAACTGTATGTAAAATAAGTCCAAAAGTATAAAGCCTTGCTAGCAGGCCACCCGTAATAAAATGTGTCCTGAGGGTGGAGCGAGATGTAATACTGCACTTTTTTTTCACATTTCCTGTATAGAAGTGGACATTTTGTCCTGATGGAGGCGCCACAGGAAGGGTCCTAATATTCCAAAATATCTGAAGGATGGATGGACCGACGTCAGCATGGTGATAATGGTGATGTGAACATCACATGCTGCAAATGGGGCAAAAAACTTTGTGTGACACTACTAACAACTATTTCCAGGATGTAGTAGCCCCAACCCTTTTGACCTGTCACCCCGTGAAGCGATGTGCGATCGTCATGTGTTCACCAGTTGTGACCAGTTGAACCAAAGAGTAATCTTTCTCACATATTTTCATTTAAATCATTTTCGGAGGTAAGATTCACAGTTTTTTTTTGTTTTTATTTTACCTTTATTTTACCAGAATGCCTGGAACAAAGGAAAAAATTCCAGACTCTGCTCTTGCTATAGCTTCACCGTTTATTCACAGAAAACTAACATTTCGCTCCCTCTGGACCTTCATCAAGAGTATTTTTTCTATTGCTATTTTTTCAAGATTATTTTTGGGGCTTTTCCACCTTTCATTTTTGACAGGACAGCTAGGTGAGAGTGAGGAAAGACACGCAGGAAGTTTGTCACAAATCAGATTCAAACCCTGGACCTCTGCGTCAAGGCATAAACCTCGACGTATTATGTGCGCCTGCTCTACCACTGAGCCAACCTGGTCACCGTCATGGTTATTTTAAACAACAAACACAATCGGGCTTAAATAGATTTTTGCCACCTTTATTTTACCAGAAATATTCCCATTGAGATCCAGAATCTCTTTTACAAGGGAGCGGAAAACTCGAATCAGAGACAACATTTGCAAAGATTAGAACATAAGCAAATATTTGAAAAAATACTAAACAAAAAGCTGTAGCAGAAAAATGTTTTTCTACTTTCCTATTTTATTAATATTCTCATGACCCCTTAGATTTATTTTACAACCCCTTTGAGAAGTCCCTATACCCCCAATTTAGAACACTGATATAGAAAACCAAATAACTGCAAACCAGGTACAGTATTGGTTTAATTACATTTAGTAAAATTACTCAACTCTTCTCATTACACTATGTATATGATGTTTGGTTAGATGTAAGTATGTGTCATAAACATGACGCAAGAAAGGTTTTACAAGCATACATCCTCAAGTTAGACTTGAAGTAAATGTTTGGTTTCATAATTGTCATCTTACATGAACGTTAGTGTGTGTTTTGGCTTTGTTACTTGGCTAGAGAGCTCAAATCGTTTGGGAGGAGGCATGTTGATGGAATTTGTGGGAATGTGAGATTGTTCAGGCCTCTTGGTGTTACCTGCACTCACTGAGGACAGATTGAAGTTTTTGGAGTGGAGTAAGACATTTCTCCTGGGAGGAGCCTAACAGGATTTCCACACATTCTTACCAGTGTGAACAGTATGAGTGTTATAAATCTCCTGATGTGCTCTGACCCCAGATGAATTTCCAAATTTCACATAAAAACCATAAAAACTGTTTCCATGTGGTGCTTTTCAAAGTGGAAGCAATGCTTTTGCACATGATGCGCTAGCTCTGGGAATATAACCTTGTGCACAGTGCAGCCCTATATTGTTCCCCACATTTCTTATTGTGAGGTCAGTTCTGTTGGAGGAGCATGGGTCCTGATCTCTCACAATGAGAGACTAGTAATCGCCACAGCAGAGGAATGTGTGTTTGTTTCTGAAAATGCACTGGAATCCAAAAACTAACTACTCATGTCCCACTGAACCACTGCTGTGGTCTTCAAAACCCAAACATGAACATGCATGCACACTGCGGTTTTAGAGTGTGGGACTGTGGGTAAAGTCTGCAACCCTCAATTTGGCAACCAAATGTGCCACTAAAAAGGTTCGTTTAGGTTCTAAATGACTTTGCAATACAGTAAAAACGATTATATAGTAAACCTTTTTTTATATACCGTTTTTTTACTATAACGCTAACCATACGTAACAAACTCGAACATTAAGGTTTGGCAGCTGTAGTGTTAAACCAGTTTTATACAGTCTATGGTTACACGCAATACTTCAGTTATACACTAAATGAAAATAGCAACATATCAAACATACCATGCAACATGGATCAATTGTAGTAACAGAGTAAGATGATAACCATTGTTGTGGTACCCGTTATCTCTAAATAGGGCTTCAGGCTTTGTCTAGTCTTGCATTGCCAGACCTTCCTCCACAGTGCTGCGGAGGAAGGTCTGGTTAGTCCACACAACATTCCAGGATGAGAGAAAAATGTGCTCTTGTTTCATTTCAAGTAATTTCTTTAAACCAATCACAATTGTCTTGGGTGGTGCTAAGCTCCGGACAAAATGACGGTGCTTCTGCAAAAAAACTTGTTTTGGTGGAACATGTGTACGTTCAAAAGTTGTTTTAGTCGTGCAACAGAAAACTCAGATTGGACAGGTAGTCTAGCTAGCTGTCTGGATTTACCCTGCAGAGATCTGAGGAGCAGTTAACCATAGTCCTCATAAATCCACCAAAGTCTAAAACGGCAACACAAAGAAAGCGGAAGGTGTGGGACATCCGGCCGTAAAGAGGAACATCCGGCGGAATTTCCGGCGGCAACGGAGCAATCTCGGAAGTGGAACGTCGTCGATATAGACTAGGCTTTGTCAAACCCTGGCCTTGCAAACTTGCTTAAGGAACACCCCTCAGGACTCTTCTTCTGTATTTATGATTGACACAATACAGGGCAGATAAATAAAGGCTAATGGTGCTCTTCTGTTGCAATATCCCACCCTGAAAGTGGCCAACAACTTCACAGAAGCTACTGCAAACAGTTGCATGTGGTGTCATTTAGCCAATGGAAATACACAAACACAACTGGTGTTTACAAGCTGACACAGCTGCTCCAACCAGCCAAACAAGTGATTGGTTATAAATTTCAATGACACGTTAATGTATGAGGTGTCTCGTGTCCTTTTCACACTCACAAGAAACACAAGTTTAGTTGCTTTAATTTGTAAGTCAGCTGATCAAAAGCCTTGGCAGTTGGCTGGGCTGAGGGCATTTCTAGTAAAAAAGGGCTGTTGACTGATATCATCTTGCATTTGGCTTTGTTGACTTGTGCAGGGTTATTAATGCAGCATTTTGACTTATCAGATATGGATAGTCATTACTGCAAACTAATCCAGTCTGAAGTTCTCTAGACAAGCACAGCATGTGTGTGTGTGTGTGTGTGTGTGTGTGTGTGTGTGTGTGTGTGTGTGTTGTGTCTCTTGACGCACTAGGTAGAGCAATCAAACTTGGATTTCAACACCATGTGAAGAAAAGGTTCACATCACAAAATAAACAAACAGTTCACTGCAGAAAGAAATTACTTAGAAAACAATAAAAAAAAATCTGTTTTAGTTTACAGTTGATTTATTGATCAGTGTTGTTTTACTTATAATACAATGCTCTTGCAACAGTGCTGTATCAGAGATGTTCACATGTCTCTGAGCTAGAGTCCAAGTCAAGTCTCAAGGCTGTGAGCTACAGTCCAAGTCAAGTCTCGAGTCTCTGAGCTAGACTCCAAGTCAAGTCTCAAGTACAGTCCAAGTCAAGTCTCGAGTCTCTGAGCTAGAGTCCAAGTCAAGTCTCAAGGCTGTGAGTTACAGTCCAAGAAAAGTCTTGAGTCTCTCATGGTTATAATGAGTGTTGTATCACCTGCGACCTAATCTACGACCACAAGTTCGCCAAACAAATGCTCATTCATCTTTTCATCACATATAGCGAACGACAGTGGGAGTTACGGCGGGTTTCCACCAACTGCGGAACAGCTGCGGATCGGCTCCGCTGCGTGTCGGCTCCGCTGCGTGTCGGCTCCGCTGCATGTCGGCTCCGTGCTCCGCCGTCCTTCAATACCCACCAGGTCCGTATTTGTTGCGGAACGGCTGCGGCCATGACTGACAGCTGAAGTCACTAGGACCCACGAGATCTCGCAAATTCACGTATGATCGTGCGATATAACAGGATGTAGTTTCTATAAACAGAACCACGAAACCAACAATAGTTTGTTTCCATTGCGACTTCAGGCCTGTCTCCGCCCATTATGACGTTTTCAAGGTGTAGTGCAGGGAAATATGATCCCCCGTGAGCACGGTGTATTTTATTTTGAAAATTAACCGAATGTTTTATTTTGCTTCTGTGCTCGACTTCCTGTCCCGCACTATCTGCCCTGTGCTGAATTGCTGCGGAGTTCTCCAGCGTCCGGCAAAAATAGAAGCTCTGCGTATCTGCTCCAGAGGGCTGCGGATCGCCGAAGCTGGGACGGAGTAGGAAATCTAATGACTCCGCCGTCGTTCTGGAGCGGATCCGAAGATGTTCCGCAACCGGTGGAAATTAGCAGTAACATTCTATAACATTCAGCTCCACAGACGTTTTTTAAAAATAAAGATTGCTCACGAGTCCCGCACCTCGAGTCCGAGTCGAGTCTGAAGTCTTTTGCGGACAAGTCTCAAGTCAAGTCTCAAGTCACTGTGTGTGCGACTTAAGTGCGACTCAAGTCTCAAACTCGAGTCCCCTTCCCTGTGCTGTATCAATAATTGATAAATATATATATATATATATATATATATAGACATTTTTGGACCTTGATTTTCCCAGTCATAATGATAACTTGGCGGTGTACGTATATTGGTGTCCATAGCAGATGCGACACGATGTGCAAAAAGAGTAGGAAGGGGTCAGGGTTCTCATTAAAACCATCTTAACACGGTTCAGTATTCCAGATGTCCTTTGTTAAAAAAATAAAAATAAAAAAAAAACTACAACAACCAGTACAGGCAATGTGACACTTTTGAGAAATTTCTTAGTTGGCATATCCAATATAATGAGACATCTTTGTTGCACATGTCTATCCAGGGGCCTCGGACTAAGGGGAAAAGGGACTGAGTAGGGCCCTTATGTGAAGAGGGCCCACACAGATACTAGAATAATTAGATGTGGATGTGTGGATGGTTCCATAGACAATGTACAGGGTCCAGAATGTTGTGCTACGCCCCAGCCTGTATCTCCAGTTATGCCATTTTTATGATTTTGCTTTTTATGGTTGAATCCAGCATCAGTACATTTTTAAATCCCTTTGAAACACCTTTGGATCAAAAAATGCATTGTATTGTACAAAGGCTATTGTTCTGAGCTCCTGACAAGCTGCCATTTCAGAGTCAAATCATTTCATTTCAGTCATTTCAAAATCACAATTTTGTCTCAGAGGGCTCTCCATCTAGACCCCCGAAATGTATAAAGACAAACTTAAACAAAAATGGAGACAAGGGAACTCTCTTCCAGGACAGACAGACACACAAAAGGTTTTCACAGAGTAAAAAGAAGTAGCATTAGTAGAGTTACAACATGGAGAAAGATAAAGATATAACTCTATTTATCTCAAAGGGTAATTGCTCTGCAGCAGTTGCAGTACAAGAGTACAAATATAAAATAACAATAAGGTGCCTATCCAAAATATATATACGATGCCAAAAAACTGTATGGATCATAAAATATAAATAAGAGAGGATCAGTTAAGGTTGGTTGGGTTAGGTTATGTATGTACAATATCAAATCTGTGGTCTGGATTCCTATCCCTGTAACCCAACCCAACCTCTCTGTGTGTGTGTGTGTGTGTGTGTGTGTGTGTGTGTGTGTGTGTGTGTGTGTGTGTGTGTGTGTGTGTGTGTGTGTGTGTGATCAAGCTGATCAGATATTGGTTATTGATTGGTTATTGATTACTGTTGGCTGTTCTTGTCAGATGAAGATCTCAGCTCGTTTAACTGAAAGTTAAAGTGTGCATGGTTAATTCAGAATGTCATTATTATGTCCGTGAGATTGCACATTATGTCCCATGAGTCAGTTGTAATAACTGTTATCCACAAGAGAACAGGCATGGTAGGAGAACAGGTGGTGAGGAGGGGGAGGAAGCAGTAGGATAGGAAGGTTGAAGCAGGAAAATGGTGGAAGAGGTGAACAGGTGCCCCTTCGTCAAATCTATTGAAGAACAGATTGAAAGCGTTGGCCCAGTCCAGGTCCCCCCTTGTTGTCTGTTTACCAGTCTGCCTTGTAGCCAGTGATGCTCGTCATGCCACTCCACACATCCTTTGTGTTGTTCTGTTGGAGGTTTTGTTTCGGCATCCTCCTGTAGCTGTAGGGGCTGGCCTGGTGTATCCCGTACCTTCTTCCCGACCTCGACAGAGAGAAAAGGACGGTAAAAAAGGCTGTTGTGTAAATATCCTTTAGGCAGGGTAGGGCACTGCATATTGTATGTTTAGCCGATCGAACCACTCTTTGCAGGGCCTTGCTGTCCTGTTCAGTGCTGTTTCCGTACATGCAGTAATGTTCCCCATCAGCAGAGGCGGAAAAAGTACTAAAATAGACAGAATTTTGGGATGGTAGGCAAACTGTAATAGATCCACTGTGGCAATGAATATCATTTTGAATACCAGTGCTAGTTGGTCAGAACACTGTTTGGGGATCTGCCCACTGATACCGTCAGGTCCTGCTGCTTTCTTGGTGTTCACATGCTTGAAAGCCCTTCTGATGTCATGCTCAGAAAAGGAGATAGGTGTGAGCACCCACCCAGTTTGCCCTTCTGGAATTGCAGTTCAACTTTCTTTCTGAATTCCCTTTTTTCCTCCTTTACCGCTCTTCTCACATTGTAGGCTGCTGCTTTGTAATTGTCCCAAACTGCAGTATTAAATTGTAGGCTACAGGCTGTGTGTGTTTATGGTGTTACAGATGGTTCTGGTAGTACAAATAAAAATTAAAAAACAGGATAGAAAAATACAGTATAGATACATATATACATACATAATGTAAGTAGTATTATGTAGATTTGGCATTCACCCTGGTCAGTGCTCTGTATCTGGTTTTTGATCATGCACAACAAAACTTTAAATTAAAACCCCCTTCCATGGACAGTGCCACTCTGTCAGGCATGCCAAAACCCTTATTTATGAACTTAAATATTTTATGGAAAATAATCTCACAATGAAATAGCACAACGAGGTGTCAACATAAAACACGGCTTTTTCAAGTTGGGGAGCAGAGTTCACTTCCCGGCGAAAACAAAATACTTTTAACCAGGAAACGCTCGTTCCTTGGGAGTGTTTTAATCCAAACCACAATCTTTTTCCTAACCAAGTTGTTTTGGTGCCTACACTTAACTGTCATCGCCGCATGACGCTCACTTTTTCTGGCTAAACTGAACAACCATAGCCTCTGAAAGGACCGTGATCTAGCGGTGCCTGTAGCCGGCTCGCAGTCACCTATTGGCGGCTAAACACATCTACCAACTGCCGCTGACACGATGGAGCTCTGAGGGCAAAGTCGCATACTTGTGTATTGATTATGTCATCGCCAGACCCCTCGACCTCTTGCCTTCGACCTATTACCCCGCAACGATGTCTCATAATAACAACAACACATACATACACATGCATCCGTCCTAATGCCCACGACGACACGGCACTGTAGCATATAGCTAGCTAGCTTGTGTTTGGTTTCTTCTTCTACTGTCTTTTTGTATACAGTGCGCAAGCTTTATGCACCTCTTCTTCTCCGTTTTTGGTGAATTTCTGTAGCAGAAACAGCGCCACCTATAGGCGTGGAATATGAAGTAGCGTGTTGAGTCTTTTACAAATGGATCTGTTTGGATGCTAATTTTCTTGGAACGATGCCAGGGAAGACGGGGGGAAAAAAGATTGTTTTGGTACGTGTGGACGTGGCCTTAGTTTCAGAGAACGAGACGTTGTGACCGATAAGACCCAATTAGGAGGAGAAATATTGGCGTCAGTGTCGGTGTTGCCAAAGGTCTCCGTTTGCGGCAGTTGAGACTACTGTTTTCTGAGTAATTTTCTAATCTATTGATGACGACATTACTGTTTGACTTATCACTCTTATGAGAGCTGTCTGGCTGGGGCTCATTGTCACTGGTAGTCGACAACTCATCATCTGACTCACCTGGCTTGTTTTCAATGTCTTTCCTGTCGGAATCGCCTTTGATTTCTGAGTCATCATCTGACTCCTCCTGCATGATGACTTTACTGTGAGACCCGTTCGTTTGCTTTTGGAGACATTTTTCGATCCGTGGGAGTTTAATTTATCTGACTCCCCCTGCATCTTATTAATGTTTTTAGTGCAGGACTCCATGTCCATGTGTGTAGAAACCCTTAATTTTCTTCAAAACCAAACAGTTATTTTGAGGATTTGTCTAGAGCAGACCTTTGCCTGTGTTGCAAGGTCTGTCTCTCTTTCTCTAGTGTTCTCCTTGAAGACTTTGATTTTTAAATTTACGTAATTTTCTTGGGTTTCCTTCATGGTAACGTCCATGTCGGAACAACCTGACTGTGGTTCAATCTCAGTGCTATTCGACGACTCATCATCTGGCTCACCCTGCTTGTTCTCGAAACCCTTAAGTCTCTTAAAAACCGAACGCTTTTTCGGGAGGATTTCTCCTGCCTGCGGGGGAAGATCTTTCTGCCTTTCTCTACTGTTCTCATTTTCTAGGCAATTCATCTGGAGCAGGTAATTTTCTGTGTTCTGTGCTCATTCAGATCCTTGTTTTCTGTTTTACTTTTATTCTCAATAATTTCCGTAAGGTGCTCTTAGATCCTCCTTTTCTGCTTTGAGGACAGCATTTTGATTGCACATATGCTCAATGGTTGTGTAAAAGATTCTACGGAGCTCCATGAGATCTGATAACAGAGCTCCTAACGTGTACCCTTAATGACTTTTCTCAGGCTGTGAACCTCTTTTTGAAAAAGATAGTTCTCATCAGATACATCCCCATTGATTTTTTTTCAGACGTTGAAACTCTTTTTTCAAATGAGATATCTCATACCTTTCATCCATAAGGATTCTTTTTAGGTTTTCAACCTAGGTTTGGTGCGCTAGTCTTACATTCCAATCAGCAATGGTCGGTTGGTCTTCGGTGAGATTATCATAGGCCTATTTGTCTACTTTGAGTTCCTGTGATTCTGCCTTTCCTTCCTCCAACGTATCTATGGCGCACACCATATCCATGTTCTTTAGTTTTGTAACTAAAAGAAATACTGCAGACAGATGTATCTACGAAACACAGGTCACGTCCGAAATCGCAAACTCTGCACTACAGACTCAACATGTAAATTATCAATCAACATACATTTGTGTAAATAAACAGTTTGTATATCTTTTCGGACGCACTAAGCTGTAATTTTCAACGTCACTTCCAGAGAGCCTTCTTGCTGTTGAAGATGCGTAACAATCGCCAGATAACGCTTACATTACTGAAAGAGGGGAATAACTAGAGTGAGCGGTCCGCAGCCCTCCGGAGTAGATACGCAGAGCTTCTATTTTTGCCGGACGCCGGAGAGCTCCACAGCAATTCAGCACAATTCAGATTGTGCGGGACAGGAAGTCGAGCACAGAAACAAAATAAAACATTCGGTTAATTTTCAAAATAAAATACACCATGCTCACGGCGGATAATATTTCCCTGCACTACACCTTGAAAACACAGCACAGAGTTGTTTCCCCTCTACTCCTCTGGATAGAAACAAACTGTTGTTGGTTTTGTGGTTCTATTCTACCTGAATTCGCGAAATCTAGTGGGTCCTCGTGACTTCAGCTGTCAGTCATGGCCGCAGCTGTACCGCAACAAATCCGGACCTGGTGGGTATTGACGGACAGCAGAGCACGGAGCCATTCTGCAGCGGAGACGTTCCGTAGCCGTTCCGCAACCGGTGGAAATGAGGAGTTAGATAAAGGGACAACTGCCCCACAGGAAGTGATGTCACGCTCTGTTGACGGTTTTCTTAGAACCACCCTCCATAGTTACTGTTGCTATGCCTGTCAGGAAGTGATGGAACTTTCAAAGTAAATTTCAAATAAAAACATGTGTCACTCCCACACAGATGAATGTAAAAACGTATGAATAACTATCCAAAGAAATACAAAATTACAACAATTAGCAAAGAAAGTATTTTTTCTTTTTGGTGAAAGTACTGTTTGTTTGACCTATCCACCACCTCAACCTGCCTCCTTACATGGAACTCTTATACTTCATGTCATCTGACTTCCTGCTTTGCTCCTGTCATAATTGCTATAGCCACTAGTGGGCGCCACATAACAACAAACGTAAATATAGATCGTGATTACAGCATGTAAAGACAAATAATACAACAGTTAGAACAGTCTGGTAAGTTCAGAGAATTAAATTACTGTAATGTAATGCAGCCTTTAAAACCAGGAAAAGACAAACACTTGTGTCATATTACAATATTATGATATCCGAAATTTAAGACGATATCTAGCGTCATATATGGATACATTACTGTCAGAAAGGCTATAAGTTAGCCTTTAGTTTTACACTATTTAATTAACTGAAATCATTACATTACAACCACAATCATTACACATGTTTGTGGTTAAAAGGAAATGTTGACAGTTTTAGCCAAAACTGTCCCTATAGACGTCTGACATAAGGAGAAAACAGGTTGAAGAACTGTATGTTCTTCTTTATGGCCTGTGATGTTTAATATGTGATAGGAAAAAGTCACAGATTTTTTTTTTCCTTTCTAATTAAGTTTCTGTTAACACTCATTTTCACTCAGGTTTTCAGAACTGTGTCCTCTGCATCCACTCCTGCTGACATTTTTCTCCATAAAGCAACTCAGACAATTCCCCAGAAAGAATGTCCTGGAATTATTCATGCTCACTTTGCTTTCCTCTCTGTTTTACAAGTGAAATGAAGCATGCTCTGCCAACATCTGGCAGTAAATCTACTTTCATATTTGACTCTTTATCATTCAGTGTGCTGGGATCCGCCACATGATCCCTACCTCTGGGGACAGCAGCATCCAGAAACTGGATTCCTTTCATTGATATGCTTGGCATGGCTAACCTTATGGGTGAAATCACTGCCACGCCGGAAGTCTGGGCGTCTGTGTTCCCGTCCCTTGTCTCTAGAGGTAGAATTACTGCTTACTTTTATCCAAAGAACTGAAGCTCTGCATATGAGCCGACAGCAGAAATATTTGCTGTGGTGTGTAAACCATGACGATGACCACAGGCTGCTTTCTTTTTTTCTTTTTGCTTTCTTCTTTTTTTGTCCTGAATGCTTGTTCTCTTCGGTCAGTGCACAAGGCAACCTGTGAAAGGGCAGAGATATGATTCCCTTTTGTTTTTCATAATGCTCCATATGTGTTTGCAGGGTGTCAAATGCATTCCCTACTAATTAGATTAACCACATCTTGAGCACAGATGATGATAAATGTAAACAGCGTTCCATTTTGGAACATGATGCAAGAGTGGCTTTAAGATGCATCAGCCTCCATTAAACAAAGCATGAGTCATTATAAGGCTATAATGTACCTCACTTCATGTTTCGCAACATGGTCAGTTCCCCGAGCTGTCTTTTGTCAGCTCCACAGTTGGAGCGCTGGTAATTTGACATCTGTGAGAGGCAGCTTTAGGTGTTGAATATTTGACATTTCCCCATTGATCTGGAGGCATTAAGTGCATTCAAAATGCCAACTGCTGGATGTGTGTCAGTGTGAACCAACCAGAGGGGATTACACAGGGTTTTCCCCCTTCTGACATCAGGGTGAAATTGATTTAAGCAGCAGCTGGCCTCAATGCATCACATTCGCTGTCAAGAGTGTGACTGTGCTCTGAGTAGTGTCACTCTTCAAAAATGGGTAATTTTCAACACTTTAAGGGTGACAGATTGGTGGTTAGCATTAGCTGGCTGAAGGGGTTCTGTCTTTGCATGTTTTCCCCATGTCTCCATGAGTTTCCTATCATAGTGCAAAGACTGGCAAGGTTAGGTGTCTTGAAAACTGTTAAACTGACTGCCCATAGTTGTGAATGATTGTGTACATATGTGCTAGCTCTTTAATGGAATGGCAATCTCTCAATCTGTGCAAGGAATGCTTTTGCAACCCTGAACAAGAGAGTTGGAGAATGTTTATTTTACCAATGAGAATGTTGTTTTGAGAGTATAACACAACCCAGAGATGCACTGAAACCTTTTCTTTTCAAAAACATGACATGTATCACTATATAAAATATTTATAGGAGAGGACAGCAACAGTCTGTTTTTCACTTTAAATAATGTATAATATAATGCTGAGGATGAAACTCTAATAATCCACCTGGGTGAATTGGCTCCATAATGGCAATTTGAAATAGAATAATATTCAGTTATTATTAAGTTTCAATATAGTTTGGATCAACAGAAGTACATTTTCAGGATAAAGCCTGACATCTGGGTTGTGACTCTCTGTTTGATGCCATTCTCAAAATCCCTTTGCCACAGGAAACAACAACAACCTTCGAGCTAGCAAGCTACACGCTGAAAATGGCAACTTTTAAAGAAATTTTGCATCGTGCAACAAGGCAGGCCTGTTTGGTTCTTTCGGTGAATGATGGTAAAGATTTACAAAGAATATGTTTACGGCATTTACTATCTAACTGGGACTTTCGGGACCGATGGGCGGGATTGCTATTGACAAAGTAAACATGGCAATACACTTGTAAAAGCGTATTACTTTTAACCATGTATGCAGCGAATAGAGTTTTCATTAACATTTTCAAATTAATATTTTAATTTTCATATTAAATTACATCATTATTTTAACATGGCGTTGGTATTTAAGTATGTGCGTGGGGAAAATGTTCCACAAAAACAAGTTGCTTCCCGAGACGTGATTGGTTTAAAGAAATGCAAACAACACAGAGCGTTTTTTTTCTCCTATCCCTGGTGCAGCCAGACGTTACTTCACAGCGCTGTGGAGATATGTCCTGCAATGCGAGACTAGCTTCAATATAATATACTGCATTTATAATGATTTATAGTTAGGTTAAATCATGGCAAGCTCTGAACTGTTTTGTTTCTGCTGGGATTGACCCAGAGAGGTGGCCACGTGACTCTTGTCATGCTGCTCTGTCTCTGATGCCAGACATGATAATAGATTCCTTCTCCTCTCAAAATGTGAAACATGTTGCACAGGATCACCGTCCATACTCACACTAGAACACAGCAGGTACAGGTCAAAAGACACATTGAAAGGACACCTGGCTGTTGCAGCGTGGGATAGTTTCACTGGCCATTTCGAATGTAGGGGCCAGGCTAGAGCCACATGCGACTTTAGGGTTACCAAATATATTAAGCACAAGTGTTACATACCACTAACCCTCTATAGGTTTTAGATCTACAAAAGACTTACGATACACATATGACCATAAACACAGGAATGAATATTCAGTGTTAACCTACATTTTATTTATCACTGCACATGAATAATATCGCCTCTTTGGGGATAAAGGTTAAAAATGTATGAATATATTTGCCACAGTTAGTGGGGGCCAGAGGGGGGTCGAGGCTTAATATTCTGGCGGCACTGGCCACCATTGCCCCCCTAGAACCGCCACTGGAGAGTTTGTCCAATTAAGGCCATGTGTGTATAGACATAACACCCTCTCAGCACTAAACACTTTGAGGGAAAACTCTCATTTTTCAAGCTTTCTCATCAGCTTAATGATTCAGATGCTTCCCAGATCCCCACCAGAAGTCCCCTCTCGTATTGTCTGATGAATAAAGCCTGTGTGTCAGTGCAGGAGAAAAATGCGTCAAAGCCTTTAGCCTCCAGGCAACAGCTGTCTGTGGTGCATGCAATGGTGGCAGAAGATCTGACCATCAAAACAATGCTCACATTCTTTATTAGCCTATATTCAGGCTGTTGTCACTCAGCCAGCATTCCTCAAGGCCAGGGGAGTAACTGGCTTTGTGCTGAATGTCAAGTATGTCTGGGATTGCGTGGCACCATCAACAAAAGCCTAGATCAAAGCCTTTGCTAAATGCCATTCACTTTTTGCACAGTTACAACTAAATACAAAACTCAGAGCAAACAGTTTTCCTAAAGTGGTGCTGGAAAGTCACGGTGGCTTTAATTCAAACACCTTAACTACTAAAAGACAGCCCATTTCAAGGGAATTATGTATTTCCACCTTTAAAGGTTCTTCTTTCAACCAACACTACTATTGAGTGGCGATTAATATAGTTCAGTGCAAACTACTCAATTTAATTAGATTCAATTCCAAACACTTGGTGTAATCTGAGGCAAGCTAGATTTTGCACACAAACAATTGATTTACACACATGAAAAACTATCTAAAAATACAAATATGATTAGATAGTGTTAGAGTTGAAATACACAAGGACTGATGGCAGTTTCCAATCTGTAGCTGGCCGACAATATCCAGCACCACAAAAGCACATTGTATCAAAAGTGTCAAAAGTGCATTTATCAATCTATACGTAATATAGTGTACAGTAAACTGAGTTTACGAGTTTATGAATTATAGTTTGGTATAATATGGGAGGCGTCAGCTTTAGCTAGCGTTAGGGTTAGAGGCTTTACTCGATATTCAGAACATTGATAAAGCAGCAAACAAATATTTGCTATGTTTAGATATAGTGGAGTAATGGCATCCTGAATAGAGAATGAAGTCATTCTCCATCTGTGTGAGTGTATGCTAGTCTCTACATTTGAAACTGTTGGCCCTCCCCGTTTCTACCTCCCTTTGTGTTCATGTCCCGCTGGCTACCTAATCCCCGCCGCTCTGCACTGTGCACTACCGGACAGTGTTCTAACAGTGTTAATGGGTGGTAGCTTACAATCACCGGGATGACTTGGCTGCCGTGTAAGAGCAGTACTCATACGGTGTTACTGTTGATGACGCCAGTGTCCCGGTTGGGGCAGTTACCGCGCAACAACGTTTAATTTCCGGGATTCTTCAGGTGCCGCCGGAAATTCCGTCAGATGTCCCTCATTTCGGCCAGATGTCCATCACCTTCCACTTTGTTTGTGTTGGCATTTTAAACTCCGGTCGATTTATGACGACTATAGTTAACTACTCCTCAAATCTCTGCAGGGTAAATCCAGACAGCTAGCTAGACTATCTGTCCAATCTGAGTTTTCTAGTGCACGACTAAAACAACTTTTGAACGTACACATGTTCCACCAAAACAAGTTCCTTCCCGAGGCTATTATGCAGAGGCACCGTTGCTCTGTCCGGCGCTTAGCGCCGCCCAAGACTATTGTGATTGGTTTCAAGAAAAGCCAATAAACCAGAGCATATTTTTCTCCCATCCCGGAATGCTGTGTGGACTAGCCAAACCCTCCTCCACAGCACTGTGGAGGAAGGCCTGACAATGCGAGACTACCGTACGGATAATGACATCCCGACATGCCGCCATGTGAGCTATCCCGCATTGACACTGTAAGCACTGTTGCTGTTCTTAGCGCTGTTAGTGGTCCCCGTTTCTTCCACTCCCCCAGCACTACACGGGTGCTCATATGGAGGTCAAGGGTAACCATTCTGACTGGGATGGCGTTATTATTGGTAACCGCCTTATGAGCACCACTCTGCTATGGGAGCCCGGCCCAGGTAGTGCGCAGTGCAGAGCTTCGGGGATTAGCTGGCCAGTGGGAGCACTGCTGCCATTGTTTGCGCTGTTAGCGTGTGTAAAAGTGCTAGCCATCACAATTTGGGCTCAGCCACCTCTATGTTTTCCTTGTGATGTCAGAGGTGAAATTCTGTGCAGCCTAGACTCATTTTCGTTCTGTCATGTACAGTCTTATATGTCAAATACTGAAGATATCTCTACATTGTGCACTGAAACGCTTTGTTGCCCCCTATGATACTGTGCTTGACATAAATAACAATAAGATATCAAATTTGAAAATTGCAATACATACAACAAAAAATAAAACATAAACAGAGTAATTGCAAGTGGTTCAGATAAATTTCTATAAGGTGCAGTATATAATATTAAATATGATGCAGACATTAGAGGTAACAGGGAACATCAGAGATGTGGTAGTCTATCTGGAGCCATGGTAGTGTCCTCGTTCAGGATTTGGATGGTTTGAGGGAAGTAGCTCCTCGTGAGCATCTCCGTTTGGGTCCTATGACCACAGTATCACTTCTATGATCGCAACTATTCAAAGAGGCCATTGTTCAGATGCCTTGAATCCTTTATGATTCTTCCGGCCTTGGTACTAAGTGCACCCCCGAGCAGTCCACATATCACTTGGAACATGGCTGATTTGAAATTGGTGCCCTGGCCACTGCAGGAACTGTGGGGCACCATTGTCTCATAGCAGCTTGATGGGTTTTCTTAGGATGAGCATTTGCATGCATCATTTCATAACAGGGGGTTGCATGCCTTCGGTGCAGTAAACTTTCCTCTCTAAAGGGCTGTCACAGAACGATAACTATAACGATTACTATAAATATATAGTTTTAAAAATCGTTCTAACTCAAGTGGATGTCGGAGTCCACACCACAGCTATAACAACAGTGGCAAACGATATTGTTGGGATCACTTTCAGAGCAATTTGATGAACGATAGAAACACTGACAGCCAATCAAAATACATCTGAATTTACAACATGGCATGGCCAATGACACTGCTGAGAGATTACATTTAAATAGGACTTGATTTTTCTTCTCAAGAAAATAAAATTGTTAACTTATGTATGAACCGTATCACGGTCTGTGTATTTTAGCTGTCTTTGTATTTTTAAACATGGGTATTTTGAAAGTATTTCTTATGTCCCGGAAACCACTGACTGCACTACATTCTCACATCCCGGCTCAAACACTTTTGAGGTACCTTTCCGCCAAAGAGGGTTATCTCTCGGTGACCATAGTTCATTTGAACGGTGATGCGTTCTCTTACCGACAAACATACCGAAGTACATTTGGAGAGTGATGCGACCACTTAGCTTAGGAAGAAAAGTGAACAAACTACATAATCAGTGATTAAGTATATTTGCACTGAGCTGAAGAAAGTGATTTCAATGATACTGATACTTGTATGACTTCTCAAACCTCAGATGGCAGCACTGATAGAGAAGTGCATCAACACAAGCAATAGCTCTCTTGGTTTCATTATGTCCACACATGTTGATCTACAATACAACATAAAAAAACAATCACTCTGATTTTGTTTGTGATGTTTTTCTTTTCTTTTCTTTTTTCTTTTACAATATTTTCATTCTTCACAGTACATGAGCTGTAGCTGAACATGACAGCTCAGTCTTTAAATCACCTCCTCTGTGAGTTAATGTGATTAGGTTTGTAATTTAAAGTTTTGCAGTCTTGAGTCTTATAAACAGGCCTGCATTAGAAGGATCGTGTTACTGTACGACTGAGTTATTTTTGTGGAATGGCTTGAACCGAAATCAGCTGTTAAAGTATAGTAAGTGAAGTAAGGCTCAATAACGCCAGCTTTAATTAGTGTGCCTTGTTTCTGGGATACCCCCATGTTTACCAGAGTCAGTTCTTCAACAGCTGTAAAGAATTTTCTGACATTTAGAACAAATCAATCCTGTTTCCGATGAGGCGACACCTCAACACTCCTTCACCCCCCCAACAGCTGCAAAGTGGTGTTCCTATTCGGCCTCATTGGAGCTGGCGTCTGGTGTTGGGTGGGGCAGTGTGACGGATGGCAGGGTTGACTGAGGCTGAAGTCACTTTGGTGCTGTAGTTCCAGCCAAGGGCAGCTGTTGGGATAGACTGTGTGGCTATGTGGATTGCATTAGGCTTTCTGGTGGGTGGTGTGTCTCAGAACCCTGCAGTACATTGTTGTTGGCCTAAAAACTTTGTTATTGGCCTAAAAGCAAGACCAGGACACCCCTGCCCCCTCCACAACACTCGTCATCAGGTTTCCCATCCCGACATATTCCAGTTCTCTCTCCCCTCTCATGCTGATCCAGGAGAAATGCATATTGATAGATTTCGATCTATTTGTTCTTTTGTCAAAAATAAGGATATACGGTGTTGCCAGTATGAATGTGGTCTGGAAGTAATTTGTAGATTTCTTTCAAGGGTATTTCTCTCTGATGAACGTCATGTTTCTTTCTCGGTCTGGGCCTGACTTGTGTTGCTTCAGTTCATTTGGAGGGAGAAGTCCTGAAGGAGTCAGATGATGTGATATAATATACTAAAGGATTTTTTTTTAAATAATGTAGTGTACGTTTGTACAGTATGTGAAAAAAATTGTGAGGAAAATAATATTCATAATAAAGTGCAACTTTACAAACTAGCTTGTTCTGGAACTTTCAACCACATCTCATGATCTCCATCAGTGGATGGCAACTGACCAAACTCCTTTTGCTGATGAACACTGTGAAATGTGGTTGAAAGCTCCAGAACAAGCTCATGACTGGACAGACAAACTAGTATTTCCAGGAATGTGCGTTGATGCTCAACTGAATCCCTTTTTCAGGCATGGAATACATAACTGCTGGCTTTATATACCTTTCAAATGGATGGCTTTTACAATTCAGAAACGTGACTTTTACGTTATACATTATGATTTTTTGAAGATGTATGAAGACATGACAGCATGTTCACAGTAAGAGCCTTGCATGATATTTGGAACTTAGTGCACGAGACTAATGGGGTATAACAATTTACTTCCTGTGGCAGCTGAAGAAGTTCAAACTGCCAAAATAATGATGGTTCACACACTGCCATCTTCTCCTGCTCCATCACCATCTGGTGCGCTGCTGCCACCGCCAAGGACAAGGGCAGACTGCAGCGTATCATCCACTCTGCTGAGAAGGAAAGATTGTAGCCGATCCCTCTCACCCTAGACACAAACTGTTTATCAGGACCAAAACCTCACGCCATAAAAACAGTTTCTTCCCCTTTGCAGTCAGCCTTATTAACAAGGCCCCAGACCCCCACTGACAGACTCTTAATCCTACATCCTGGACTATATACCTGTCCTCTGCACATTCTATATATCCTGAACTTTTGCACATCCTGCAACATTTTTGCACTTCCTGCACTAATCCATACAGCCTAGTTTTTCCTTAATGTTAAATAGTTACATGTATGTATTATTTGTTTCTTCAGTTATTGTTTGTTTATTTCATATTAATGTTTATGTATGCACCAACAACCAAGGCAAATTCCTTGTAAGTGCTACTTACTTCCTTTTGTGATTCTGATTCTGAGAACAGCAGCGAACTTTTCTTTGGCATTGAAGACTGTTACGATCAGTAATTGGTGGACCCAGACACAGACAAAGAGTGTATGCAGACCTAAATGAAGGATGTATTGTGGTGACAAAGGGTGATGAAGATGGTGAAAGGCTGTGGAGGACAAGAGTACGGCAAGCTGATAAACGGTGAGAGCGAGATTGGTGAGAGAGCTCAGGGTCATGGTCAGGGGAGGGGCTAGAAGGGGGGCACGGGGTGGCACAGGCCCCTCCTGAAATACAATTTCCCCCCCCGATGCCACCCCCCAATCCACTGGGCTAGAGTTCAGTCAATCTGACAATTGTGACTTCCATTGGATCAGGCGAGGCAGGCAGGCAGGCAGGGGAAGTGGAGGGTACTGATCCTGAAGACAAAAGAAAAAACAGCTTGTTCAGGTAAAGCCAACAGCATGAAAAAATAACTCTGATTACACAAACGAAAGCGGCCAAGAATGACAAACTACCACTGTAGTTGCAGTAATGATCTGGCCACGAGGGATGGAGAACCGGAGTAGATATACAGTACTGAGGAACTGATGAGTTGATGGAAGGCAGCTGTGCAGACTGGACAGGTGAGGCAAATGAGCCGTAATCAGGAGTCGGGGGGAGCGCCAGGAAGGGAGCCACGCCCACACCACATACAGCAGAGACAGACGAGGGGGGGAAACAGAAGACAGAGAAGAAGAGGGAAACACAAGGGAAACAGCTGGAGGCCCGGCCAGGCCTTGACTGAATTAATGACCATTGTTAGAGCAAAGAATGCACTAAGGCCTTCAAACATTACAATGCATACATTTTCTCAACAATCTCATAATTGATCAGATAGAGAATGCTGCCTACTTTTTGAAGCCAGACAGTTCACAGGCAGAGAATAAAAATACATTGATTTGGGACTTAATAAGTCCCATGGGACAGTGGTAATGTATTTTTGGTCATATGCTGTATCTCAAGCATCTTGCTGAAAATTGGGACAAGGGTAAAAGATAAAATTTTATTTTTAACCTCTTTTGCGCTGCACTGCATGGGGCAAAAATATATGTTAACCGACATGATAAGAATCTCCCCAACAATGTAAAATAGTCTCATTCACAGTGTTTCATTGCTTATGAGTGATTATGTTTTCTTGGAGCATAGGACATGATAGGGCTACTTATGTAACAAACGTATTGCAGTGATCTTAATCCGGAGAACAGGACATGGATTTAATTTCTCTCCATGTCCTGCTGCATACATACATCTGTCTTTACATACATCTGATGGCATAATTCACACTTGTGCTGTGTTGAAAGTGTTTTTATACTTGGTCCAAACTAAAATGTAATCTCCCCTTGCGGGATTACTAAAGTATGTTAGAAGCAGGGTCCAAGATTAACTTTTTTGTCCACTTGGCTAGTAAATGGTGCTAATTTTAGATCCTGGTTATTTGTAGTTAACTTCTTCTACAGTAGTAAGATTGTTGTCGGGACTTTAACGTAAAAATGTCTTGAGTGCTTATTCGGACATGAGATGTTGGCGAGACATCGGATTGATGTAAGGGGGTGCATGGCTGAATAAAAACTAATGAAAACCATAGGATTATATGGAAAACAACAAAACAAAACATGACAGACAAGAGCCAGAATGTTGATATCTCCAGTAAAGGACTGGACACATGCCCTCTCCTTCTATCAGCTCCTATGAGCCAGGCTCTGGCAGTGCACTGAATGTAGTTAACACTGTGAAGCAGCCTTATTTGAATGAATTGACCGTATGACTGTGAAGAAAAATGTTGCTTTATGCTCAATTTTTCCTCCCATATATGTATTTATTATTTTTTTTTATCTTTACAAGATAAAACACTAAAGCGTATTGGTCCAGCTGCAGCAGCTCTATTGTTCCTGTTGGTTGACAGATTTGTTTTTCTGTCACCCAGTGAACAGATGGAGCTTCCTTTCCTTGCCAAGATATTAAAACAGATTTTGGAAAGACATAGATTCCATTTGGTGTTTTATTTAAGGCTCTGTATATTTGCCCGACCTGTTATCTCATCATCTCATCTGAAAGACTAATATATTAAGATCATAGTGAAGCAGGGGCAAGAGTTCAACACTTCATCAAGGTGACTTATAGATGTATTTAGAAGAATAGTTTCCCTTTATAAATAGTCTTTGTTGAGATTTGTCTATGCCTTTCAGTGTTTTTGCCAAAGATCTGTGGGTGTTTTGGGGCATCTTTGTCTGCGCCTCTGCTACAAAATGTTGTGAGGTCCTTACACACACCACTCCTCCATGATTTCCAAAGGCCTCCATTGTATCTCGTACAATGGCCTTCTTTGGTGTGCTGCTTGGTCGCAAGCCTAAACGGCAGGAAAGCCCCCTCTGCAAAGAGTATGAGACATTATTAAGTGTGTGTCAGCTACAATAGACGAGCGCAGAGAAAAGCACTTCATTATTGGATTGTAATTGAGTATTAGACCCCCCCCCCCCGGGCTTTATTTTACATATGAGATTCCATAAAGCTTAGGGGATTGACAGAAGGTTGACCAAGTATAAGTTTCCATGCAGCTTTGAAAAGGATCCTGTTCAGCCAACTCTTTCTCTTCAGTGACTGCTGAAGAAATAGCCCAAAGGGTCTTAATTAAAGTCACGTTGAAGTTCTTTCTACATTCTGTCGAGCACAACACTTGAGCTGTCAGAAGCCCCATTTCCGTTTACACATACTTTAATGCATGCAATAATGTGCTTGCAATATGTTATTAAGGAGAGCTCAAAATGTAAACCTTAAGGCAGGGGTGTCAAACTCAACTTCACTAAGGGCCACACTGGAAAATAAGAATCACATCAAGGGCCAGACATGTTTAGTTTACTGATATGCTTTTATTTAATCGAAAAAGGTAAATATCTTTGACTGTATTATTGCATGTGTCATATAGTCTTCTCACTTACAGTTTGGTCGACATAAAGTCCTAAAGAAGTCAGGAAAAAGTTCCTCAGCCATCATAGAAAAAAAGCGCCCAAAAACATTGGGAAAAGTGGCAAAAACGTCAGAAAAAGTGACAAAAACTTAGGCAAAAGTGACAACAACGTCGGAAAAAGTTAGAAATCGTCAAAAAAAATGACGTCAGAAAAAGCGACAAAAACTAGGTGGGCCAAAATGTATTGTGAACCTAAATTGATATGCGGGCCGGATCATAATCTGGGAGGGGCCGGATTTGGCCCGCGGGCCTTGAGTTTGACACATGTGCCTTAAGGGATCCTGCAAATTTCTATTCGATCCATGTGAAAAATTCATCACACTGCAGTGCTTTACACTTTTTTTGAAAGCTTGTGATTGATGCCACGTCAATCATCAAATCATCACGTCATTTCTCGTCTGGTGTTTCAATCCCTTAGAATGATTCTGGCAGAGGTGGGACAAAGCCAGTGTTTTGTGAGTTACGAATTCTCAATTCGGAACTATGAAGTCCCAAGTCAGCACCATGAAGCACCAATTCAAGTCCCAAGTCCTAAATATTGTGTTTTGAGTCCTAAACAAGTCACTATGCCCCCCTCACCAGATACAATGTTACAGAAAATACAGTGTAAGAATGAGTACATTTACAGAAATAATGATTGCTTTTTGAAATTTGTATTTATTACTTTCATGTACATATAAGGATAATTAAATGCAAAATGATCAGGTGTATTTTGGTGTGTTATACTTTGGACTAAGGGTGGGATTCAATAAATTAATTTAGGTATGAATCCCTCATTGAATCCACAAAGGTTGTGATGCTTCTTTTACTTCACAAATGATCTTTGGGCAGTACAAAGAGCATTAACAAGACAACAGCTAAAAGTAAATTACGCTATCAAAATGAATTAGCCACAGCTGAAATGATCTGCTGTTGGAGAAGTTTGTAATTTTAATTAAGGAAAGATACAAAGTAGTAGTCTGATTAACGGAATGCTTAATTGAATGAATGTGATAATGTGCTGGACTGCATTGCCAAACAGCCCCTTTCCTCCTGCTTGTGCAACTGTGTTCAGATTGATTCAAAGTATCTGTAGTCAGGAGCGATTCGCGATATAATCCATTTTTTACAACAAAATTTCTCATTTTTGGGCTTGGTGAGAATATCAAGTCATTCTACGTCAAAAGGCAGGAAGTCACAAGTCATTTGTGATAAGTCAGAGTTGAGCTGGAAGTCTTTTAGGATTTTGTCAAGTCTGAAGTCATGGGTCATGCGACTCAACTCCACAACTCAAGACTCTAGCATATTCTTGGCTGGATGTGTAGGCTTTTCTTTATGAGACTAATACGCAGAGGTCTTGATGAATTGTTGCAGTGCTGGGTGTGTATCTGTACAACACATTCTCACTTCCAGCATGTCAAAAAGTGACACTTGGTCAGGACGCTTGGTAAGGCGTTTGTTACTGACGTACATTTAACCGACATGTGGCATGAGACGGTTAGGTTTAGGAAAAGATCGTGGGTGGGGGTACAAAATGTACGGCTCAGTGACACGTGGGACAAGAGCAGGACACAAACCCCGGTCACCTGGGTAAACGTCCTGTTTTGTTTGACCAATCCACCACCCCAACCTAACTCCGTACATGGATTTCCGGTCTTTCATACTACTCTCTACCAGTGTTGGGCAAGTTACTTCCAAAATGTAATACATTATAGATTACTAGTTACTGTCATTTGAGAGTAATTAGTTATATTACAATATTACTGTCTCTGAATTGTAATGCGTTACACTACTTTTGCATTACTTTTGAATTACTTTCACCAAAATAACAGGGGAAATTTGATTTGGCAGCTAGCTTGTGAATTTCACCACCGGATCAATAAAGTCTCCTCTTTATCCACTTTAATACATCATAGATTATTCATATTTTGTATGATCAATATAAATATGCAAAGTAACTAAAGCTATAAAAAATAGATAAGTAAAACGTATAACAGGCAAGTAGGAGAAAATTAAAATACTCAATTAAAAGTACGACATTGTTGTAAAATGTTTGTTTATAGCACTTGAATAAGAAATTCATGTTGTTTAGTTTAAAACACTCTAAAGGAAATGTTCAATTATAGTGTGATTAAAACTCACTATTTACATTATTTACAGTACTTGATTTACAGCTGATTTGTGAAAAGGTAGCCTACACAACCTTATTTAACAGTAATTTAGTTTTACTGCGAAACGTCACAGGAAGTGCTTTTATTTTGAAGTAGGTTACACGGACGTTGTCTGTTGTGTAGCCTACTCTTGCTAGCTTACTGAGATGCAACATGTCCGTCAGGCTCCAGTTGTTCACTTTCTTGTTTGTAAAACTGCAACATATTGAACAGTAAATGGTCACAGTAAAAGACAAGCGTTTTTGGTCGTCATTCGAAGCCATTCCACTACAGGCAGAGTTACTCTCCACGGCTGATAAAAATGCAATGATATTTACGTGTAGCAAGCCTCAACATTAATTCCCGACATGTTTATATCTGTCAGCCGCTGACGTACCGTCACCTGTTGGGACATACATGCTGTCCGTACCGTCTCTCGTTCTGGCTCTGACCACGGGAACAGAAACAGGACAGCTCACTTCAACGCAGCGTAATAACTCCTGAAAATAATATCCATCTCGCAAATGTATCTGTCTCTGCAGTCATCTCAACCATCGAATACAGCAACAGGAAAATAATACGGCTTTTTTTTTTCTGTGAAGAAATATGCGGTGTTGGTGAATTCTTTAAAAAAAACAATGCACCACTAAATGTTGCGTTAAAATCCGTTGTAACTCGCGTTACTGAGATTGTAACGAGTATAATATTACCGAAATTTAATTAGTAATGCGTTATATTACTGCGTTACAGCAAAAAGGAATACATTACTGTAATTGCGTTACTTTTGTAACGCGTTACTCCCAACACTGCTCTCTACCGTTGTCTCTCTTAATACTACGTCATCTTAAAGCACCGCAGTTGAGCTGCTGCTCTGCCCGGTGCGTTCCATACAGACGCTAAAGGGTGATTTTTGCGTCGGTATCTGGCGCTGAGAGCCACTAACCAAACGTCAGTATCTTACGAGTTGTGAATGAGAACGGTTTGATCTGTAAATGTGAGTCGATTATGTAACCATTCCTTCCGGGAACTTGCAAAAATTGCGGGAACTTGCAAAAACTGCAGTTTCATCATGGCTTCATCGCGGGGTTTGCAGCTTTTCAATGATGTTCACGTCACCTAATTACGTCACTTCATAACGTTACCATGACAACAGGGGAAAATGGCTGCTCTTGTGTAAAGTAAACGCAACATTTTTCAACTTTCTGCTAAGATATATGTGACTTTTTTGCAACGAAAAATACGGAAATATTTTGGCGGAAAGTGCGGCGTATTTGAAAAATAATCAGCCATGACTGGCTGATTATGCACTGAATTATGCGATTGCATAATCGTGTTTTCTGGAGGGACTGTGTAACAGAAGGTCTAGCAGAGGCCTGTGAGGGAGTCAAGGAGAGCCTCTTTAACCCAATTACTTCTTAAACATGAATTATGTGGCTCAATAGTGGAGTTTCTGGCTTCACAGTGGCATGAAACATGGGGACAAAGGCTTTACATCCCAGCCACTATGAGCACACGATCGTACATGATGAGTATGTGATGGTGAGGAACAAGAGGCCCTGCTGATGTGAGCAGGATCAAGTTGAGTCCTGGTTTAGCAACAGGATAGCCTTTGTGTTTGCCATGAGGCACAGGGACTGAAGGAGCATAGGTCATGTGAGTTGTCAGTATTCATCACCATGGCTAGGGTGGACATCATTGTTCCATTACAACTACATGTCAACATTTCGTGACAGAGTTCATGATTGGACACACCATTAGTGCTGTGCTCATCAAACCTACAGCCTCGCCTTGCACTCATTAATGAACCTCATTATGTGTGTGCAAAAAAGAACAGTGCACTAAGATCTTCTTAATTGAGGACCACATGCATGGACCTACCACACCCACTATTTAGCTCTTGGTATATTTCAATGTCTCCATCCAGAATTGCATTACTTGCAACTAAAGTTCAAGATTTTAAAATTCCCAGCCAACAAATGAGGCAGCCATGTCCAAATGCAGCTCCTTTGAGTGTATTTTGGGATTGAGATCAAGCAGAGCATGGTGACCTTTACCCCAGAAAAACCAGCTCATAAGAGCTTTGTAATCCAGAAATCAGAAGATCTGAGTCATCATCCCTTCAACACGAGCTGGGCAAGGCGAGTCACTGCGGATTGACTTATACTGTAAGACTTGCAACAGACTTTTATGGAATTTTCTTCTCATAGCACGGACACACAAACAGCTGGTTTCAAGTGTTGCATTTTATGACATTATTATTTATATACTGTATGAAGACCTTGCAATTGAAAAAAAATACTTTATTGCAATCAGCATGCCTTTTTATGAATAAACTTAACAAAACACTCCTGATAATTAAAGAACAAGCTAATGTGGTTGTGAATCGTTAATGGTGTAGAAGACCAAAACAACACTACGAAGTGCTGTAAGAGTTACCTCATTGGTTTTAAAGCAACTTCACCACTTCATTATGTGCTCACACGGTACGGTCAGTCATTATCACAAATAAAAAACTTTCATGGTTTATGGTGTTCATTACTGAAGATGGCACAGCTAATGGTACAGTGCACCTTTCGTATAAGCATGATCACGTTTGTTATTTTCCATTCAGGTAATAATGTTCAAATACTCAATTACGACAAATGTAGTGGTTAGGCAATTGCTATTAATGATGAAAGCTGCATATTTGAATACAACAACATAGAAATTCAACAAGATGCATGGAAATTAGAAAAAAAAGTGGTATTATATTGTCAAATGAATTCATGTAAATATTTAAAAAAAAATCTTAAGCTTAGACAATTGTGTACATTGTTTTGTTTTTGGGGTTCATAATATATTCAACACATCCCTCAAAACAACATCAATGGTAAAGAGACAGGAAGCATGAGGCCGGAATAATAATCAATGATCAAAGTGCTTGGTGATAGGATGGAGTAGATGGGCAAATGAAAAAAAAATAGTTGATAGTTTAGTTATACAAACATTTCCCAGAAGGAGAACTACTCTGGAGGCAGAAATAATCTCATTGATTGAGTTAAATGATGGGGGTTGGAGCCAAGTAAAACTCGCTGTGTAAAAATATTTGAAGCCATAAAACACGGGATATCTAACATTAGGAAGCCTGATGATGGTTGCTAAATCTAGCCACGCTACGTTAGCTAACAGGTTAGCTACTTATAGCTAGTTAGGTTATCCTAACTTAAAACTGAAGAGTTCAAACTTAGTGACAGCAAACGTGGCTGAATATTGAAGGTAAATACAAATGTCTTACACTGCATTTCCTTCAATAACTGGGAAGGGAAGTTCCTCCACATGTCCTCATGAAATCGTCAGAGCTAGAAGCTTGCTGAAATAGTGACTATTCACAAGACTGTGTAGCTTTGCTGTTTAACTTGCTTATATTATTGTCACAATAGCTCTTAGCCGCTAACAGACCAATACATTGTACCATCAACTCTTGTCTCATAATTGTCTGTTTCGGGGAGCAGTTTATACTCTGGAAGAGGAGGGTAATAAAAGTTGATGAAACACAGCTTAATACATTAGATAGCTTCCTCCGTTTTGGACTCTCCTGTCCTCAAAAATCAGCGCTGTCAAGGCGGTTTGCCACTGGTTAGTCTGGATTAATGTAAGTACTTCTCCAGGATAATGGCCTGACATCCCGCGCGTGACTCATGCGCCAGATGTCAATCCCCTTCCACTCTCTGTGTGCTGCCGTTCTCAAACTCAGTTTGTATCGGGAAACAACAACAAACTTCAAGCTAGCAAGCTACACGCTGAAAATGGCAAGTTTTGAAGACATTTTGGATCGTGCAATAAGGCAAGCATGCTTAGTTCTTTCAGGGAATGATTGTGAAGATTTACAAAGAAAATGTTTACGACATTTGCTCTCTAACTGGTACGTTTTAAGACCAATCGGCGCGATTGCTATGGACGAAGTACACACAGCGATCCACTGGTAAGAGCTAATTACGTTTAACCATGTGTCCAGCTTATTTAAATAGCTCACGTTACTGTATTGTGTGAACAGTTAACTTCATTTAATGACGTTTCACTGACTTCACTGTGATTTAAAGTTCATCTATGTGGGGGTATGTCAGGGGAGATTAGTTCTCCCAGTATTGTCCTAATTGTTGCTTGGATGCTTTAAGAGTTCCTTCAAAGAGCAGAGCCTTTTCCGCCATATCTAACCCAATTGCACATACTGTATGGTCAATTTCTCGACATTCTTAAGTGTCTCTGACTGAACTCTCTTCTTTTCTCTTTCCACAGGACGATATAGTCTCAATGACTCTTGACTATTTCACTTCTTCAATATGCGTCTTGGTAGCAATTTAAAAAAATAAATATTGTCTCATTAGCTGATGTTCCTGTCTCTTTTAATACAACACTCAGAAGTCCAAATATACGTTTAAAGAGTTATTGGACACTGTAATCATGTCTTCTGTCTATAGTGGTCGTTAAGTGACTCCACTGTAAAACAAATTGGACACAAAATCCACCGTAACAGATGATGTAACACATGCTATGTCAATTTAAAACTAACCATTTATAGCTATATCTGTCTGCTAGTTAGCCAGCCTGCTGACATTTCATAAATGAAATATAAAGAAATCTCTTTGCTTTCCTAAAATCTGCCCGATGAGTCTTAACTCAACCTGTGAGATTATTTTCACTGTTCATTTTCCATTCTATTGACATATTGTACAGTCACATCCCAGTACACATTTGAGATATGTATTTTTGGTACACTGTGAGGTCAGGTGTTTGAATAGTGTGCATTAGTTCTGGAAGGCTGGTGTAGGTTTATCTGTCATCCTGAGTCCAATATGGCTGCTTCTAGACTGTCAAATACTGAGTATCTTTTTATTTAGGTGCCATACTGGCAGGCATACAATGACCTGATCTGTAGCACAAACTAGCTGTGCTCACTGGTCGACAAAGTTTACCCGATATGTGAGCTGATGGCCATTGTCCCAGGCATACAAAACCTTCTCTTTGGGGTTGTAGTCAATCTGGGTGGTGAAGGAGTACTCATTGGTGAATGGCAGGCGTGGGATGGCTTCAGTGTTGGTGTGGGTGTCATAAGCATAGTTCACCTCACCTTCCTTTTGGTTGTACACATTGACGGCGTACAAGACACCACAGATGATGAAGCAGTTTCCGTAGGAGTTTCGCTTGAGGCCTGTTCTCCAGGTTGTTTCCTTTTTCAACGACAGGTCTCCAGGATCCAGTTTACTGATGATGATCATCTCTTGCTGGTTGTAGTCGTAGTCAATGGAAGGGTAGATCACCCACAGGCCACTTTCGTCCACTGCAAAGTCAATGTCCGAGTGGCCCCTCCATTTCCAGGGGGTGGTGTCCTCGTAAACCACGTCATGCAGCAGTGTCCAGGCCGCCACATATCGCATCCTCAGATCATACTTGATGATGTTCTTGGTGAAGGCTCTATTGTAGTAGAAGGCTCCATTATAAACCACATGGCCTGTGCCTATCCAGTTGTAAGGCAGTTTGAAGAGGTTGCTCCATCGGCCTACGATAAACAAGAATATTACATTAGCTTTATTATTATTTATTATAAAGCATGGGTGAATACACTGTTCTCATTCACCAATGAACACATTCTCTATGGACCACTGTTTCACCTCAGATGCAACTGCCTACATTAAGGACAATAACTGCCAATGTGAAAGTGTCTGTGATCACCAGTGGCTGCTCCATTGTGGCTCCAAAAAAAGTCAGAATGTATTCACTTTATTCTGCCCCACCTTCTTTTAATAGTTTCTATCTTCCACCTTTGTAATCCCACTTCTGCTAAAAATGTCACATCAACTTCTGATGCTCGATGGTGTTTTAAGCCCCCCAACGTCTCCTTCAAGGCAGCACTGCGACCGTTGACTTCAAGGCACCTAACCCTAACCCCAACCCTAACCATTGCCTAATCCTAGTGCCTTCCAGGCAGCGCTGCCTGGAAGGAGATGTTGGGGGCTTAAAACACTGATAAACACTTCTGATACCTAGCTAATTAGCTAGTCAGTGTTGTGGAAAAATCAGGAGCAGCTCGACTCTGGATACGTGAAGAAGGTTTCGGGAGACTTTGATGACTTACACAGAAGCATTTAATGAACTCTCTCTTTAGGATTAAGCAGTACAGTTTAACCACAGTGTCTCATGTAGTGCCATCCCAACTCTTGAATGTCTGTGTCTTTCAAAGAGGCATACACTGTATCTCCTGCTGAAGCTGTCAGGTTTGGGTTTTCCAAAAAATAATGATGGCACCATAACATAAACACCGCAAACACAGATGCTCACACAAATCTTGTTGCTTTGCAAGTTCAGTCTATCTCTCTCTGGGAAATAGGCTAAGGTGTGTGTGAGTCCCCCCTTTACCCTGTTTCCGTCGACCTTCAAAAGGAGACACAACATTCCCTTATCATGAAGCAGCCTAGACTCCCTCAATCTCTAGAAACACACATATTCATACTTAAACACAGGACAGGTTTAGGTTTTGTGACATGGTGTTTCTGTAAAGTTCACCACAGTCAGAAGATTTCAATATTAGAGTCAGCATTGTTGGCTTTATTTATTTTATAGTTAGCTCGCTAGCACACAACACCCTTACTCTGAAAAATGTCTTGGCCACGATGCTCCATTAAGGAAGTCAAGTCGGGAGGTTGTTAGATTCAGGTCAACTAGCTAGCTATGTGTTCAATTGCTTCTTGGTTAATGGTAGTTAAATCCATGCTCTGAATACATTTAACAATTGGTAAAGGCTCATTTATGCTTGTGATGACCCTCCCACTCTGTGTGTGGCTCTCGGGTATTTTTCCCTGCAGCTGTTTAGGAGGCAGTCCGAATGGCAAGGTGTAGCAGGAGAATCAGCCACACCTGAATCCAGTCTGCATGATTGCCTTGTGATTCCTTTTTAAGATGGCTGGAGTTGCAGTGCTAGCTCTTTGTCTTCACAGCCAATAGGGTTTGTTTTTGGTTTGGGTTGTCTTTTGGGTTCATGTCAATGCTCAACGTACCCATACGGCTGCGTTCACTTCGTCCTTATTTGTGATCATAGTAAATCATGGTAGGCGGTGTAGTCAGTGTTGCCCTAGTTGATCAGTAGCGAGTAGCATATTCATCCCACCAATGCCATTTTCAGTCATCACCATTTGTAGTTGCTTGGAGTTAACTAAATGCTTTCCAAGACAATACAAAACTATGCTGATTTAAGATTTGTTATTTCTGTAAGTTAACTTTCAACAGCCTGTACAGCTGTGTCAAGCTCATCCATACTTTCTTTTTCATGCATGTAGCTTGGTAGCTAGCTATTTGTGTAGAAATGAAAAATGTTTTTACAATGCCAGACTGTGCACACACACATGCTTCATGTGACAGTGAAACAGTTTGTTTAGTAGTTCCTTCCTGAACAAACACTCTGTGTACTGTAGGTGTAATTTTCTAATCACATCCTATCTGCTATTCTAACCTTCCAACCTCAGGAAGTGCGATTTAGATAATGATAATAAATGGAAAGCCCAGTGAAGGACAAAAACAACGTGCAATAGTACACTCCCACCCCACCGCCACTATCCCCATCTATAAGGCCAGCCCACACTCGTAATCCCTCTCCGCTGTGCCCAGTTCAAAGGAAAGGCCAGAGCACAGGGAACAGCAGGCATCACCAGCACTCCAAAAATCTAGTCATCCGCACACAGCTGTGAGCTCACCACACTGCAGGATGCATCACATGTAAGTGCATTTAGAAAGCCCATTGTCCAAACACATCTAGATCAACAAGCTAAATCCTACAAGGGGAGATAATCTTGACTCTCTTAGAGAGTGTAATCCAATTCCTCAGTTGATTTGGATGTGAAAGAAGTTGATTTTCCCACCCACTGGAGCCATGAAACAACTACGACCTGCATTCCACAGATCTCATCAGTCTCACAGAGCTCATCGGATAATCAACATGAATCAATGTCATCAATGGTATTAGTGAAAACACAGCTATGCATTAAAACAGGGTGATACTAGAGTTAGACCAGTGTGTTGGGACAATAATGGTGTTTTGAGTTAGGTGATGCGAAAGATGTTCAAGGGAAGATATGGGTCAGTCTGTAAACACTGAAATAAAACCTCTTATGAAGCTGCTGACCCACCCAAAATCATAAAAAATCATGTCAAAATGTCTATTATTAATGTCTATTATGATCATTGATTATTATTCCGGCCTCATGATGCTTCCTGTCTCTATATAACGGTCATTTCTTAGCCCTAAATCTTGAGCTAGCTAAACAGAGATAGCTTCATGTTGTGCTACTTCATCCATCATCCATCCATCTTCTGCTTATCCGGAGTCGGGTCGCGGGGGCAGCAGCTCCAGCAGGGGACCCCAAACTTCCCTTTCCCGAGCCACATTAACCAGCTCCGACTGGGGGATCCCGAGGCGTTCCCAGGCCAGGTTGGAGATATAATACCTCCACCTAGTCCTGGGTCTTCTCCGAGGCCTCCTCCCAGCTGGACGTGGCTGGAACACCTCCCTAGGGAGGCGCCCAGGGGGCATCCTTACCAGATGCCCAAACCACCTCAACTGGCTCCTTTCGACGCAAAGGAGTAGCGGCTCTACTCCGAGTTCCTCACGGATGACTGAGCTTCTCACCCCATCTCTAAGGGAGATTAACCCAGGCTTACAGTACGTCTCCAGTTAAGGACAGATATGGTTGTTTGATTGGACAACTGTGCCATTGCTTAGTAATGGCCTCAGTGTGTTGTTCTAAGTGGATTAGATGTGGTTACACAGGAGTGTTTGAGTTTGTACAGTAATATGAGTACAAATGAATCCATACAGGTTTGTGTGCAAGAAAAAGAGCCGGCCAGAGGGGCCACATTTTTATTTTAGTTGTCCAACTAGGTCTCTGTAAAAGTTCAAGGATGTCATGATACAGACTGTGGGCTGATGGATAATTGCTGTTTGAGAGACAAAAGTGTATTGTGTAAATTATATTTAAGGGTGTGGGAGTTAACATTTTGGCTGTTTAGCTACGGCTATTAATAAGGTTATTCTTAACTTTTGACCAAGAAGAAAATGTACCTGTAAGTATATTTCATTTTCAAAAGGCCCAAATAAACACCAAATAGGATGCGGATGCAGACAGTGAACGCACATGCAACCCAGATCCCATTTGCTATTCGGACAAGGAAAGGATAATGTGCGCTTCAGACTGAGAAGGTTTGGTTGTGGGCTGAGGGGTTAAAGCACGTATAGTCTATATCGACGACGTTCCACTTCCAGAATTGTTCAGGTGCCGCAGGAAATTCTGCCGGATGTCCCTCATTTCGCATGCATGTCCCACACCTTCTGCTTTCTTTATGTTGGCATTCTAAACTTTGGTCGATTCATAAGGACTATGGTTAACTGCTCCTCAGATCTCTGCAGGGTAAATCCAGACAGCTAGCTAGACTATCTGTCCAATCTGAGTTTTCTGTTGCACGATTAAAACAACTTTGGAACGTACACGTTCCACCAAAACAAGTTCCTTCCCGAGGCTATTTTGAAGAGGCATCGTCATTGTGTCCAGGGCTTAGCGCCGCCCAAGACGATTGTGATTGGTTTAAAGAAATGCCAATAAACCAGAGCACATTTTTCTCCCATCCCGGAATGCTGTGTGAACTAGCCAGACCTTCCTTTGCAGCGCTGTGGAGTAAGGTCTGGCAATGCGAGACTAGAGCACGTGCTTAGGCTTCAAAGCTATGGTGTAGACCAGAGTTTTCAAAGTCTGATACTGTAAAACCCCTCAAACTGAATCAAGAAAGCCTCCTCCCTTGCTCATTTCATTTCATTGCTCAAACATTTCATTTTGCTACTTAAAGTACTGTACTTGCCTCCAGGAGTTGTGTATCACAACCACTGCTGATCTCATGCAGTATCTTTGCCTCACGATTCTCCGTCTGGGCCTCCCCTCCCTTCAACTTTACTGCACCACCCTTAGGGAGCCTTGCCTCACAATTAAAAAACATCTGCTATAGGCCATATCATAGCTGTTGTCCGCCTCCTCAAAATTGTAACACGTCAGGACTACAACTGCCTAAGAATAGACTGGTCATAGTGTATAATGACCATTGTACTGGAGTGGTCTATTCAGTAATGGGGCATTTGCTGTGTTAAAATAAAGCAAGACACTGTTTGATCATGTACAATACATTTGTCACATTTTGTTGGTACAATAAGCACACCTTGCTTGAAGTTTTCCAGGTTGCGGAACTCCACCAAGTTGTTGCCATAGTAATAGTTAGTGACGTAGATCTTGGAGTCTTTAGCCAGGGGATCCTTCATCCAGGCTCCCTCGTTGCGCCCATAACTGTGCTGCTTCTCTGGCTGGTCAATGGATGCTAGAGTCCCTTCACAGTTAAGGATCTTCCCTGGAAGAAACAAGCAGCACATTCAATGTGTATGCATGGGAGAGAATTAACATGGGCTTAAATCGATTTCACGCAGATACATTTCTTGGCAGAGTGAACCTACACGCTTTTCTGCTGCTAAATTGGCCTCTGTCACTGCAGTCGCAGCCTGCAACACAATACTGAGCTTAATCACAGAGGGGTATTTAGCGGTGTTGTAGTACTCAAGCTCGGTCTTGGTCTCAAGACCACTTTTTGAAGGTCTCTGTCTCATAATGACCACATTTTTATTCGGTCTTGTCTCAGACTCAGACAAAGAAGTAGTTCCTTTTTTATTCCCAACTTGTATACATTTTAAATATTTGTTCTTGTATTTTATCCTATTTATTATTTCATGTATATTGTATCCTATTATTTCATGTATATTCTGTATGTGTGCTGTGTGTCTGATATTTTGCTGCTGTAACACTGTAATTTCCCATTTTTGGGATCAATAAAAATCTATCTATCTATCTATCTAAAGAATACTCAGGATTGTATTACGTGTGTGTGTGTGTGTGTGTGTGCGTGCGTGCGTGCGTGCGTGCGTGCGTGCGTGTGTGTGTCATGTCCGGTCAAGCCCACAACTGCGGGGACATTGCCTGTGCATATTTTTCTGATTTATGTGTTAACATCATTATTGTGACTTAATGTAAAATTTCCTGCAACAAATGCAACCAATAACTTTACCCATTTCTAGTTAGAAATAATTTGAAGTCATTTTTGTAACTGTTGTCACAAGCTGTCAACTGCTGTCACCCCTCCCCTGCCCCCCATTCACACACCCTCCAAGAAAGTAAACGCGGGAGACAGGAGGAGAAGAAGCTGTGGCTGTCTGGGAGGAGATGTCAGTCAAATCTACGGTTAAAAAATTGTGGATACCTAAAGTTAGGTGGATGGTAAAACAAAGAAAAGGCGTGTTGCATAAAACAAAGGAACATTTCCACACATAAAATTACCTCTGCAATGCATTTTGGTTATTTTAAAGGTGCTCTAAGTGATGTCATGCGTTTTTTAGGCATATCACGTTTGTTGTCACATACAGCAAACATCTCCTCACTATCCGCTAGCTGCCTGTCCCCTGAACACACTGTAAAAAAAACGCGGTCTCTGTGGACAGCCCAGGCTCCACAAACGGCAACAAAAACAAACTGCGCCAACCTGCACCCACGAAACATAACAAACAGTGTTCCAGTGTTCCAGCCAATAACCGACAAGAAGGATTTAGGGGTGGGGGACGTGATCAGGAGGGAGGGGCGAGCTAGCCTCAGTTTTGTTTGACAATACTTCGATCGTCAACATCACCCAACATCGCTTAGAGCACCTTTAACAAGGCATTTAACATGGTACACACACACACACACACACACACACACACACACACACACAGCAAAAAAAGAGGTAGTGAGGAGAAATCTTCATTTGTTTTCTGTGAGTGTTTTTATGGGAATGTGGATCTTTCAGATCAATTTGAGGAAGGCCTTTGATTTTGAAGTGTGTCATGCAGTGTGGGCAATGGTTTGGGTCTTGGTCTTGACTTGGCCTCGCCTTGGTCTTGGTCTTGCCTTGATCTCATCCCCAAAAAGTCTCTCTAAAGTGTCTCCATACACTCTCAAGTTAGGTGGTCATGACTATACTAGTATTTAGCGCATACCTGCTCTGTGGAGGGTGGGCCGACTGTTGTTGTTGGAGTTGTCCAGCACCAGCACAATGGTCGGAGCTGGTCTTTCAGATGCTGGTGTACTTAGTGTAGTGATGGTAGTGGGTGTAGTAGTGGTGGTAGTTGTGGTGGTGGTAGTAGTAGTTGTAGTGGTGGTGGGAACAGCAGTGGTGGCAATGGGTTTGGCCACAGTGGCCTCCATGGTTTCCAGAACCATTTCAGCTCCTCCATCCTCTGACTGGTTTTCCGTGATGTGATGGACTGTGTACGTTTTGGCAGAATGGTCTGGGGGGGGGGAGAGAGACATACAGAGTTAGGCCAGACTATTGAGAAGAATAAGCAGTGATGGAAGAAGTATTCAGATCCTTAACGTCAAGTAAAATTACTAATACCAGTACTCAGTGGCGCCGGAAGCCATAATCCTGTACGCACTGAGCGTACATTCTTTTCTGTGAGACGTGCAACGCATCTAATAACAATGTGTAAATGGACAGAGGAACAGCAGCCGACAGCAGCTCTGTTCTGCTTTCTGCTCTGTTAACAGTATTGATTTTCTCCAACAACCCATCTACTATTAATCAGAATGTTCATTTTTATGACTCGATCCATAGATAAACTGGTTGCTGGATGCTGAGTATCGCTGAACCCACGGACGGAGCTATAGCATGTTGTTGTTGTTTGAATCATGTGTGTTAACATGGACATGAATATTGCGGTTAAAGGTGCAGTAGGTAAGCCTTATAAAACTAACTTTCTGTCATATTTGCTGAAACTGACCCGTTGTTCGAGTAGAACTACATGAAGCAGGTAATTAAAAAAAAATCTGGCTCCTCTGGCACCACCTACAGCCTGTAGTGCGATTTGCAAAAATCCACAGCTCCCTGTTCAGATGCACCAGTCAGGGCCAGGGGGGGGGGGGGGTGTCTAACTGCATGACAATCACTGCTCACGCACACGTATTCATTCTCCCTTGTGGGGGGAGGGGCTTAAGAGACTGAGGGTCTGAGAAGTTGTCGATGTTTTTTTGGCTAAGTCCTGGATCTTCACAATCCTACCTACGGCACCTTTAAGAGGCTTATCAAGTTTTCTGATAATTTCCAGGATATGATGTTTACATGGCACACAGAAAAATCATGTTATTCATATCTCCATACAGGCTCACCGTCAGCTGTCTGCTCTGAGCGCATCCACCTCTCTCTCTCTCTCTCTCTCTCTCTCTCTCTCTTTCAAAACACTTCAGTGAAATATTATTATGATCTGTTCATTATGATGTGATAAAAGCACGCTCTCATACACATTAAATATTTTAAGAACAGCTCATTTCTGGTACTATGAAATAGAATCTTGCCGGCGCCACTGCCGTTACTATATATTTTTTTACATTAAGCACTCAACCTATTTGGCCTCCTTTTTCTATGCTAAACAGCTATTTTGTATATATTTGTTTATGTTTCGGTATTTATTGTTTATTCTTATTAATGTTTATGTATGCACCAAATACCAAGGCAATTCCACGTACGTGTAACTTACTGTGGCAAAACTGTGGCTTTTCTGATTCTAATTCTGATACTGTAAAAAATACTCTATTACAAGTAAAAGTCCTGCATTGAAAATGTTACTTAAGTAAAAGTATGTAAGTATCATCAGGAAAATGTACTTAAAATATTAAACGTAAAAGTATTCAATGCAGAAAAATCCTCCCATTTTAGAAACTGGAAACGATTAAAACAGTTCTGCAAATCAACTAAGTGGTTAATCATCTAATCATTTCAGCTGGACTTGTAGGTTGTTGTATTGTTGGGTTTAGTTTATAATAAAACATCATATTTCATAAACTACATTTGTTTTGTGTGCAAAAATCTTAATCTGTAAAGTAACTAGTAACTAAAGCTGTCATATGAATGTAGTGGAGTAAAATGTACAATATTTCTCTCAGAAAAGTAGAAAAGTGGCATGAAAAGAAAAGACACAAATAAAGTAAAAGTACCTCAACATTTTTACTTAAGTGCAGTACTGGAGTAAATGTACTTAGTTACTTTCCACTACTGATAATACGATTCTATAAAGCTAGTTTTCATTCAAAATGCATATGCTACTTCTTGTTAGGACGATGTTACACTTTAGGGCATGTTGATCCAGTGGTGTGGGGGGATAATGTTTCAAAATTGTCTTAAAATTATTTCTTTTAAACATTTCATTCACCATATATGGCTCCTTGACAGCAGGAGACATTATAGTGTGCTGTGTGCAGAACAAAGAGAACACTAACTTCCTTCCTCTTCTCTGATCTTCTTTCTCCTCTTTCCTTCCTAACCCAGGCTGCTCTGCTGTCTATTAGCTGTAACAACTTTCTTAATGGAGAAACAATGTTCATTAAAATCATTTTTCACAATAAAAAGGCTGAGACCTACAGATTTGTAAACTAAATGCATCTACAATCCCATTGAAAAGTGGCAACAAAACAACACCAACATTTATAACAACTTGACTATCTCTCTCTTGACAATTTCTGAAGCTGACAATCCAACAATTACCTACTTAAAGGTGGAATAACCGTAGGAATCTGTGACCGTTCCAAGCAGCAATTTCCGGGCCTGAAAAGTCAAGCCAATGCGGAAGTCCCTTAAACCTGCATTCTATCTAATTTCCAGGAGTGGGCGACTCCACTGGTTGCAAATAGAAGTCTGTTTCTATATATGAGAAAATGACCCTACTTCTCACTTTATTTATTACCTCAATAAATGTTTTCCTAATGAGTTCATGGCCTTAATTGTTAGGTTTAAGTCTTCTTCAACACAGCATGATGTTGATTTTGTTTTGTTTTTTATCAAATTATAGTCCAATTTATATAATATATAATAGACGATAAAGCTTTCACCTTGCCAACCGAAGCTTGCTAGCTACCGCTAGCGTTAGCCAATCAGACTGTTCTGCTCATGAATATGAATTAGTAGTGGGCTGAACATTCCGTCTAGCAGCGAATCCGAGCATTTGTGGGAGGGGAGAAAAAAGACTCAGAAAAGGGTGGGAAAATCAACTCAACTCTTTTGTTTTTGGTAACTCCATTATCTAAAGCCTGGTTCACACGGCAGGATAATTAGGCCGATTTTAGCCCCGATTCACCCCTTCCGACAATCTTAAAGGATGCTCCGATTATCGTAAAATAATCTGATCAGATATTCCTGCCGTGTGTGGTGTGTTAAGACTGCTCTCGTCTGCTCGGAAGGACGTCGGGAACGCTCCGATCTCAAATCGGGGATATCCAACATGTTGGATTTATTTGGCCCGATTTCTCCTCGTGTGTGGTGTCCCCCGGGGACAAACGAGCACGCAGCCTGTGGACTGTGGCGTGTAGCCAATCAGAAAGCGAGGTGACGAGGCGGCGAGGAAAGCACCGGGAAACAAAATCAAAACAGCCGGCGGCATGGCGCACCAGAAAGTCCGGTGGACGTCGGAGATAAGTATAGCAAGTATAGTCCATGCTCGCGTTGTCTCCACTTCTTCGACCATCGCTGCAAACCAACTACAAACTATCGCCACTGCATCCTCTTCGTCCGCCATGATTGTTTACTTGAAGTCACGTTTGATCTCGAGGGATTTTGCGAGATTTCCCGTCTGACCTGGGAATGCTCGGGAGTCAAATCAGTTTGTGTGTGATGTGTTGATTTTGCCGTGTGCTGCGCACCACACACTGTACGACCAAAACTGTTGGACCCGTGATTTTTTATCGCCGTGTGTGGGGTCTCTCAGGATTGGAAAATCGGCCGACAATTTTAAAATCGTCCCGTGTGAACCGGGCTTAAGTGTTTAATAGACACATATAAACGGTACAGATTTAAGTATAAATGTCACCATATGAGACTTTTAAGGGAAAGTCTGCCGATTTTCTGTACTGCTGTACATGCATGGTGCCAGTACCCAGAGGTCCGTGACTACCCGCCGGATAACTCGATTCACAAGGGTTAAAAATTGGCGACTCTTGAATTTTAATGCAGTGATTGGTCAAGAGTGTCAAAAAGTGACGCTAAAGGGTCCTGACAGGCGCGTTAAAAAATGATGCTAAAGAGTACCCAGAGTGTTAAAGGTGACGCCAAAGGGGTCCTGACCAAGTGTTAGTATATGACGAGTTGGGAATGTGACTGTGTTGTACAATCAAGTGCAACACCGTCAATGCCTTTGAGGAGAGACTGTCTGAGAGCTACGTTATCTCCATTTGCTCGATTAACTGTATCTCACCTCTTTTCACCCTGCCTTTGAGTGGGGCCACAGGTAACCAGTTTTGCCTTTAGACGTGGTTGGACAATATGTTGTATTGTGTTTGTTTTAATCATACTGAAGCCTTTAGTGTCCTTTGATGTTCTAAACACTGTTGCAGAGGCTTAGGATAACATTCAGTAAAACTGAAAACTGGAAAATGTGCATAATTCTTTATTTTAAATCATAAACCCATATTGGTTAAACGCTTGCTTCTTTTTTGTTTTGTTTCAGGCTTGTTTTTAGGCTTAGTCACTTGGTCTGCTGTAAAAAATAAAAAAAATAAAAAAAGAAGAAGAAAAAAAGACAGCAGGCTAAATCAAATATAATCCTAGCAGAGAGAGAGTCTGCTCTCCTTCTGGTCCACATACTCTGATTTCCTGTGCTGCCAGACAGATGTGGGGAGATCACAGCAGTGGTAGATAAGCAGTGCATCTTTCCAAAACACATACACTAAACACGTGGACCTGATGAGGGAGTAGAAACAATATTCTGAGAGTTGTTTTTTTTCTTTTCACAATTGACAGTAGGAGGTTTCAGAGAGCCATCAAGTCTTTGATTAAGGTGCTTTAAATTGTACCTGGAATTAAATGCAACACTTATTTCCATAAAAGCTAAAGACACAAATCTGTTATCTCTGGTTGAGTGTAGCTAATGACTCTACGTGGACACTACATGAAAGAGGACATGAAATCATTGTTAATATAAGTGACATCCATCTGTGTTCTGTAAAGCAGATGGGACACATATTGTATTACTTTTGTTACTTTACTTTTACACAGATCAAAGACCCCTTTAAAAGATTGTGATGCTGTGATGAAGATTAGTTTTTGAAGTGCCATGATAGTTTCTTTTGCCTACTATAGTCCATATGTCAAATCATTTATGCTATATTACCAAGTACAACTAACAAGTTTCCAAACAATACAATGGTTCTTTAGGTTTTTACATATACAATACATTGTTTGCTTTTTATCATTGTCAACGTTGCATTCTAGTTGCATGGTAATGCAGGGCAGACTTTTCAAACCACTCTGCACTTATTGCAGTGTTATCATGCAGTGGTAAGGCAACTTTTTCAGACTTTGCAAGGACCTCTGCTCAAGTTTGCAGGCTGGCAAAAGTAGCCAGGTTAAGTGAGTGTTCAACAATTTCCTCTTGTCCTACAACTTGCGCCAAGGTGCCATTCAGCAAGTGGCCAACAGTAAAGAACTGTGGTTACACTGGGCAGCTCCCTGTAAAATGTGTGTCACTGTCACTAAATTTGAAGAGGCATTTTAGGAAAAAGCGGGAAGGTGTATCAACCTTCGCAGGATGAATTAAAAGTTCCTGCATCCTGCTCTTTGCCAGAGATTATGGAAATGCAGCCGACTGGTTTCAGTGATTTGACAAGGGTGGCTGGTCTCGCTGAGGTTCACATACATGGCAGAACACACGGTCTGACAGCATTATGTGCGTGTGCCGTGTGCAAACGCAGCATGCCTATTCACTCAACTAGATTTAAAGAGGATTGGAAGGAGGCAGGAAATGTTTTCTCTGCATTGGTAAGGGTCCCCATTCATTGTTGTGAGGAGTGAAGCTGAGGCATGTCATGGACATGGCAGCGCTCCATTGAGATAGCATTCCATCAGCTCCATGTATTTTGTCAATAAAAGATTTGGATTTCCTGCATGCTGAATGCACACCATCAATCCAATCCTGCGCCAGCTTTGCTAAAAACAACACCGGAATATATCTTATATTGAGGTGACCTTGTGTGCCACACAGCTAGGGCTGAAAGATTTGGGGGGGAAATCTATTTGATCTTTCTATCTTTCGATTTGAAAATGATTAATCGTTCAGCCCTACACACAGCGATGGATTCCCTCTTTTATTGCCTTGCACTTAAGTGTCAAGTCTGCAACACAATCACAGCCTTATCTTACACTTGCGTAAAACAACATTCTCAGGAAAGCGTTGCATTGTCCTCTATTGGAAACTAAATCCAGTTTATAAAGATCTTGACTCTGGCTTTATGACTCTATGGCTGCTGGCTGATCCTGATCCAGTGTCATGCGGGGTTAGATTAGGTTGCTGAAGAAACAAATGTGGATAATTTTCAACACTCACAGTGGATCACTCACAGATGATCGCACACAGATGGGAGTGCAAACTCAGCTAAAGTACAAGCACATTGTTCACTTTAGGTTACAGAGGGTGGCTTTCTACGAACCCACCACTATGCAGGGAGAGTATGCAGTGTGTCCCGGCCAAGCTGAAGACTCTCACCTCCTCTGTGCTCATCCTCGTCGTTCTTGGCAGCCTTGTAGTATGTGATGCCCCTCACCACGCCAGGCTGGTGGCCAACCACCTTGGCTTTGGCCGTAGGGTCAGGCTTGGCCGGCTTCCCAGGTTTAATGACCTCTTTCTTGGGCTTTACGACCTTTTCTTTGGGCTGTTTTGGTGCAAGTTTGGCAGCAGGGGGCTTTTTGTTGGGTGCCTTTACAGCCTCCTTGGTTTTCTCATCATTAGTGTTCTGTAAACATGACATTATGTTATGTCGGGACAACTGGTAATATTGGCTTGTGGTTTATATGTTGACGATGCTAATGAAAGAGCGTGTTTTGCTAGTGTACTTTCTGTGTAAAAGATCTTTAAAAGTGACATGCGATATATCTACTGATGATTTCTCACAGTGTGTTAACAGAATATATATTATCATACAAATGATGCATAGGCTTATACTACTATTACTACTACTTAATATACACTCTAAGAAATAAATCGGTAAATTAACAGAAAAGGTACTGGCAGCTCATTAATGGGACTTTGCCACGTAATAAAAAAATGGAAATGATGTGTGTACCTACAGTTAAAATGTAGATACACACATTTTTAGAAATGCGTAAAAAAGAAACGAACGCCGGAAAAGCCACAAAAACATCGGAAAAAGTGGCAAGCGACAAAAACCTCGAAAAAAAGGTCCAGAATTTCAAGAAAAGTGAAAAAACCAACCTCCGTGGCAGACAAAAGTTATTGAAGGACAAATTATGCAATTTGAAATGTAAAAAACTAAAATACAACTGTGAAGAACGTTCTATGGACAATTTCTGTTAAAATATACAGTCATATAACTGTTAATACACAGATATTTCTTAGAGTGTAATATATTAATGTAGACATCTGTTCTAGCTGCACTAAAAGAAGGGCTGTAGTTAAGACTACTTAACTGGAGTCAGAGACAGGACAAAGTACCAACAGTTTTGAGATTGAGCTGCGTTGCAACTGCGATCCCTCAGTACAGTCCTTTGGATTGAGAAACGTTTGAAATGTGATTGGGACAGGCCAGGACACAGCTTACAGTAAATGTGCTTAAATGTTCCATTATTTGCTAAAGTTGTGATTACAACTTTAAAGCTTGTATGTGCTTACGGGTCTGTGCTTACTGCTAATGTTGTTTATGTGCATATGTGTGTGTGTGTGTGTGTGTGTGTGTGTGTGTGTGTGTGTGTGTGTGTGTGGGTGTGCTTATAGGTTAATGTGCTCTTGTATGTTTTCTTTTGATGGCATCCACCTACAACGGACTGCAGATGAAAATTAGCCTGTATGGCTAAATCTGGCACGTTTACGTGTTGGACTCAAGTGCTCATGTTAATTAATGTGCATTGTCCCTTCTTAAATAAACAGATATAAAATAAAAGATATTATAGGCAAAATATTCTTGCACAATGCTAAAAGCTAAGACCAAAGACTGTGATATGTGAGGCCAGTGACTGAGAGCAAAACACCCACCTGTGATGTCCTGCTAATCTTACAACTACTATTACTTCTAGTTAGGGCTGGGCAATATATCAATACAAATCAAAATTGTGACATGAGACTAGATATCGTCTTAGATTTGGGATTTCGTAATATGACATGAGGGTTGTCTTGCAGCTGTTGAAATATTTTTAAAAAACAGCTAAAGATGCATCTTTTTAGTCAGGCGTTCATTTAGCCACATTGCTGACTGTATTATTTTGTATTTATGCTTTTGTGCTTTACTACGATTTATCATGATTTATTGTGCTTTTTATGACTATTGATCTGTTTTAATGTATGTATTTATTTTGCCTGTGAAGCACTTAGTGACTCTGTGATAATTGCTATACAAATAAACTTACTCTTCTTGGTTTTAAAGGCTGCATTACAGTGAAGTGATGTAATTTTTGGAACTTTCCAGATTGATCTCGTTGTTCTAATATTTGCCTTTACCCACTTAGTCCTTATATCCACATTACTGATTATTATTCATCACAAATCTCATTGTGAAAATATTTTGTGAAAGCACAGATAGTCAACCCTACAATATTGTCGCAATATTGTTATCCAGGTATTTGGTCAAAAATATCGCGATATTTGATTTTCTCCATACGGCCCAGCCCTGCTTCTAGTACAACTACTAGTAGAAGTGCTACAATTCTACCAGTTAGTAGTTGCTGTAATGCTAACGTGTTTGTACAACAGCACCCAAAGTGTTTCTTCGAACCTGTGCTTTGCTCTCCGCGGAGTCTTTCTGCAGCAGCTGCAGGCTGAGGCTGGAGATCTCCTTCTTGATGCTCATCATGATGTTGGAGTAGTTCTCATACCTCTTAAACTGGTTGGTGAGGCTCGTCATGCTGTCTCGGACAAATTCATTGTCTCGCGTGAGGTTTGTCTTGATTGTCTGCAAGAGAATGTCACTATTATCACAGTAATCACGATCCGTTGAATGACATCAGGGTTTCAGTGGGGTCTTAAAAAGTCTAAAAAAGTCTCAAATTTGAAAATAGAAATTTTAGGCCTTAAACACTCTTAAATTTGCAAAAGTATTGTGTTCTAGGTCTTTAATAATTTTAAACAGGTCTTAAATTTTCCTACGTCCATGTAGCACTACCTCTAATGCTCATTACAATGTTTTGTTTTTTTTAATTCTGTGGTGTTGTACTTCTTTTTTTCGCTAGTCTGAATATAATTTGCTGTATATGTACAGATTATTACTCCATGTTGCTTTTATTCAATTTTAATAATTTTATTTACTTTGCAAGTACTTTTGTGGCTCTGCATTTCGTTGTACTTTTATGTTGTGATATAGGTCTTAAATTTCATTCATAAAGGTCTTAAAAAGGTCTTAAAGGGTAACTCACGTTTTCTTTTCAACCCTATTTTCCTATGTTTTTGTGTTTAAGTGACTGATGGGAACGACAATCTTTGACATTGGTCCAGTATTAAGCGAGATCGCTGCAGTCGGCAGCGGCGAAACAAGCTACAATGTAAGTTAATAGGGCAGTTGTCCAGTTTGTATTTACCTTCACAAAAGTGCTCGTTTTGCCACTGACAGGCTCAGATTAATATCCTAAGTGTCTGACAACATTATTGAAAGGATTTCTAAGGAGGTCGACCTTTCTGTTAAACAGTAAGATCCCTTTTTTAAAACATAAAAACAGCCGTGAAATTACATTCGCTAAAACAGAAACAAAATAAAACGCCGTTATGGGATGTCTTTCCACTATTCCAACTATCACAACTCTAGTTTTGTTTGAAATAAACACATAGTTTAACATGTGAAAATATGTTGGCTCCATACATGCTAAAAGTATTGCTTTTTTAAATGGAGTCTGGTGGGTTTAACGCTAGTGACTTCATTGCTGTTTCTGGTTCAACATTAAGGACTTAAAGAGGTTTTAAAGGTCTATCTCTGAAGGGATCATTTCCATAATGTTGTCAGACATTTAGAATATTAATCTGAGCCTGTCATTGGCAAAATGAGCACTTTTGTGAAGGTAAATACAAGCTGCACAATTGCCCAATAACTTACATTGTAGCTTGTTTCGCCGCTGCTGACTGCAGCGATTTTGTTTAATACTGGACCGATGTCAAAGATTGTTGTTCCCATCAGTCACTTAGACACAAAAACATAGGAAAATAGGGTTGAAAAAAACGGTAGTTACCCTTTGAAGAGTCTTAAATTTGACTTGTTGAAACCTGCAGAAACCCTGGACCAAAAGCCCATAATGCAAAGTCTTATAAACCACCTTTCGATAATGGTTCTTCGATTATAACGATATACATATGAGTAAGTGCGTGAGTTTGGTTGTTTGCCTACCTCTTCTAGGGTGTTCATTTGAGACACCACCTTGTTGATGTAGGAGTGGACTTTCATCAGATCCATGCTGTAAAGTGTTCCCTCCAGTAGGTCCACCATGGATTGGAGCTGGTCATTCGTGCCATAAAAGGAGAAGAAACTAGCGTTATTATTCACCATCTCCTGAACACAAAACCTGACAGCTTTATGTGCCTCTGTTCAAATGCAGTAATAGCCTAAGTGCCCTCCCAAAACATTTGCTCTGATTACCACTATTGACATCCACACTGAGTGCTCACAGTCTTGGGGTTCATTCAAAGTCCAGCTTAATTATTTGAGACCTTCCCTTTTCAATGTAATCATTTCCTTCAGAGATGTATTGGCTTAATGTAAAGTTTAAAGTGGAGTCAGACATCTGGAACTGCCTTTTGTTTTATAGGCTACATAGCGTGCTTCTCCTGCCTGTGAAAAATGTGCAGGGGTATGCTGACGTGTTCACAAAAGATGTTCAATGACATACAACTATAGCCAGGTCACAGAGAGTTCAAAAATGACCTTTTATGCTTTTAAACTGAACGGGAATTTTGCTTTCACTGATTGCTACTCTTTTAGTTCCATTTTACAGCCTGAGTGCTGACACTGATTTTACATTAATTCAGCTTTAAAACAGCTTTGGTGCTGCGCCTAAACCTTATAATCCTGAACTATGGAAATATATATGAGATGTAATTGTCTAATTTGTGTACAAACAATAACTGATGCCATCAGAATCCTTTGAAAGATGCTATTCTCAGAAAAATAGTCGACATTTAGCAGCTCAGCTCCTCACCTTTAGTAACTCGGGGGCCTGTTTCTTCAGCTTCTCCATCTTCCACTCATTCTCACAGGGGTTTAGGGAGGACGGCGGGGCCGTGCACGAGCACTTACAGTCGGATCCGGAGCTGACCGTCTCCACCGTGTAGAAGTCCTCCACTCGTACAGTGCCGCTCCGCAGCCGCAGGCAGGCATCCTTACTTAGAGGCCGCATGATGCACTTACAGCGGCAGTCTGAGCCTTCTGACGTCATCCGAACAGGCTCTGTCTCCCCAAAGATCTGGAAGACAGAATGTGAATTGTCCCATTTGTCAGAATCAGAATCAGGAAGGGATTTATTGCCATGTAAGGCAAGGCAAAGAAAGGCAGCTTTATTTGTATAGCACATCAGCATCAAGGCAATTTGCTTTACATAAAACATTAAAGTTAACAATATAAAAAACAGATCAAAATGCGAGAATAAAAGTCATAGTGCAGTATGAGAAATAAACAATTATTTAAAGAAAGGCAGCAACAAAAAGATAAGTCTTCAGCTTTGATTTAAAAGAACAGAGTTGCAGCAGGCCTGCAGTTTTCTGGGAGTTTGTTCCAGATTTGTGGTGCATAAAAACTGAACGCTGCTTCTCCCTGTTTAGTTCTGACTCTGGGGACAGAAAGCAGACGTGTCCCAGATGACCTGAGTGGTCTGGGGGGGTTCATAATGTAGCAGCAGATGTATTTTGGCCCCAGTGCTTTATGTAAGTAACACTTACAAGGAATTTGCCTTGGTTGTTGGACACTTAGAATATTAAAAAAGAAGAAAAAAAAGAGGCTGTATGGATTAGTGCAGGATGTGCAAACAACATCTGTTAAACAAATGTCAAATCCAAAGAAAATATTTTCGGTCCTTTTTTTGTGTTGTCAATATAATCTTCCTTTCATTTTTATACATAAGTATCTCTTAGTTGCATGTAGTGTAAATGTATCTTTATCGTGGTACTATTCAGGGCTGAGTAAGAATTTAACGCATCAGACATGGATGACCTGGATTGCACTGGATATTTATCCATCGAGCCGAGCCGAGTAGAGCTGGTACTAGCAGTGGGTAAGTGCCATTTTTGCCGGCAAAACAAAAGCAAGGCAAGGAAAGAGTTCCAGAAAAATAACCACAAGCTTCCCGTATTTTGAACGTTAGCAGGTGGGACTCAGACGAAAGCCTCAGAGACAAACATAAATTACTTTTCATACCTAGCTGGCCTTTGGCTGCCATGTATAATGACAGAGGTTTGGCAGGCCATGCTCATGGCTTACTTAATAAACAGAAAGCAATGCATTGCAGCCAGAGCACACATTCCTCACCCGCCCTATGTGAGACAAGTGCAAGCTAGCATACAGTGGAGATGGCTTGCATTCAAAAATTCAACTACACAGATTTACTGCATATTTGTTCACGTTCATATTGTAAATATTCAGGTAATGATGGTCAGTAGGCAGACTGAGGTCTGCTGAGAACTCTGTGAATGTATCCACTTTGTCTATCTAAATCCATCTTTCCTCATTTCTAGGGCTGTCCTTGATTAAAGAAAATTCTTATGATTTTGTCGACTAATCGATTAGTTCATTTAAATGACAGATCTGTAAAACCGAGTTTCTCCACAAAGAATAAGGTGCATAAGCACCACTATAATCTTGTGTTTACCAGAGATGTGCTCATAAGTGTCTTGGAAATAAGTCATTCAGCATGAAAAAGCATTAAAAAACTAAATAAATGTTAGTCAACTAAGACCAAACGACTGATTAGTCGACTAATTGACTATAAGAGGGGGTGGCCCTAGCTATTTCACAGTGGAGGGTGGGCTATAAGAGACTGAAACCTTGTAGGTTAGATTTCTAAATAGGTTTTGCAATAGCTGTGTCCTTTCAAATTGTCCCTTATGGCTGCCTTGTTGTTAGCTGATCTAAATAATAATGTGTTAAGACTGGAAGCAAAACAAAATCTTAGACGGCATATGATGTCAATGCAAAGACACAATGGGACGCAAACGTGTCCTAGACAATGCGCATGGAGTCGAAAGGCTTTATGACTCCAGTTCAAGAGGGAAAAGGACAGAATCAGGAGGGACATAGATAGCACTGGAGTTTGATCTGCTGAGTGGTAGTCTCGCATTGCCAGACCTTCCTCCACAGCGCTACGGAGGAAGGTCTGGTTAGTCCACACAGCATTCCTGGATGGGAGAATAACATGCTCTGGTTTATTGGCATTTCTTTAAACCAATCACAATCGTCTTGCTGAGCGCTGGACGGAACAACGCTGCCTCTGCAAAATAGCCTCGGGAAGGAACTTGTTTTCGGGGAACGTGTACGTTCAAAAGTTGTTTTAGTCGTGCAACAGAAAACTCAGATTGGACAGATAGTCTAGCTACTGAAGCTACTGGATTTACCCTGCAGAGATCTGAGGAGCAGTTAACCATAGTCCTCATGAATCGACTGGAGTTTAGAATGCCAACACAAAGAAAGAGGAAGGTGATGGACATCCGGCCTAAATGAGGGACATCCGGAGAATTTTCAGGTGGTATCGGAGCAACCGGGAAATGAAGCGGCGTCAAGACTAGCTAAGTGTCAACATCAGTCAGACTCTGAGCTGTAGCACAAACACATCACAGGCACACTGCGCAAACACATATGGTCTATCTGTAGTTTTCTATGTTGCTGGCTAGCTGTTTGGGCCCAATAAACATAGACTGGCAAATGCACTCGAGTGGTCAAATTTACACAAATAACTGGGTTAAAATGAGCTTTGTGCTTTGATCCTATCCATCTTGATACTGAATACCTGTTGATAAGAAGGCATGCACCAATGTTGAAATGCATGTGAATACTGTATGCTGTAGCACCAAAATGAGAGCTGTGACCACGTCAGTCATTACTCATAGTGCAGCCTGCAGCATTTTTGTCCCACTAGTAGCAAAACCTAAGGATGGCCAAGAGGGTAAAAAATGTAATACAGTGGCTAGATTTCCATGAAGTTTGTTGTGGATATTCATCATTAGTTGAAATGCCACTTGTGCCACAATGTTTGCATAAATCCGAACTGGAGCCTCTAGCCTGCAGCACCAGGGGTTGATAGACTGTATAAGTGAAGCCAAAACATTTGCATCGCCCCCTGGTGACTGGCTGCAGTATATATCATAAATCCCACCCCCTCCATGTTAGCAGATGGAAAATGGGCCAAACTTAAAAGTCAAAGTACACAGCAAATAAATGTTTCCCAAAAATGATTTCTGTCATTTTAGGTAGTTCTTATCATGCTGATGTTTGTTGAAGTGTTCATTTTTCTAAAAAGTTTGGTTTTGGTTAGTAATTTGATGTTGTAAAAACGGGGTGAAAAATCACGATTGACAGCTGTGATTGACTCGTGATTGGTCGGGCGGATGTATAGGCTAAGGCTCCACCGCACGATCACTACTGCGCAGACTCTGGCTCCAAAATTAGAAGATGGCGTTACCCATGTCCGGAATATTTTTGCTTCCCTTTTGTACAGCGGGAGGAAGTCCTGTGTCATCCGTTTTATTTTTACACTCCATGTGCAGCACAGATGAAGAGTGGGCATCAGAGGTCTATGAGCTCACTTTTTTCTAACTCCACACCTCCAGACTTCAAGAACTAAAGAACATAAGTTTTAAAATGAAAACAATCATTTTAAAACGTATGTTCTTTAGTCCCGACCGACGCTGACTCAAGTGACAAGTGGGTGGGGATGGCGCAGTGGATATGACACATACCTTTGGTGTGGGAGACCTGGGTTCGAATCCCACTGCAATACATCCACCAATGTGACCCTGAGTAAGACACTTAACCCCTAGTTGCTCCAGAGGCACTCTGACATATATAGCAATTGTAAGTCGGGTGGCGTAGGAAGTTACAATTATGGCTTTTGCAATTTGGTCATGTTTATTATGTAATGGCTTTCTGTAGTTTGACCAATTTAGGAAGTCTTTTAGGATAGCTGCAGGCTGAAGGTATATGGGGAAGTGGTAGAGGTGGAGGTGGTGGTTGCTCATTAGTGAAGGAATGCACGCTGAGTGATGGGGGAAGATGTGGAGGAGTGTGTACTTTCCCCCTCCATTACTGCAGACATACTGGGAGGGGGTCTGATATGGGGCAGGACTCCTGTGTGCAAAGCCGGGCCAATCCTGACCCATGTCAAGCGAAAAGGCAGCAGGTTGACAAATCCTACAGCCACATGAAAACAGAGTGGATTAGCAGATTAAACTTATTTAGCAGAGGCTATGCCTACGGCCCTGCTGAGCTGCATTGTTCAACCCCAGCCAAAGACGGACTGCTGCATAGCAACATCAGCTTAAGTTGCTTTAAGTTGGAGAAGTCAGAGAAATTCCAGCCAGATTTACTTTGGCACTTCACATTTTGTCTAGTCAAGAAGGACTAAATCACTACCTCGCAGGTTTTACTGCAGGACAAAGATTTATCAGCATCTCATCATGAAAAAATCTGAATAATTGTGCCAATCAGAGCAGCTGCCTCCTCCTGTCAAATCATGTGTGCTGATATGCCTAACCGACTGTCCAGCATCTCATGCCAAGCTGACCTACCAGCATGAGAACAGGCAACACAATTAACAATGCTAATAATTAAGAGTACAGAGTATTTAACGCATGCTTTGAGCTTTGAGTCTTTGGCTTTGACCTCTCAAGTGCAGTCAAGTTTCAGGTCAAAAAGAACACGGCTCAAACATGAACTCATGTCTGCACAATGGGAGCAAAAGAGCCGCAGAGAGCTCTATTAGATCAACCGCTGCAGCCTTTAACAGCTAACACACCCTGACAGTGATGAAGTGAAACCCCAATTGTGCTCCGGATTGCTAAAAACACAAGATGTGTCACACAATGGCAGCTGTATTTGTTAGCCTCAGAGTTAAAGTCAATGTTTCAGTAGCACTGGCCTGTTGTATCTGCAGCCTTGTTCATATAAACAAGGATATCCTCTCCTCTTAGTGCTTTGCCAGCTCGGGTAATCACTGGGCCAAAAAGACAGGCGGTGCAGGTATCCTGTGGCAAAGTTTAAATGTTCAGCTGCATGTTTTCCAACCTTCAAACACAAAACTCTTATGACCTGCAGCCAATTTGCTTTTGGAACTATTTTCCCACAAATGCACAAAAGGCACCGAGAATAACAATTCCAATCAGTCTTAAACCCATCAAGCTTGTAATTTCAAAGGACGGACTATCTCTTTAAAATCCACATCATCTCCTGTCAAGGGTACTCAAGACCAAAACCGGGAACAACATTCCAGTCCAAAGAGTCCGCCGGATTTTAATCTAATTAGCGGTGCTTATGATAAACAGTCTTACTGTGTCACTGTAAAGGTCAACTTGGTACAAAGAGGGGATTCCATTAAGGCCTCCAGTCTGGAGATGAACCATGAGGGTCGGTGGCACAGACTATATAAACAACATCACTGGCATTAGCACAGGGATGTTAATTAGCTGAACACAAAGTGTATCAAGCACTCGCTGCTTTTGCGGGTACATATCTACATTCCTGCTGGGTCTGTTTGTGTGTCCGGACACTCTCTGAACTTTGACTTTTCAGTCTTCACAGAACATCATGAAACAAAAATGAGGAAAAGAATAATAACATAATACATATCGTTCTTTGTTAAGTACTGTAATACTAAAATTAATGAATAAATTACTTATGTGAAAGTTCCTCTCTTGCCACAGCAACATTACAGACTGTGGAAAGCCTTTAAACATGATTTCAGTTACACATTTCCACATTTGCTTCATTTCCTAACAGTTAAATCATCAAACACACAGATACAAATCAAGTTGTCAATATGGCTCCCTAATAAAATCCACATGCTGTAGTAATTCATTCACAACCACAAAGAGACACTAATTATTAGTGTGCGCCTGGTGACCTCAACAACGAGTGGAATGATAGATGTTGCCAATGCGTTTCCCCCAGATGAATTAGTTACAGCAGATGTTTATGGGAGATGTTAAAAAGCGGCAGAGTCGATCAAAGCTCAGTGAAAGATACTATGTTTCATTACTTGAGCAAAAAAAACAAAAAAAACATTTTGAATTACAAATTCAACCTGCTGGTCGGTGTTTTGCTATTACTGTGCAGACGCTAATCGTAGCCATTTATATGCTAATAATAGAAATGCTCATTGTTCAGCATGACAGCTGCTCATAAATCCATTAATCATTTGGTATTTATAACAATGTTACATTGAATTTGTGTTAGAGGAAGGAGACGGAAATGCACACTCTGATACAATAAAAGCATGCTTAAAAAATGACCACATATTTAGTTTTCACTGCAGCTACAGTACATTATCTGATCTACACCACAAAGACTGGAAACGGGGAAACAGCACAGGCTCCGTCCCTATAACAAAACCTAACTACCAGCACCTCTAAAGCTCACAAATTAACACTGTGTATCTTGTCAATTCAATATACACATATATATAGTACAAAGACATAAAAATGAAAGTATAAAAAAGGACATATTGCGGTTTTATGGGAGGTTATTTCTTGGTTAAACAATAGTGTCAGTCATAAGCCCCCATAACGCCACAGTCTTGTTTGAACACTTTGTTTTCTTGTTGTTGCATGCTCACTGTTTCCAGTCTTTGTGATAAGCTGCTGGCTGTATACTTCATATTTATAATACAATCTTCAAAACTGAAAGTTAGAATTTGCACCTGAATTGTACTGTGCAGAAATAATATGGAAGTAATTTCTGGGCATACTAGGCTGGGACCTCCAACATGACCCCGGCCATCAACACCAACGCATGCAATGCAAGGCCAGATGAGATAGCCATGGCGATATCTGAAAAACACAATATGGCTCTGTTGTTGTTTTTGACCTTCCTCCACAGAGCTGCGGAGGAGGGTCTGGCTAGTCCACACAGCATTCTAGGATGGGAGAAAACGTCCTGTGGTTTATTGGCATTTCTTTAAACCAATCACAATTGTCATGAGCGGTGCTAAGCGCCGGACGGAGCTACGGTGGCGCTGCAAAATAGCCTCGGGAAGGAACTTGTTTAAAATTCCAACACAAAGAAAGCGGAAGGAAGCCGACATCCGGGCAAAAAAAGCGACATCTGGCACCGGAGCAATCCCGGAAGTGGAACATCATGGATATAGACTAGCACCACATTGACTGCCGCTGTTTTAGAGCTCAAAGATCCACATAGGAAAAAGGTTGGGGTGGATGGATGGGTCCTTAAACACAGGGCTTAAAGCTGGGAAGCGAAGTTCATGTCCTGGAAGAAGTTAATGAGAAAACACAAGATTTTCACCCTGGAAATGGGTGTTCATGTCCAAGGAGTACTACTTAAGGGGACCAGTGTTTTAACCTAAACCACAGTCTTTTTTCTAATCTTAACTAGTGTCTACACTTACACTTAACTTGTCGCCGCATGATGCTCACCTTTTTGTTGGCTAAACTCTACTGCAATGGCCTCTGAAAGGACCGGCACCTCACGGTGCTCTGTACCCGGCTCACAGTCACCTTTTTTCGGCTAAATTTAACTGTAAAGACCGCTAAACTGACCGGTGGTCACGTGACCAGCTGGCAGTCGCTGTAATTTCGTAGGATGTCATACGAATTGGTGTGCATACATTTTCGTAAAATATCATATCAACATATTCATGAGAATGCGTTCTGCACAAAGAGAGCTCCAAGTCTCTTATACTGCTATGCTGCTTTGAAGGATTGAGAAGAACACATTTTTGCAAGAGATTATAGTTGTTCACTGTATGTGCACAAAGGCTACTTGAGGGTTTAAAGTTGTCTATTTTTAATAACTCACCATGAATGCCACGCATTTATTCATCCATGTTTGCAAGTAGAACACAACAGGGCCCAAGGGCCCAGGTCTGTATGAGGTTAAGCTCTACAGGGTGATGGTGCCTGAGAGGGATTTCATGAGACTTCACATAGACCATACAAGAATTAGGACATATACTCCAGATAAGAGACAAACTACATTTGAAACGTATCTGTGATCATAAATTTTGCTCTCAAGGATTAAGGGATCTCCACAGTGGGAGAAAACGGCCTGAGAAAAAGAAAGGCCAACGATGCTTTCAAATGCACAAATTGGGAACATGTGATTTGTAAATAAGGCTGTGATAAAAACAAGGCTGTGTTGGATTGGCTTGTGATAAGATTCTGGTGACAATGGACCTGCATGGCCATCCATTTGTCTTTTACTTCTAACTATAATTTACAATGGACCCCTGGCTTTATTTCAAGGAATTGTTATGCAACACACTTTGACATACATGCAGATTTAATGGTGGAACTTTGAATTAGTTAATGTAATGGTGATGGATCAAGAACAGTCAAAATCATGTGTAAAGGAGCTGGAAGTCATCCCCACAATCTATACAGGACAAACAACCTATAATATAATGACCATGTTGGCCATTTTGTACCAAAGCCAAGCAACATCAGCCCTGTGTAAATCCCTGGTCATGTGCAGGGCCGTGTGCACCTGGGTCGTATGGTGGATCCATTCACACTGACACCAAAAGCAGTTTTTTTCCGGGTCATTGGCTCAGTGTAAATGAAGTAGTAGTGTCTAATTTCCAACAGCTTGCAGCTTTGTTTCAACCACAAACAGAGAGACTCTCTGCAGACTGATGATGTTGACTCTTCATCAAGCCCCATGTGACATCCGCAGTTAAATGAAATCATGTTGGCATAACATGGCATGATAAAATGTTGTTTCAAGTAAATTGTGGCAATCATCTATGGCTTAAAGGCAACTTAGCGCACCTGTAAGTAATAATATTAATAATAAGAATTCATTGCATCTATATAGCGCTTTATCATAGACACCCAAAGCACTTCAGGGGGTGGGGTCTACTCTCTACCACCACCAATGTGTAGCACCCACCTGGGTGATGCACGGCAGCTTTATGACACTTCATCACACATCAGCTCGGTAGAGAGGGAGGGGAAGATGTTTTTAGTGGTGCGGGAAACCGGAGCACCCAGGAGAAAACCCACGCAGACACGGGGAGAACATGCAAACTCCACACAGAAAGGCTCGGAAGCTTCTTGCTGTGAGGCCACAGTGCTAACCTTTGGGCCACTGTGCTGCAAGTGAATTTAGTTAATTATCGAACCCTGTCTCTGCTGCTGTGGTCATCCCAGTCTGCAGTTTCCTTCTCTCTAGCACCCTGCAGACCTTGCACCGACTATCCTCAGGTTTATTAACAACCACAACACGAAGCAGGTGCATGTGTTGGTTTCCACGTCACTCTCTGGTGCCCTCCATGTATAAACGAGCTTTGTCTCTCATCAATGCCAGCGCCACCAGTTTGGCAACAGAGACCACGACTGGGCATCTCCAGTGGCCACAGGACTGGAGCTGTGACACTACTACATGATGAGGAATAGTGCTGTGTCATGATGTAGGGTAAAGCTTAAAAACATTACACAGTACAGCAAAAATCTTGTCATTTATTTTTCAGCTCCTACTACATGAGCCCAGTCTCTGTGTGTAATGTAGAGTTTTTCCTGCCTGCCTCTACGACGTGTAATGTCAGACACATTATTACATTATACATTACATACATTATAACATTATTAGATCTTGGTAGAAGCATGCTGCATGCTTATTGGCTTACTGACGCTGATGACATTTGCTCTTTAGGTATTGAAATTTGGTAATTGATGACGAGGCATTTTTCGATACTCGATACTAAGGAGGCAATTCAGTCGGTGCCTTATAAGTATTGAATTCGCTACCCAGCCCTAAATGGATTTAATCTAAAACTTTCAGTTCCCTTAGGAAAACTCTTCATCTGAACCAATTATAATTTAGAGTGAGAGATGGGGAACAACAACAAAGGTGCGTGGATGGACTCTAACAGGGTTCCACCAGCGAGTTTGAATATATATTTTGTAGTGCTGTCAGTTAAACGTGTTATTAACGGCATTAATGCAAACCCATTTTAACACCGTCAATTTTTTTATCGCGAGATTAACGTTCTTTTTGGCCTAGCAAACTTTGTAGTTTTTTTCACATGCTGTTGCAACAACTAGTAACGTTAGAAAAACTACAACACCACACCGGATCTAGCTAGACCGGAAACAAAACAACAGACACGCTTGTTTGGGCTTGCGAGCCGGCCAAAGAGTAGTACATACCTGCAAACTAGTCGCTTTTCGGCGAAAATCGCCGTTTTGAATGGGAAAATGTCATCCACGTAAATGGTGTAGATCCGAAGAGTTTTTTATTTGTCCGAGACCCAGTGCTAATACGGCACCGGTGCCTTAACGACCGTTATCTATCTATCTTTAATGGCTCTCACTGGTTTGTGTCCAGGGAACACTACAAAAACGTTTGAAAAACGTTTCAGAGCAAGGTACACTTTTCTGACGGCTCTGCATACAGTGGCTTTACTCCGCATCACCGATGTTGTAAAGAAAACTGCCATTTGCAAAAAACATAATGTGACACAAATAATCTGCTGGGATGTAAAAGCATGTCCACGATGGTGGATGTTAGTGATATTAGGACGGATAAGGTATCTACTAGGGTTGGGCGGTATCCAAATTTTGATACCGTCAAACCTCCTCCCTATTTTACCGCGGTATACGGTATTACCGTGACTAATTAAAAATGATGACGTAAAGCTCAGACGGCGTCACCAAACTGTTGGCTTGTGCACCGTTTAGAAACTGAATACCAAACACTAATACTGAAACAATAATAACATAACAACTTACAAAAAACTACTTTCTCCTCCACACTGTCATGTGATGACAACCACACATAATTACATAAATTATATTTAATATTTAATCCTTGTCTCCTATAAAAACTGCATTGCATTTGTTTTAATGACAGTATTGAAACTGATACCGTTGCTATTTTTAAGACCTTGCGGTATACCGTATTACCGTATTACCGCCCAACCCTAGTATCTACATATCTGATCAACTGTGAAGAAAAACGATACCTCTCAAATAGAGCTGGGGGTAAACGATTATTTATTAAACGATTAATCGGGCGATTATTTTATCGATTAGTCGACTAATCTAACGACTAATTGGACGATTAATATAACGATTATTTTTCTGTTGCTCGATTAATAAAAACCATAATGCATCTCAAAAATATACCAAAAAATTCTTAATAATATATTTTATTAAACAATTTTGCACAGCAAAAAATCTTCTGCTTTACACAAAATAAAATAATTATTTTACTGTTATACAAAATGAAAGGCCAGCCTGTTTACTCTTTTACAGTACCAACATAACTCTCTTGTTCAAAAAAATCAAGTTGTAGTGCAAAAAAGAAAAACACTGTGCAGTGCACAGTACAGACATTCCTTGGATTGTTTAACGCAACATAACAGTCCCAACATAAAACCTGATGCATAATCAAACTGACTCTCTTAACTGCTATTCTGTAGGTTTACATGCTAATGCAGCTGTGCACTTTGGTGGTGCTAGGCTAACCAACGCATCTTAGCTCTCTGTGCAGTTTGTTCGTGCTAGGTTAGTAGCTAACGTTCACGTTAGCTAACGTTAGCTACTATAGATAGCTGTGTTCTGCAGCTGTAAGCTAGCTACCATTCAAGCCAACATTAGATGATAACTAACGTTAGCTAAACACAGCTGCCTAGGCGCCAGTAGCTAGCTAACGTTAACGTTAGCTACTAACCTAGCACGAACAAACTGCACGGAGAGCTAAGATAGTTAGCTAGCACCACCTAAGTGCGCAGGCTACACAACACACTACACAAACATGAAATTAATTTAGCTAACGTTAGTACTTGGGACTATATTTTAAGTATTCCCATACCCTCGATGATTAAGGGCGAGCTGTTTTTTTATGACTTCTTCTTTTCATGGGGCTTTTTGCAGGGCTTTGTTGGGAATTCTGTGAGGAGGTTGCTGTTTCCTGCAATGTTTTGGTCTCCCACATGTGTGTGTGGCGAAGCGTCGACGCAAAAATACGTAATTTTGACGTCGATGCGTCAACGTAATCGACGCGTCGCTGCAGGCCTACTCTCAAATAGGTATCTGGAAATAAAAATACATCTAGTTGGGCCTCAATATCATCTCCCGACGTATGTTTAACTCCCTGCGAAGTAATACAGCTTCTTCATCAACGGGATCGTCAACAAAAGGACATGCCATGTTCAGAAAAAAACGTTTTATAATCTGCCTAACATAGTTAATAAACCAACACGTTTTTTTATTCATGCAGATAACAAACTGCGCTAAAATGCGCCTGATACAGACTGAATGAATGAATGAGGAAATGAAAGAGCGCTGTGTCAGAGGGAGGAGACTGAGAGAAACTTGAGGTTTATTGAAGAAAACCTGCTCCCGACCAGGTTAGGTTCACAGACTCAGTTACCATAGTAACTGACTCTGAAGTTAAGTTACCTCTCTTTCTGAAACGAGCTGGAGTAACCCCTCCTTCTCAGGTTTAAATAACCTCCCTTTCTGAGTTTTCACTAAACCTGCTTTCTGAAACGGGCCCCAGGTCTGCCTCACACTCAGTGTTTCAGTTCATCCCAAAGGTGTTGGGTGGGGTTCGGTCAAGTTCTTCCACACCAAACTGGGAAATCATTTCTTTATGGAGCTGTGTGTGCTCGTCATGTTGAAACAGAAAAGGGACAAACTTCAACTGTTGCCACACAGTTAGAAGAACACAATCTAAAATGTGATTGTAAGCTGGATTTAATTAAGATTTCCCTTCATTGGAACTAAGGGGCCTGGACCAAAACAGACATTTGACAGCATAATATACTACAAAGACTTTTACTACCATTAACTCTAGCACATGCTGCTTCTATCACTGTTATAATTAGTAGCACTGCTGCTGCTGCTGCTGCTATTACTACTATGAATACCACTTCCTATCACTACTACTGCTACTAACCTACTATAATGGGGGTTTACTCTGCACTGATCCATTGCTGCTGATTTGGCCTCTGATTGTATCCAGAGCAGGCAATTGTTGACACTCACACACCATACATGGCCATACACATGCAACAGAGCCTCTGGTATTACAACATGTACTGTACATGTATTCTGTCTTTTAGCAGTGTGTGTGTGTGTGTGTGTGTGTGTGTGTGTGTGTGTGTGTGTGTGTGTGTGTGTGTGTGTGTGTGTGTGTGTGTGTGTGTGTGTGGATCTGGATTAGGCTGAGGGAGAGAGCAAGGGGTTACTGGAGTCCAGCAGCTGTGCAAACAAGGGCAGCCAGCTATTACTTTTACCCCACTGACTGCCATCTCTCCCACACTATGCTGGCACAGACCGGAGGTATCATTACATAAACCCATTGTTACTCATGTCACACAAAAGCCCTCATTGGGAGGATTACCCCGAATCAGAAAAATGGCACATCCCTGAACCATCTGCAGGCTTTGGACAGAAAATGTATAGCCTAAAAAAGTCTGGTTTTGGGAAAATGTTGGTCAAGTCACTTATTTGTCTGAGGCAGAGGCACCATGACATGGAAGAGGTGACGTTGTAATGATAGATCTTCAGTGATTATGGGGTCCTATAGTGACCATTACTGACTCTGAACAGCCCTTGTTTCAATACAATAGTAACACAATGCAATAATGTATTGGGATCCTCCAAAGTAAAATAAAATAATACATATCTAAAACCCGCCTGTGTTGTGTATTGTCTTACCTTGCTGTGTGAAGACGCATCCTTACACAAAACCAGCAGACAGGCGAACAAGTTCGTGTATCTCCACATTTTTCTCTCCTGAGTGTCTGGGCGTAAAGTTCACAAATCCAAAGCGACAGTCGTCAATGCATTCAGTCCATGAGGTAAGGGAGTGCGCCTATTTTAATAACTCCATTTCCTTTTGCACACAGGGAGGATCATGTGTCCGTCTGTCTGTGGATGTCAGTGTGCGTGTGTCTGTGTGCGTGCTGTGGAGTGCGCCCCTGTCTGTACCGCGCGCTCCGTTTTACAGCTCGCGCATCATCTGTCCTCCGCTGTCCTCCACCGATGGGAGGGGTTTAAACACAAACATACCCAGTCTGTACAGGACGGCGGAGTTTGGATATTTATATTTGATTATCATAATCATAATCACCCATTTAAACTCCACTCTGAACCCCCACTCTGAGAAATATCCTGTATTTACAGTTGTATGACTGTATATTTTAACAGACATATATTGTCCGTAGAACGTATTCACGGTTGTATTTCTGTTTATTTACATTTCGACTTGCATTATGGGACCTTTATCTGTGCTCCGACAACTAACGTAGTGAGCTGTTCACAACGCCATTATCGTAAATTGTTAACTGGATTAGTGAGAGTTGAAAAGCACCAAAAAGAACAAAAAAAAGTGTTGAAAAAGGTTTTTAATAATAAAAGAACTGACTTCATTTCAGAAATGTACTAACTGAGCAGCTTTCTATGAGGAAATTTTAAATAACAGTAAAAATCTTCTGTATTTTAACTGTAGCTACACATAACATTTTTTATTTTTATACAGTTTTTAATTACCGGACAAATGCTGCGTTCCAGACACAATTTTTAGCCCGTTAAGTTACGACTTTAAGTCACGACTCTTTGACTTGGTAGCGTTCCAGGCAAAGTCACGACAAATACAATCACTCAATACTTGTCTTTATTGTTATTACTGTGAAGTCTTAATTTAGCTGTAGCCTGCTTTTCCCATTACGTTTGAGTTAACGTTATTTTAGACTGAATCTAGCTGTCAGCTAGCGGTTAGCCGAATTAGCTGTTAGCTAAACTAACGTTAGCTTCACGGTGGAGGCTAGCCATAGGCTAGCGTGGAACAGATCGTGCAGGTCGTATGGATACGTAAAACAGTATTATCTTGCGCATGTGCAGAACGGATCGTGCAGGCAGAACGGATCGTGTACCGACACTCCCTTCTCGAGAATTTCAACAGAGTGTCATGGCGGCTCGTTGAGTGTACGATCTAGTATTTTACGAAAATAGTTCACCGAAACGTGTTTCTGAAAACATTTTAAGTGAGAAATAGGCCATGCAGTTGCTTAATCTGTCTTTATTTCAGATCGACAAAGGTCAGTTTAAGAGATTTTCGTCTACTTCTACTGGATAGTCGAGTCGCATTCAACGGATTCATTTGCATAACGGTGCAGATCCACCTGGCCGTGCGACGCTTCTGTCGCGCCGCGCTCCACTCTATTCCTATGGGTGACGTCAAGCGACTTCAACGTGCACGCAAAGCATTCCGGGAAGGCGGCGCTGCATTTGAAAAAATGCTGCGAGTCCAAAAGCTGGCCGATGCCAAGCCCCCAGGAAGAGCGCCGAGTCTAAAAGCCACCATGGGCTTAGCGGATAACGGTGGTACTGCACCCCATGGCCCAGAAAGACTTTTCACATAGACTTTGCATGGCGAAAGAAACGTCTGTATTTCAGCGGATAATTTGTTTCTGGGTATATCAACTTACCATCCCGAACACTGAAAGGGTCCTTGTTTAAAACGTTACGTTTTTAACATTTTTAACATTCACTAGAAGCGAATCCAGAATTATTAAATTTGGCATGATGAACGCGCATAGTGGACGCGAGCAGAGCCGCGGGACGCCCGCTCACATGACTGTTCCATGGATGTATTAAGAGAACTGTTCTCCCTAGCTCATGTAGCTAGCTGTAATAATGGATATAGCTAATGGTTGTAATTCACCATGTGTTCTATTAATACGTCAATGGTATTATCTTATGAAGTCATGATACATACATCCCAGGGGTGTATGTAGCTGCTGTAAAGCCTGTTAGCTACGTGGATGTAACGTCATTAGCGTTTCCTAAACTGGCGGGCTATCGGCTAGCTAGCTGGTTGCTAACATCAGGGGTAGCTAGCATGGCTGTATTAAGATCTATACATAGCTAGCTATATGCCTACATAACGTTACTACAGACATAGTGATTACATCGCCTTGGTTCTCTCTTATGATACATCCGAGGGCTGTATGCTGTAAAGCTTGTAACGTGGATGAGAGCTGAAGCCATGGATGAGCTTTGTTCACGAAACTGCAGGCTAACAGCTAGCTAGCGCTAGTTAGTAGGTAGCTAGCTAGTAGCACAACATAATTATTAAATCTCCTTGGTTGTCTAGCTAAATACATCTATCGTTTATTTAGCTAAGCATGTAAACGATAGGGAACAACGAAAACACAGTGTTTAACGTTAGTGAATATTTTAGACAATGAAAACGGCGAGTTCATGAGTTCGCTACTTGTAAGAGACACGACAGAGAAGCTCATGAACGCGCATGTTGCTACCGGTTGCTACGACAACGCAAACAAATTGTTGCTAGTGCGCATGCCCATCGTGAGCCAACCAGCGTTATGGGCCAACAATGCGGAAGAGCCGAGCTCCATGTTTGCTTTATGCGCTTTTGAGCACTCTCATTGGAACGTACGGAGCTTCCCGCCGAACACTGTATCCAGTTCTCTTAATACATCCATGGCTGATGCCCATCTTTATGCAAATGAATCCGTTGAACGTGATGCGACTATCCAGTAGGAGTAGACGAAAAACTTTTAAACTGACCTTTGTCGATCTGAAATAAAGACAGATTCAGCAACTGCATGGCCTATTTCTCGCTTAAACTGTTTTCAGAAACACGTTTCGGTGAACTATTTTCGTAAAATACGAGATCATATTCTCAACGAGCCGCCATGACACTCTGTTGAAATTCTCGAGAAGCCAAACCCACGTCAGGCGTTCGTCCAATCAGCTGCCGGTCAAGGGCGTGGAGCATCAACCATGGATGTATGACGTCGCGACACCACGCTTCAGTCGTGTCGGACATATGGATCTGTACCGTAACGGTGCAGATCCACCTGGACGTGCGACGCTTCTGTCGCGCCGCGCTCCACTCTATCGGTGCAGATCCACCTGGTCGTGCTACGCTTCTGTCGCGCCGCGCTCCACTCTATTCCTATGGATGACGTCAAGCGACTTCAACGTGCACGCAAAGCATTCCGGGAAGGCGGTGCTGCATTTGAGAAAATGTTGCGCATCAAGAAGCTCGCCGATGCCCATCTTTATGCAAATGAACCCGTTGAACGCGAGGCGACTATCCAGTAGAAGTAGACGAAAATCTTTTAAACTGACCTTTGTCGATCTGAAATAAAGACAGATTCAGCAACTGCATGGCCTATTTCTCGCTTAAAATGTTTTCAGAAACACGTTTTGGTGAACTATTTTCGTTAAGTACTAGACCGTATTCTCAACGAGCCGCCATGACACTCTGTTGAAATTCTCGAGAAGCCAAACCCACGTCAGGCGTTCGTCCAATCAGTTGCCGGTCAAGTGCGTGGAGCATCAATCATGGATGTATGACGTCGCGACACCACGCTTCAGTCGTGTCGGACATATGGATCCGTACCGTAACGGTAGAGATCCATTTGACCATGCGACGCTTCTGTCGCACCGCGCTCCACTCTATTCCTATGGGTGACGTCAAGCGACTTCAACGTGCACGCAAAGCATTCCGGGAAGGCGGCGCTGCATTTGAGAAAATGCTGCGCGTCCAAAAGCTGGCCGATGCCCATCTTTATGCAAATGAATCCGTTGAACGTGACGCGACTATCCAGTAGGAGTAGACGAAAATCTTTTAAACTGACCTTTGTCGATCTGAAATAAAAACAGATTCAGCAACTGCATGGCCTATTTCTCGCTTAAACTGTTTTCAGAAACACGTTTCAGTGAACTATTTTCGTAAAATACGAGATCATATTCTCAACGAGCCGCCATGACACTGTTGAAATTCTCGAGAAGCCAAACCCACGTCAGGCATTCGTCCAATCAGCTGCTGGTCAAGGGCGTGGAGCATCAACCATGGATGTATGACGTCGCGACACCACGCTTCAGTCGTGTCGGACAAATGGATCTGTACCGTTTGACTTGGTAGCGTTCCAGCCAAAGTCACGACAAACCCTTCTCGCTAGCGTTAGCGTTACGGTACAGATCCATTTGTCCGACACGACTGAAGCGTGGTGTCGCGACGTCATACATCCATGGTTGATGCTCCACGCACTTGACCGGTAGGGAAGAGCCAGGACAGTTGAAACACTTTTTAATTAAACGTAATTTACAAAGCGATCGTATCACACTGAAAGCTAATATTTTGTCACTAGCAATCTACACCTGTCATCTGTCAAATACAGTTGCATTTTCAGCTTTGAACCAAACCGTTCAGGAATTATTACAGCAAAAGTGGGGCGTGCGTAATGTTTCATTCGTGCCTCCTGGTCAGGACAATTGAAACAGCATAGGGGGACGGATGAAACATACAGTTTAAGCCATATAAACTTCCCACAACTTAAATATTTTACTACATATCATGAATGGTACTCCCAAAAGGTGTTATTTTAGATAGATAGTTGCTGGGCTCTACGTCTTCGTGAATATCTGTTAACAACTCATTGCCGTCACCTTGAAGCGTGTATGAAGCGGTTTTTGAAATATCATGCACTGTGGATGATTCTGCCATTTTTATAGCTAGAACAGTAAGTTTTCCCATTTATATCATGTTTCTATTGTGGAAAATGTTGTTTCACTAGGTTTTTACGTGGGTTAGGTCACTGCACATCCAAATAAGTGCCCTTAACGACCCACAGCCCATCAGTCTCCATAGGATAACATGGGAAAACTCGACCCCCTACCTGATGGGGTCCAAATATATTTTTCATCTTTCTAAAACGGCTTTCCCATATCTCACCTCCATAAATTATTGTATAAACACAGATATTTGTGCATTTACTTAAAGTGCCCATATTATGAAAAAATCACTTTTTCTGGGATTTGGGGTGTTATGTTGTGTCTCTGGTGCTTCCACACACATACAAACTTTGAAAAAAATCCATCCATGCTGTTTAGAGTGAGATACAGTTTCTGAATGTGTCCTGCCTTCAGTCTCTGGGTGAGCTGTTCAAAACCGGCACGGCTTGTGACGTCACAAGCCGAAACGAGCAGGCTAACCGCAACCATTAGCTCGTAGCGTTAGCATGCTAACGCTAGCATGCTACCTCATTCTCAATAGCAAAGCACTGCTACAACACACACAAGTTCACCATAATCTACAAAAGAACTACTTACATCTGCACCCTCATTTAGAAGTCTCCCAGCTAATCCTGCCTTGTAACTGACCGAAGTTGTAGAAACAGCCTTTCTTTTACTGTCTATGGAGCTAGCTAGCTGACATGATCTACATCTGAGCTACTGAGCATGTGCAGTGCAATCAAAGATAGTACAGAAGAAGAAGAAGAAAAGAGGTCTCACTCTGTAGCTAAAACAGAGACCAGCTGAAAAGAGGATCTGCAGCAGTGAGAGAGAGCAGTGCAGTACAACAAAAATATGGTGTTTTTTGAAAATTAAACCATGTAAACCTATTCTGGTACAACCTTAAAATACAATATGAACCTGAAAATGAGCATAATATGGCTGCTTTAAAATACATGGAGTTACAGCTAGGTCGGGGACAGTTGAAACAGCTGTTTCAACCATCCCGACCATAGACATATGCCATTATAGCCTGTTTTGCTTTCCATGTAAACAAGCATGCAATATGAAAGTCTGGGATTGTGGAGAACACTAAATGGTCTACCGAATAAGCACGTAGTCGAACCTTTAAATGAAAAACACTCATTAATAATCGAAAAAATGTAACCGCTAATGAAGTTTACTTTGGACCATCAAAACTCGTTTATCGCCTGTAACTCTGTGATGAAAGGAAATAACAGGAAGATATCTGGCTGATAGAAGGAGGTTAACATGCTCTATGTTTTGACCTAAAGAAGTCTGTCTCTCATCATTGCACTCGGAGAAAACTGGAATGTTTCATCCGTCCCGCGTTTCAATCGTCCCGGCTCTCCCCTAGCTGATTGCGTCCAGTCATTCTTGAGTAGCCAAACCCACGTCCGTTTTTCAACGGATTCATTTGCATAAAGATGGGTATCGGCCAGCTTTTGGATGCGCAGCATTTTTTCAAATGCAGCGCCGCCTTCCCGGAATGCTTTGCATGAACGTTGAAGTCGCTTGACGTCACCCATAGCTAGCTGATACTAGCGATTTCTAGTCGGCAACATATTTTGGGCTTCATTTAATAAATATAACCTGTAGTAGTACACAATCGTATGTGTATTGTTTTATTACAATGTGCGGAATTACTTTACGTTGCCTATTTATGTATATTTATTTCTATTTCTCACTGGTAATCACTGGCGTCTGTACAGCATCAACAGGGGTCGAAATTGTTGTGTGTGTGTGTGTGAGACGTCAATACTGTAACTGGGAGTACAACGATCTGATACGAGTTCACGAGTAGTAAGTTACGGGTTTGACTGCCGTTCCAGGACACTTTCACGGGTAGAAGGTTGTGAAAACACGAGTTACGGGTTCCCAGGAACGCAGCATGGGAGTGCAACGATCTGGTACGAGTTCACGAGTAGTAAGTTACGGGTTTGACTGCCGTTCCAAGACACTTTCACGGGTAGAAGGTTGTGAAAACACGAGTTACGGGTTGCCAGGAACGCAGCAAAAGTCTGGTTAATGAACTGTTATTTTACGGATTTACAGGTTATGTTGGAGATTGGAGATCAACCGGTGAAAAAGCACCGTCTACTGACCAATCAATACTCGATTGATAACGGCGTCTCCATTCTTAGAAGATCAGGTGGAGCTCAGTGCGCGGAGAGAGAGAGGTGTGCTTGTAAAACTTAAAACTAGAGACCGACAACCCCGTTAACATTCCCTGATGGGTATCTTTATGAAAGACAGATTTTCAGCGGAGGGAATTACGTATAGGCTATTTGTCGGCTTCTTGATGCGCACATCGGTTTGAATTATGTTTTCATATTTTTATTTGCTCCCATGATCGCTTACCACTACCAGGATTGCAACTGAAATAATAAGCTAAAGCAACGACAGTTATGGAAAGCACAAGTGTAATTATGGTCAGATCTTGGCCCTGACTGATGGGGCAGTGAAATTGAAGCGTTGTGATTTACGCATAACAGTGTCGGCTTTTTTTTTGCCAGCTTTCCTGTTTTAGGAAGCAGCGACTGTAGTGCGTTTTGCCTGTAAAATCGTGTCTGTGTTCTTCATATTTATGTAGAATTATAGTTTGCTCTTCTTATCTAAAATATGCGGCTCTAGTAGATGTTTGCGATTGGTCATGCTGTGCAAACAGCCTCACTGGATTGGGAAACCCTGGGTTGATTGAATTAGTTGACAACCACCGTCGTGACACAGCTTATGCGGGACCGCGGTTGTTAGGTTAGGTGAAGTCAGGTGACTGAAATAAATCCAGGGCATGTTGATCTTGACTCGTAGACCAAATCCAACCAAATGTAAGGTGAAAGTTTTTTCAAACGCTAAAAAGTCTTAACATGAATCAAACCTATTATTAGCAAATATAGATCCCCACTGATGATAGGCTTACTGGCCTCTAGGTAAGGTAGTCACTAGCCAGCCACAGATACAGTTCATCCTAAGGATTCACTGTGCCACATGTATGTTTAACATTAAAACATGATTTATAAAATCATGCCAACAAGTAGGCTATTTGAATAGTATTCTATGCAAAAAGGTATGTATAAAGGCTGTAGGCCGCCTTACACGTTATTGTAGGCCCAGTTTATTATGCAACTTTATTTAATGCAATATATGTAGTAGGGGGACCCTTCTCCATCTCTCTTTCAGGGGTCCTTGGCTTAAAAAACGTTGAAGAACCCTGGATTAGACCATTCCACAAGGTCACCCCACACATTATATTAGAGGTGCAACGATGAATCGATGAATCGATTAGTTGTCAACTATTAAATTAATCGCCAAATATTTTGATAATCAATTAATCGTTTGAGTCATTTTTTATTAAAAAAAATAAGATTTCTCTGATTCCAGCTTGTTAAATGTGAATAGCTTCTAGTTTCTTCTCTCTTTTGTGACAGTAAACTGAATATCCTTGAGTTTTGGACAAAACAAGACATTTGAGGATGTCATCTTAGGCTTTGGGAAACACTGATCCACATTTTTCACCATGTTTTGACATTTTTATAGATCAAACAACTAATCGATTAATCAAGAAAATAATCGACAGATTAATTGACTATAATAATAATCATTAGTTGCAGCCCTACATTATATAAATAATGTACTATGTGTAGCCTAAGTTTAAAAGTAGTAAGTAAAGGAATATAATTTAGAATTTATTGTATATACTCTGTTTACATTTTGTACTTATTGCACCGTGGTTTGGAGAGAAATGCATTTTCAATTCCCCTGTCTCGCACACATTTTGAGAGAATTGACAATAAAGTTGACTTGACTTGAATACAGCCTTTCAGGCCGACGGCACACATTATAAAATGTAAAGGGCTTTTGGCGCCATCAGCTGGCTGATTATTATTTTGAAACTCCAGTGGACCATAGACCCGCATAAACCTTTTTCACAGCAGACATGTTGACATGTCGTAGTAGGAAAAGCACAGGTGTATTCAAAACCATTAATGATGGCTGCATTCCACTTAGGAGAGGCCCTGGTATTGTGCATGCTGACTCACTGAAATAGCTCACTGGGACACTTGATGGAATTGATCCATCCTTAAGGTTATCAATTTCAGCTGTGCTTTTCCTGCTATGACAAGTCAAAATGTCTGCTGTGAAAAAGGTCCATTGGCTTGCACTTTTACAGTAATAGAAACAGAATGTCGAACAAATCACAAACCTGCAGGGGGGTCTCAGTGCAATGTGTAAAGTTTCTATATGCTGGAATACTATATCTCCAGATGTGCTGTGTGGTATAACTTTGATGTATTAGACAAAATAATTTAGGCAACATGTAGGCCTCGCCTAAGCACAAAACTGAATAGATTAAGGTCAAAAATTTGATTTTGAAACAGGGACCCTCTTCAAAATAGGGCCTGAAAGTTGGGAATAAACTCAACTTTATTCATACAGCACCTTTCATGCAAGCATGTATCCCAAAGTGCTTCACAGACCAAAATTAAAACACAGATGAAAAAGAAAAATACATAAAATGAATGAACTAATGCTATAAAATTAAAAAATTAAAATTAAAAGCCAGATTAAAAAGAATAGATCTTTAATCTAAAGCACAACTAACTTTAGAGTAATGCCCTTATTAATAATGCACTTATTATGTTAATTTGTTTTGATGATGATAGATAGCATTATTGTCTGTCCCAAAGCAGTGACAGAAATTCTCCTTTGACAAGGCTCATTAAAAACATAAAACATACAAACGCACATTTAAAAGCATAAAACATCAGTTTTACAGTGTCTATTTTATGTTGTTCAGAATGGTAATTGCAGAGGGAATGAAATATTTATTTTAAATGTGTTTCCGGGCCAGTGGAACTTTGTATCGTCTGCCTGATGGAAGTAACTGGAAAGAGTGGTGGAAGGGGTGTAAAGTGCAGTGTAAAGGGTGGCTTTCCTGGTCACAGAGTGGTTGTACAGTTCAGATAATAATAATACTAATAATAATGATAAATATATTTGTATAGCACCTTTAAAAACACAATTTTGACAGAGGAAACAAAAGCACACACAAAACACTAATATACACAACAGATTAATACACATACCTATAGGTACACAAAATTGTAATAGTGTAAAATGAAAATGGGGCAACTCTAAAGGGCAGAAAATCTATAGCTAGATAGATAGAGGGGTTTGAGGTGAACCTTACTGCAGTGATGTACTATGCGGGAGAATTTTGTTTTGTCTTTGGTGGTGAGGAGGTTGTACCAGCATGAAATGTTAAAGGTGAGAATTGATCCAATAAGTGAACAGTTGAATAGAGTTAAAATATGCTTGCTGACATGAAAAGTCCCTATTCCAACGCAGGTGGAGGCGCTGTTGAGCTTTTATTGTACAAAGCCTCAGTGTGCTGGGTGAAGGACATCTCTGTTCCTAGCTATTAAATTCTATTCAATTTTATTTATAGTGTCAAATCATAACAGGAGTTATCGCAGGACACTTTACAGATAGAGTAGGTCTAGACCACCCTCTATAATTTATAAATATCAAACAATTTCCCCCCATGAGCGAGCATATTGGTGCGACAGTGGCAAGGAAAAACTTCCTTTTTACAGGTAGAAGCCTTGGACAGACCCTGACTCTTGGTGGGTGGCTATCTGCCGCTGCCGGTTGGGACAAAGAGACACTGATACAGATATAGATGCATATGATTCATAATAATTATAGCAGTTGGTATGATGAACAGAAGCAATTTTAGTAACAATAAAGATAATAGAATTATGACTAGAAATAATAGTAGTAGCAGTGCAGGGCGTAGCAGGGCGTTGAGCAGGACCACAGCAGCAGCTGCAACAACCATGATTTAGGTGCCATCCCAATATAAACATAAGTACTCCGGGGAATAAGCTCCCCAGGGCTAAGTTAGTAACATGCATTACTGGGATATTAATGCACACAGATGGAAAGAGAGAGGAGAGAGGAACTCTCTGTGTTTAAGGGCACTGACACACAGAGCCGATTATCGGCCGTCGGACCGTCTGGCGAGGTCGGTGACTCGAGTCTGTTCTGTGTGTTCCGTGCCGTCGTCCGTCCAAGAAGCCGTCAGCCTTCATTCTGGCCGACCCAACATGTTCAGTCGGAGAAGGGCAGCAGAAATGGCGAGCGGATGAGCCTCTCAAAATCTGACAAAAATCTTTTAAACTGACCTTTGTCGATCTGAAATGAAGACAGATTCAGCAACCGCATGGTCTATTTCTCGCTTAAAATGTTTTCAGAAACACGTTTCGGTGAACTATTTTAGTACAATATGAGATCGTATTCTGAACAAGCCGCCATGACAGTCTGGCTGTGAATTTCCGGAGAAAAAAGAACCACGTGACGCGTTCGTCCAATCAGCTGCCGGTTTTCATTTTCTGGGAAACAATCAGACTGTTAATGGAAACAATACAGAGCAGCGCCGCCTGCTGCTATGGAGACGTATTACGTTTCGCGCACGCGCAGAGCGTATGCTCAAGTCGGCGTCTCTTCGGTGTGTTCTGAGGCACTTTTGGACCTCGGGGACCCGACTGATCAGTCTGACTGCCTTTTCTGCCGACGGTCGGGCGTCTGGTTGGTGTGTAACTACCTTAAGGAAGTCCCCTGGCAGTCTAAAACGATAGCAGTATAACTAAGGAGGCTTTCACACTTGCCTCATTTAGTTCGGATGAATCGCACTAGAGTTCGTTTTACCGCTTGGTGTGGTTCATTTGGGCAGGTGGGAATGCAGCAATCGCACTCGGGTGCGCACCAAAAGCGGACCAAACAATCAATCAAACTCTGAAGCCCGTTCGTTTGTGGTGAGAACGTGATCCGACCTCGAACCGCACCAACTACTGTATGTGTACTAGGGCTGTTGGAACGAATTCTGAAAGTTGAATATAATTCGAATAGTAAAAAAATCAATACTATTCGAATGCTGAAATTACTATTCATACTACTCACATTGTGAGCTAACGTTAGTACAAGGGGGAGTGAAGGTTGCGGATGGAAATCGGAAGAAGGATGGGTATTCTCTCCCTCTACTTTGCGGAATATGAAGGTCATTAACTGCATATGGACCAAAAAACAAACAAACTGATAGACTTTGGGGTCAGAGGTGCTTGCAACTGATGGTTTCTAGTGGGGGGAGGGGGGGGGGGCGTAGCTAGGCAGAACGAGGGAGAGAATACCATTGCAGTATTGAATAATTGGAGCTCAGACGCAATTTTGTAATTTTCTACATTTCTGATTCTCTGAATAAAAACAGAAAATTGGAAAAACAGTTTAAAGATCCAATTTTTTAATTTGTCAAGATGGAAAAAAATGAAAAATTGGATATTTGAACCCATTTTTCTGTTTTTCCAAATGTCCGTTTGTGCTTAGAAAATGTAACTGATAAGCGTTACACTAACCTACAGCTGTCAGAGTTAGCTTTGACTTCATATATTTACGGTGGCGGACAGGGGCAAACGCACTGCAACTTAATGAAACACACGCAAATAGACAAAACACAAGGAAATTAAGAAAACATCTTCATTAATTTGACAACACATGCGCAGCATTTAGCAGACACGCTGCAAATACACACAACACAACCAAATACACAAACGCGCTGAAAATACAGAAACGATGCAAAAAGAAAAGCACACAAACTCTGTGCGTTTGGCCCTGTTGGCCACCGTAAATATTACCTTCTAACAGCTGTATTCTCAGTAAAGTGACAATCTGCAAGAAACAGGTTTGCTTTTAAATCACTAAAATAGTAGTGACAGCACCGTTTGGCTTAGTTATCAATGCCGTTAGCATCGTGGCTAACACTATTGTTACTTAGTTTATGACAAATTGTTTTGGCTGTGCTTTCTAACATGATGTCATTGTGCTAATCGAGCAACGTTAGCCTTTACAACAGAGCCGCTTCAATACACTTGTTAGATAATGTTTCATTACAGAGTTCTCTGTTGATTTGTGTTTGTCACTGTGTGCGTGGTGGAAAATAATGTAAACAGAGAGCGGCGTGCCAGAAATGCAATGCGCCATGACGTAGATCCCCTTCAAGACCAGGCTGATGTTGGAAGTCCCTCTAGTGGACAGAATATGTAACAACAACCACATGCTTATAGTGGCATTGACAATGTATAAGCCTGAGTAGTGTAGTACATATTTATAACAGGCTGCATATAAGCATTAAATTTGAATATAATTAGAACATTTAAAAATAAATAACAAATTAAATTTGAATGGTATTATAGCTCAGCTCTAATGTGTACTTCATAAGTCTGATCTATGGCTCCTGTAGTCAGGTGTGTTTTGCAAACATGCATCTTGCAACGTTTCTCTCACAGAAATAGACTGCGGTCAAGTGCTTCGTCACGCACATTTCCGTGGTCAAACCAGCCGCCGCTAAAGTTGGAGACAGACGCGGGCAGAGCAGAGTGAAGTCTCTGTGACCAGAGCAGATAAAGTAACGTCGCTCGCGAAACAATGTCTGATTATTTAAATGAAATGAGCTGGTTTTATCATGGAGATGCAAGAAATATGCGATTTGGGATTTACCAGAACACGGTACCTCCTTCCTGTATTTACTTTCTTGCTCCCACCCCAGACACATCTGACCAGTAAGCGGAGTCGTTTGTGATGACCCATTTTGGTACGCTTGGGTTTTTCCATGTGTGAAACGAAACCGAACCAAGGGGAACTCGCTCCAAGAGTACAAACTCATTAACTGATTCAGACCAAAGCAAACAAACTATAGGTGTGAAAACGCCCTAAGGGCTGGTCCAAGGCAAACCTGAGCCAACCTACAAAGGGTTGGGAGATGAATCCGACAACTATGAGTAGAAGCAGAGAGAAGGAGGATTTAAATGAGCCAACCTTCTCCCAGTGGCGTCGCCAGAGATTTTCTGCTGTGGGGTTGCTCGACGTTTCAGTGAGGGTGCTCTGAAATTTAGAGTTTCCCTTGACACACAGCCTACACACACGCATGCAGATACGCCTTCAGATACACACCAAGCGGCTTGGGGGTGCTGTAGCTACCTCCCTGGCACTGCCTATGCCTGCTCCACCAGCTGACCCTAAATGCTGAGAGGTTGGAAGAGATGGGAAGCTGTTTTGACTCTGCTTCCACAGTACAGCTCCTTAGTTTTGGATACATTGAGCTCCAATGAGTGTTCAGCCAATGTTTGGACCAGGTTGCTGACTGCCTGCTAATATTGGGATAAAGCATCAGTTGTCACGCTAGTGAGATTGAGGAATGGTGGACCCAAATGCAGAGAGAGGAGCAGGCAGGAGCGGCGTTGAAACTCAGATTTATTGGACAAACGAAAAGGGAGCAAACAACAAAGGATGTCCTGATGGCAACAGGCAAAAAAAGGTATAAGGTACAAAAACATGAACAAGGAATCCAGGGAGCCGAGACAAATACAGGAACACACACTGTCAGGACAACGACACAAACTAACTGGGAGAATACACAAACTGACGGCACTAGGACACAAAACGATCTGACACCAGACAAAGGGAACACAGGGGTAAAATACACCAAGTAACGAGAAGACGCAAGACAGGTGACACCAGGGCTGGGGAACAGGTGGAGCACATCAGACAATCACACAGGCGGGAAAACACAAAGTAAAGCTAGATACGACGAGACAGAAAACAGACTATCAAAATAAAACAGGAAACCAGGACAACAGACAGGAAACATGAAATGAACTAAACACAGAGACTTGACACAACAAGACAAGACACAACAGAATATGCAAAACAAGAAACATACAGAAATCTACAAACACCGGGAATATAACAAATAAACAATAAAGACCACAGAAATGAACAAATATGTAACAGAAAACCCAAAACCATAACATCAGTGCCAGTCAGTTGTCTTGTCTTCCACATACTTATACTACTATTTATTGATTGTGCTTTAGCAGTGAATATTACCAAACAAAGTTTTCAATGAAATAAGCAAAAACCAGCTGACACACAGTAAGGCTGAGGCCTGAGTTCTTGGGGCCCACTTTGCCTGATGGCGCTGCAGCCTTGTGAAGAAGAGCTTATAGAGTCAGGAGGGCAGAGGGCAGAGACATCTGCACAACCTCAAGATAAACCTAATCTCAGATTGCCAGACCTATCTCCACAGCACTATGGAGTAAGGTCTACACAACAGATACACATCCAATATTAAATTAAGTTAAATGCTCACACATTACAGTAACGTGAGCTATTTAAATTAGCTGGATACATGGTTAAAAGTCATTTGTTCTTACCAGTGTATCGCCGTGTGTACTTCATCTACAGCAATCCCACCAATCCCAAAACGTCCCAGTTAGATAGTAAATGCCGTAAACATATTTCTTGTAAATCCTTCAAATTATTCAAAGAACCAAGCATTGTTGCACGATCCCAATTTTGTTCAAAACCTGCCATTTTCAGCGTGTAGCTTGCTAGCTCCAAGTTTGTTGTTGTTTCCTGAAGAGAACACAGTTAGACAACAGCAACACAAAGAGGGCAGGAGGTAAGGGACCTCTGGTGCTCAGGCAATTATCTAATCCTGGAAATGTACTTCTGTTGATCCAGAATGAGATAAACCTTAACCTGCTGGTGAGACCTTTATCTGTTTCCAGCAGTAACAGTTTATCCTGACTCTCAACATTTCTATAATATGTAGCCTACATACGTCTACAAAAGAAATCATAATGTGTCAATAGCAATCATTAGATGATTTATCAATCTTAGTTTCCAATGGAATAGCCTACATATAATTAGCAGCACTGTGTTTTAAGACTTAGTTATTAAACTAAAAAAATTTAAAGTTATTAAAGATGAGATGATTATTTAGGCCATTTCTAAGCAATTTTGAATTATACTACCTGCACATGAGATGCACGATTGTCAAAGAAACGTGGCTATAACATGCCATGTGACATAAAACACCTTTAACCTTGTTCTTCATTCAGTCTGGTGACAAAAAAATCTCCAACAGCGTATTTTCTCGTGTTGCTGCTCACATACATATTTCTGCACTAGTTTAATCTCACACATCGACTTGACTGTTGTTAAAACATGCCATTCTAATATGATTATTGAGAAATGCTAAAACTTGTTTATAGGAGAACATGTGTGGTTTAGCTAAAAGCAGCTAGCTGCCTTCATGCTAACTTAAAACATGATTTCTTTTTTCTCACATTATCACAGTGTGACCACCAGACGGCACTACACACTCTCAACTATTTCTAACTGAAATTTTTTTCCTAAAAACGAATAATAGCCTAAATGAAAGCTAATACTAAATGTGTAGCATACTCCTTATGTTACTATAGCCAAACAGCAGCAGAAGCTAACGATAGTATTAGCATTAGCTTGCTAGCTTTTGGCTTGTTTGCTGCTTTGCAGGTTCAGAATGGGACTCCATATCCCATTATGCCTGCAGCATGCTGCGTAATCTCTGTTGTGTGTTTGTGCTGCCTTCAGGTAGTGTGGGATAAATGGTACTTCATACTAATAGACGATAAAATATCATGACGATGATGAGTATAACAAAAAATGATTATTTTATTCAGAATAGGCTCAGTCTTTTTACACACGAAATGCAGTAGTTCACTGACACTGACCACTTAGACTCTTAGAGTCTGTATCACACCCTGCATAAAAAAATGACCTAACAATACATCTAAAAAAATAGATTTGGGTTCTGGTTTTTTTTGTTTTGTTTTTTTGGTGGGGGGGGCTCATATACACATTTAGGAGGTCTAATTATTAATATTGATTACTATCATTATTATTATTCGGTTTGATTTAACTGACTGACACTGAGGTGATAGCTGGAAAAGAAGAACAAAATGTGTAGCCGATATGTATGTGTATGCATGTGTATATGGGTATGCAGAGGTGGAAAAAGTACTAAAATATTGTACTCAAGTAAAAGTGCCAATACTTTGATGAAATATTACTCAAGTAGAAGTGAAATTACCTATCTGGAAAATTACTCAAGTAAATAAGTAATAAGTAGTTCATTTATTCGATTTTTTTTCTTCCTTTTGGTTTTCGTTAGTCAAAGTTTTTTTTTTTTTTTTTTTACTCAGTAACGGATGGGATTTGTAATGAAGCGAAATACAATATTTAAAACTGTAAAACTCAAAACGTAATCAAGTACTTTTTAAATTACCGATTTTCAAAAACTACTTGAAAAATACAAAATACACAACAAAACTACTCAATACAGTAACGTGAGTAAATGTATTTCGTTACTTTCCACCTCTGTGGGTATGCATGTGTATATGTGCGTGTAAGTATGTATATATAGGCTACATGTATATGTATACATATAGGCTATTAATAAGTGAAGAATTAAATTGCTTGTATATAACGAAAGTACAAAAGTAGAAAAAGGGGGTAGGACCAGAAAAGTTTTTTTGAACTTCTTCCTTCTCCCTTTTGAACACGCAAATCCTTATTTGAATTTACAAATTCAATTTAAAACAATTTTGAAAGATATGTTTGTTGACTATTTTCTTTTTGTAGATTTTCTTGCTTGTGCTAAAATGTAGCTACACGTTCTTGTTTATCTTTTATCTTTGTTTATCTTTTTTATAAAATAAAATACTTATTTTCAAAAATAAACTAAACTATATATAAAAATTAATAGCTTACAAATTCAACGTTTCGTTTTGCAAGACAAACATTGTGGCATTTCTTATTTCAAAAGTGAAGTCTCGCTTTATCATTTGCTGCTTTTGGATGAAAGAAAACCACTTTCGCCCACCCTCTTCATAGGCCCTGAACGCACCACCCCTGGGGGTGTGGATCTACTTATTCCCCGCTGACTGGAAGCATCAGGCTAAAATCATGGTACGGCGGTCCGAGCAGTGAGCCAGGCAGCCGGGCGGAGGACAGAGACAAAGCAGGGGCACCTTAATTCACTTGAGACTCCGCTATCCCTGCCACCATCATCGCACCATCACCCGCAACAGTGTGCAGGGGTTTTCCGTGGCGGTGAGAGAGAGAGGCGACGTCGGGCTGACTGACTCGGGATCAGCCCATGCAGGAGGATGGAGATAGAGAAGAGGACGAATGGGTTCGACTACCCGGAGACAAACAACGCCAAGTCCGTTAAAGGTAGGCAAACGTGACCCCGGGACATGGTCCTAGATAAGACACACACACACACACACACACACACACACACACACACACACACACACACACACACACACACACACACACACACACACACACACATACACACATATACACACACATATACACACACACATACACACACATATACACACACACACACACACACACACACACACACACACACACACACACACACACACACACACACTTTTACCACATCTAGGCTACATGTAGCCAAAAACACACTGCTGCTGTCCGTGGCTGGAACACACCTTACCTCACCTCCAAACATAACCGCATGGCTGCACTGTTTTTGCCCCTATCAGTGCATCAATCACTGCTGCAGCAGCCTATTGAACAGCCACTGCAACCAATTCTCAAAGCCGCTTCTCTAAACTCACGGACGCGTGCACTCAGTGGGAATGAACACAGTTGGGAGACATAGTGTGGGCGCAGTATTATCGGCTATTTGTCGTATTTTTGTATCTGATGAAATGAAGTTTAGGACTACAGAGAAAATGTGGCAATCCTAACAAGTGGAGTGAGTGGCATGTAAATTAGCATTTACGAGTAGCCTATTGAATTTGTCCTTAAATGTAGGTGGTGTGGTTTGTTCCGTTGCTTTGCATCGTGTTTGTGCGTGTGCGTACGTGCGCAGAGGTCGGAATGTTTTTATTTGGAGGTGGCCAGTCAGGCTCGGGGAGATCGTAAAAAGTGAACTTTTGAACTTGGAGAACGCCCTGGAGCCATTATGGCTTTTTAAGTCCCCAAAATCCGGTGTTGCAATGGCTGCACAGGTTGGAAAAGATGGAAATGAAGGAGAGTTGGAAAGGGGCAGTGATAAATAGTCAGGATGGGTTCAGAGTTAGGTGAATTTCCGATTGATCTGGACTGCGTTAATCTCACAGCTCTTAAAATGACACTGGCTTTTCGGCTTACATGCATGGAGAGCACATGGCAAAAACAAATTTTCCCCGACAGCTCACTTCTCATTCAGTGTTGCTGCTTCCAATTGATTATTTCTTCATATGTTCCATATTGTCCATGCAGTTCCAGGCCCAAGCTAAGCCCCACAATGCCTTGCAGCAGTGTCTGTCCCAGGCGCCAGTCCCATATCGTTCCCCCATGAGGGTGACTGAAGACATATTGACATTTCCAAGATTAAAATTCCTTTAACTCTGCCTGCTCTGAGCACGTGATTTATGTGGACATCAACATGAACTGTGTTTTCTGATCGGTAGGCCACGATAATGTGTGTCACGTGATTGTAGATTGTAGAAGCCTAATAATAAAGATATCCGAGGGCCTTCACGCACATTGGATGGATTTGTCACTTCGAAAGATTCCTTGGCTCTGTAATCATTTGCATTTGAGAATTCTAACTATTACTATTTTCAAAACCTTTTTTATTTTAATTTAAAAAATGATGAACGTGCATGCATTTAGATATCAAAAGCTTTAGGCGGCATAGTTACTGAAACAATGTGTCGATGTGTGATGATAAATGTATTATTTAAAATCAGGCAGAAAAAGTCAAAGCATTTTCAAGCTCCAGCTTCTCAAGTGGGACGATTTGATAAACGTATACTGTATATCATTATTTTGCCCTTTTTACTTTTACCATTTTCTGACATTTTTATAAACTAAACAATTAATCGATCAATGAAAGCCATCAACACATGAATCAATAAGTCAAATGTTAGTTGCAGCCCTACTAACCCTTACATTAATAGTTTTAAAGATTCTTTCACCTTTTCATTGCAGTTTTTCTTTCTTTTTCTTTCTTTTCTTTTTCTTTCTCAGAATATAACAAATAATAGCAATAGCAAATAACTGAATGCATGAACCAAAGAGAGCCGAATCTATTTTGAAACATTTTTTTTTTGTTCAGCCCCTTGATAACGATTTCAATTTGTGTAATTTCTAATCTCAGCAAATGTTCCTATCTCTAAAAGACTAATCGAATAAGATTTACCAAATGAAGAGCTTTTTTAGAAATTCATCTATTGTTATGAATACAGTTCTTGCAATACAATACAGAGAAAGTGGCACTGTTTTCATAATATATACATTTAATCACACACAGTATAATGAATCTGGGCGAGGAAGGCCTTTACAGTAATGTAGAGCTGAAATGAGTACATCGTTAAAAACGTGCTTAGTTGTATCAACTTAAAATAACGAGAATTGTTTTGAGTTTTAACAACTCTTTCTGAATTGTGCTGCCAAAAATAATTTGTCCCTCCAACTAATTTCTAAGTTTTTATAACAATTAATATCAACTGGCAACTTGCAATTATAATAGTCAGAACAACACAATGTTTCAAGTCCATTGGACACATTTTTTTTGTTGTTGTTGACACAACATGAATTTACATGTATTGCTGACAAAATATAAAAAAACTTATTTTTTTAACAGTGTAGTCAATTAATTGATGAGTCGATCAACAATAGAATTAACTACAACTAATTACCTACTATAGATAATCAATTCATTTTTTGAGAAAGTAATTGTTCAGGCAAAATGGCCAACCACTCTTTAGTACACTGTGAGATTGGATCAAAAGGTTCACAGTGTACTAGAGAGTGGTTGGCCATTTTTTGTATGTCTATTTACAGTAAAATACCTTAAACTTTAAAAAACGGTATGCGTACTGTAAATAAACAGTAGTTTACCGGCAAAGCTGCTGCCAGTATATTACTGTAAATTTACAGTGGAAAGTTTTACAGTGCATGGCTTTTGAATTATGATGATTTGTCTTTTGACTTATGTGACAGTAAACTGCACTATTTTAGGTTTTGGACATTTAGAAAAAAATATAAATTGAATGACCTTCCATGGTCTCTCCCATTTATTAGGTATTTTCCTGACATTTTGTAGACCAAAATCATGATTCAATTCAGAGGAAACAGAATCTGAATGGTTTCTTACCAAGTGCCTTTGTGTTTGGTGCATGCAATAAACACATTTTAAGGGGAAATAAAAATAAAGCCAAAGTACTGCAACAGTCAAAAACATGAATGTAGAATAGAAAATGACAGTCAAAATATGAAACAAAATAATATAAAAATACCTGTAATTATGAGAAGACAAGGCAGCTTTATTGCACATTTCAAACACAAACATGTTAAGGTTTAAGCAAAGAAAAGCATGTATGTATGTATGTATGTATACACACACAGGTTTTTTTTATTTTTTTCTCAGAATGGGCCTTTTTCTTGGGGGGGTGGTCCGCGTACAGTAAAGGCAATGAGCCTGTGTTGCCCTATTTGACAGATATCTATACATTTACCTGTTGTTTCTGACAATTTGATAAACAAAAATGTCTGTTATGCTTAAGTTAATAAAACCCCAGTTAACCAAACTGGTTAAAAAAAAAAAAAAGAATTAATATTTTAAATGAATAACCGAGAGAGTCTCTACTATTCAAGTTTTTGTTCTGCTTGCTCAACGGTTGTTTGATAAATTGCTCTTAAACTTTGAGGTTGCTGTTTTTACTCTCAATGCTTATCATTTTATTGCTGGTGATTTTTCTTTTTGGGGCTGACTAAAACCTCTTTGGGGGGGGGGGTGCGCCAACAATTCCTTTTATGCAGGGAAAACCCTGGTATAATAGTCTATAATAGTGCAGATTAATCAATAAAGAATTTAGTTGTTGGTTGCAGCCATAGGGGAGCGACAGATGTTCCAGATGTTTAAAGCCCAGCTGGTTCAGCCATCACTGTGTTGTGAGAAGTGCTGCGTTAACTCCCCATTGTAACCTAGAAAACAAAGCAGCCCAGCCCTGCTTCTATAGCTCCAGCTCCAGCTTCTCCACATAACCACATTTGAAGGAAACAAACTCAATTCCCATTGATCTTTAAATTTACTTGAAATTTGGCTGCCCTCTCCCCTCCCACTCTGCTCAGTGAAGTGTGCTTGTTTTAATGTAATTGACCTCAGTGGAAGAAAAGGGAGCAGAAAGGAGGCTGGCTGGAGGAATTCTGTATTTGGGGCTTCGGGGGTTGGCAGACTGCAGCACCAGGGGCGGTTCTAGGATTTTTTTAAGTGGGGGTGGGGGGCAATAATTAGTTGGGGGGAGGGGGGATTTTATCAGAATACAGCGTAGAAAATCTGCTTAGAAATATAGGAAATATTGGATAGGATAGAACAACATAATGTAATTTTGCTAAATAAAACGCATCACATTCGTTATTACTTCAACTTGTTTTTATTTTCAACTAATTGTGTATCCAAATACGTTACACATTTTCTCAAGATTCAAGATTTTGTATTTGCCATTTGTGCAAACAACAAAACGGTCCAGGCACATAGGAATTCTTGTGCAGGCTCTTTGAGTCAAGTAAAAAGAGAAAGCCAAAAATTTGACAAGGTAAAAAAAAATGAATATAGAATAAGACAAAAAAACTTGGATACTATACAAAAAAGTGCAAACAATATAATAAATTGTGAATACTGTTTCTATGGGCTCTTAAGGCAAAACATTTGGATAGTCATCATGGTAACATTTAATTGGTCATGTGACCATGGCTAGGAAGATTTTTCTTTTTTTCTTCACAGAACTGTATAAAAATAAAGTGCAATACACTTACAATAAACTTGCCTCAAACTTCAACAAAGAAAACCTTGATGTACACAGTTTTCAGATAATAGGTATCGGAACAGAAATAAAGTGCAATACTCAATTTATTTCTTAGAGCAACAAGTGCTCTACAGTGAGTTCAATATGTTTCTACTTCTAAACTGGCCTCAACATTTCAACAAAGTACACAGTTGCCGTACAATGTGTATTTAAAGTATATATCCATTCACCAAATGGAAAGGCAGCGATTGGCAGAACAGGCAGCAAAGTGACAGTACTCTGATCCAATGGAAATCAAATTTGTAATATTGACAGCACTCTAGCCCAATGGATTGGGGGGGGGGGGCAAACATATTTTTAGACCTGCACGGCAGGGCAGATAGACTGAAAGAGTGTTTTGTCAGCCCCTGCTCGGGCCTGGGGTCTGCGCTGTCCCTCGGGGCAGGGTGAAGGGGACGCCTGGCAGTGGGCGGGGCAGGGACAGGATGCTAAACCCCCCCCCCCCCCCCCTGCCGTGCCACTTGAATGATGAGCCAGGAGGAATACAGTAGAGGGGGAGGGGCTGCTGCTGCGGGTGTCGGGGGTTAGGGGCCTAGCAGGCAGATGTAATCCATCATGTCTCTTCTTCTCCTTCGTCTTCTTTCTTCTATCAGTAGATCTGTGTAAACACTAGCACACCAGCCCCCCCCCCCACACACACAATCACACACACACAAACACGCATCAAATCTGAATTGGGTTTATCGCCACAATAAGTACACTTGCGTGGGATTTGCCTTGGTGAATGGTGCAAACATAAACATTAATATAACATAAGCAATACATACAGAAAACAAATGTATGCATATAGCTACAATGGGTGTGTTTTAAATGGGGCTGCACGATATGAGGAAGATGTGCGTTATGTTTGGTGATTGTTGAATATCGCGACAACGATACGGAATGTGCTCAGTTCTGCCTTTCTGCTGCTTTTAGTTTTCCGCTAAAATGCAACAAAATTGTATTTCAAACCAATGAAAAGGAATCTTGTCCAACATTCTTTTATTGAACATTGAATTGAATATAAAAGGCAGCACTAAAAAAAGTGACTGTTACATTTTCAAGTGCAGTTTTCTGCTGATACTTTCTTTCAACTAAAACACAGTCTGTGAGTGTCTTTCGCGATGTGTCGCAGCCTTTCGCGATGTGTTTACTGCGCCAGTTGATATCGTGATGACGATTTAATAAAATATATATATATATATATATATATATATATATATATATATATATATATATATATATATATATACATACATACATACATACATACATACATACATACATACATACATACATACATACATACATACATACATACATACATACATACTGTATTGTGCAGCACTATAGCTTTAAATCTTGTGTTGTCCCTGGGCCAAATTTGACCCGTTGTCAAAGTTTTTTATATCAGAAATATGAGTTTCTTTCAACCAATATACCCAAACATGACCTGGATGCATGGATGTACTTTGTATGGAACCCATACAACATTCCTCGCAGGTAAAATTACTTGCATTGAATTTTGGGTTTTATTCAATTTTATAGCATTTCAAAAAAATGGGTTTAAAACACAGTATCCTGACTAAACTTTGACATGAACCAGTTTGTGATTATCCATCAACATCCTCTGATCTTAACTATTAGTCAAAATAATTCATAATTTCTGTAGGGTTTTTTATTTTTTTATTCAAAGGAAGTATAATGTAATTTAAATTAGGTTTATTCACCATGAATAAAAAAAGCGACGATGTTTAAAACAGCGTCGGCAGCATAGTTTAAGAAAAAAAAAGTTCAAAACGTTGGAAAAAGCATTAAAAAAAAATGTCATTTTCAATTTCGACCTGGACAGCAAGTTAAAGCGTAACTCTCGCCAAAATGCAACATAGGGTCTTTTTGTGAATGTACCCGAGTCAAACTTTCGTTTAAAAGCATAATTAGGACGGAAATGTCACTTTGAAGATTTACCGATCTTAAAAGTACTTAAAATAACTTAAAGTAATGTAACTCTCCTGTTCTAACTGGATGAAAATACGTGCCAGATGCTTTGTCACAAATTTGAAATGAAAAGAGCTAAGCATTAACCCTTCCTGTCGACCATGCAACAACATTTTAGCTGTTCTTTTTCTTTACTTTTTTGTCACTTTTTACAAAGTTTTTGTAGATTTTTATTCACCGCGTTATTGACGATTTGGTTGATGTTTTTCGCTGCGTTTCTGAAGCTTTTTCTGGAATTTTTGACACTTTTTTTCAACGTTCTTTTGTCAGTTATTTTTTTTTTTTCAAATGCTATACAATTTTAGCCTGACTGGGAACTCACCATTGGCAGGGCTCAATCCGAAGGGCGGGATAAACGGTTGTCTTTCAAATTCCCTCTGCACGCAATAGGATAGCGCTACAACCAGGCAGAGCAGGCAGAGCAACGAACAAGGTAGCGGAGCTAGTTGATAGATTAAACTTTTGCTGTATCCGGTCGGCAAAATTCCGAACACATCTTCCTTTTTTAAGGATGACTTCAGTGCCGTTCTTTGTTCTTTTCTCAAAGAAAAGCTTAACTCTCAAGTCTTCCAGAGTCGCGGCCAAAGCCGATTCGAAAGACCGATGTTCACCAGCAGCATCAGCCATAAGCCCGCCCACCGACTCTATACACAATGTGATTGGCCCGACCAGAGTTTGGTTTTTCCAGCTCGCAAGCCAACTGAGAGTTGATAGACTGACCCTGGCTGCAAATTACATTTGCTGCCGCTAGGGTGCGTCTAGATTTCTAGGCTAATAACATTTAATAAAACACCCAAATTCAATGAAAGTAGTGAACTGATCATTTATTTAACTTGCGAAGAGCGTTGTATGGAAGCATCCATGTTATTTACTTTGACAGTTTGGTAGAAAACACAAATTTCTGATGTAGAAACTTTTTGAAAATGGGTCAAATTTGACCCGAGGACAACAGGAGGGTTAACCCAAACCTTTGACCTAACGTGGGCCAGTCTATAATCAAACGATACAAAATGGAGAAAAAAAGCAGCAAATCCTGCAGCATTTGGAGCCAGGGCTGCAACTAGCGATTATCTTCATTGTCTATTACTCCGTTGATTATTTTCTCGATTAACGGATTAGTTGTTCGGTCTATAAAATGTCTGAATTTTAAAAATTTTCAAAACCCAAGATGACGTCCTCAAATGTCTCATTTTGTCCACAACTCAAACCTATTCAGTTCACTGTCACAGAGGAGAGAAGAAACTAGAACATATTCCCATTTAAGCCATTGGAATTAAATAAATTTGACTCTCACTGATTTAATCAATTCATGAAAATAGTTGGCGGTTAATTTAATAGTTGACAACTAATCCATTTTGTTTTGCTTGTAAAATACCCAAAACAATTCTCAAAATAGCCAATCCATTTTTTTTGCCAATCTAATGTATTGATCAACTAATTGTTGCAGCTCTGCAACAAAGTAGTGGTGAAATTACATTATTCTTTCTTTAAAAAAAAACAAAAAAAAACAGAACTGAGCAGGGATGGTAAGTCTTCTCATTCCACTATGGAGGGCTTTGTGGGTGAGGAGGAGGACTTAAAACCGGATGCGTTGGGGAAACAGGGAGCCAGTAGAGGTTCTGAAGGACGGGAGTGATGTGATCACGGGAGCGGGTGTGGGTGAAGAGACGGACAGTAATTATATACATATCACAATGTAAACTCTAAACAGTGACTGAAAGGATTAAGCCGAAGCAAAAGCTTCTATAAGTCTCTCCTATGTTAATGGACGTTAAAGGAGAATTCCGGCCAATTTTTACGTTAATCTTGATCGCCATAGCTACGCGAGTACTTTCGATATAAAAAACCCCGACCCGAATCAGTGCAGGTAACACGGAGAAGCTGCAGCTACATGTACAAGCGTCCCCTGAGCTAAAACGGCAGTGGTCGGGGCAAGTTTTAGAGTGCCTTTGTGCCTCTTAACAGACACAAAATGCAATTAATATGTCTGTGCCACATGAACAGGGCCCTTACATGTCAACAAGATGCGTTTTCAACTCAGACATTGTTTAAATTCACCTACCCTGGTCCTTGTATCGATCCTGCCGGTAGTTAGCTTGCCCTGATAGTTGATAGCCGTTAGCCGTTAGCTGCTAGCTGCTGTCCAGTGAGTGTATTCAGACAGGCTTCTGTGATAATCATCCCAATAACAATCCACGGAGCGGCGGTGGTGTGGCTATGTCCTCCAGAGGACAGGTCATGTCATGTCTTGAAGTTTATTCCCCCCTAAAATAAACAGTAGTGTGGTAGTAGCTTTTAGCTGCTAGCTGCCCTCCGGTGAGTGTGTACAGCCAGATAGCCGTTAGCTGCTAGCTGCCATCCGGTGAGTGTATTCAGCCAGGCTTTTGTGATAATCATCCCAATAATAATAAAAAGAACGGGACAGTTGGGTTTAGGGAAAGAAGGACGGGACAGTTGGGTTTAGGGAAAGAAGAACGGGACAGTTGGGTTTAGGTAACGTGACACACGGGACATGAACCCCGGTCTCCTGGGTGAAAGTCCTGTGTTGTTTGATCCACCCCCTAGCTAGCTAGCTAGCTATAGACTTTATTAATCGCCAATTGGGAAATTTCTCTGTTACATCATCAAGCCACAAGGACATACACATATACTCACACATACAGAAAAAAACAAGAAATATACTAGATATAACAAACAAGCTAAAAGGAGATAGCAAAGATAAAAATGCCGCAACTACTGAACAAAAAATGAAAAGGATGTGTATATACAAGTGTTTTAACAAGATTACGGCTTTGGTTTGGTTTAGATCATTTTATGGGGGTGATTTCTAATTATTATTCGTCGTCTTTTTTTTTTAAAAAGACACTTCTTTATAAAAAATTTTAAAAACGGACTTAAACTTTGGACCTTTGGCAGTGAGGGGGCCTGTTATCTCAACTTGCTACTCGTTTAAAACGGTGAAACAAAAAGACTAAATCTGAGGACTCCACCCATTCAAAGATCATTTAAAACTTCTTCACCAGGCTGATTAGCATTTCAAACAAAGTGATTTATCTCACAGCACGCTCCACAGCAGATGGTGTGTGTGTGTGTGTGTGTGTGTGTGTGTGTGTGTGTGTGTGTGTGTGTGTGTGTGTGTGTGTGTGTTGGAAGAAATACACCGTGACACAGTACTGTTTTTTTCAATACACTGAAAAAAATGTCACTTTGGATCAACGTAAAAAAATTACTTTAATTATATTACTGATTAGGTTTAAATAATTCATTTTGACTTAATATAAATTAAAATGTTTATTTAGCCAAAGACAAAAGTTGACATTCACACAAAGTAAAAATATGATTTGTTATGAAGACCATAAATCTTTGTTTTTTTACTTTTATTAAAATGATGTTTTTAATTCAGAAAAACCTTATATTACTATTATATCCAAGTAAAGTTTTTACTTTTGAATAAACTAATTGAAACACATTATTTTTTTTTTTTTTACATATACTGGAATCAATATAATTTCTTTAGTCACAAGTCAAAACATTACCTGATTACCTGACAGTAATATATAGGAGGGGATTAGTCTGATTGATTGAACTTTTAAGTTAAATTAAATGTGTCACCAAAAAAAATGCTTACACATTCCCAAATGGAAAAAAGAATACTTAATTTGCTTAACATTTCAAAATCTTGATGCCTTGTAAGATATTGTCACTTACCAGGCTTCCTATATGTATTCGTTTTACCAGAAATGATCATTTTAGATACCTAAAAATAAGCCTTTTATTTTTTTCCCCCTCTACTCTAAATATCACTTACCTTTTCAGAAACACATACAGTATGCAGAAATGCAAACATGAAATGAACATTTTTAGTTTTTATGAATGACTTTTGGACTGATCGGTTGGTTGAACTTTTTGTTATTGGTTGTCGTAGTTGTTCTCAGGGATTGTTGATTGTATTCAGACAATTTATTATTATGGAAATTTGCCATATGCATATTTAAAGTTCATGTTTTATTACTGAAAGATAAAAGAAAATGATAATAGTGAGAGGACAACATGATCTTTAGATTTCAATACTAGACTTTTTCTTCATCATTTATAAGTCCGCTCCATTCAGTGATCCCATTATTCATGTATTAACAGTAGATCATTGAATGGTGAGGACTCTGATAGGAATGAGGCCAGTGTTGTTGCGGAAGGTCCTCCTCTGTCTAATAGGTCCGGAGGCTGAATGTCCTTCATCCTGATGCTGCCATTTCCTAGGCAACAAGCGTGTTTTTCAAGCCAAGGACCCTTCAACTGAAAGAGAGACGGAGCAGGGACCCCCTACTGCATACTGTATACTGTATAAAATAAAGTTGCCTATTAAACTGGGCCTACTATAACGTGTAGGGTGGCCTAAAGCCTTTATACATATATTTATACATTTATACTATATCTTTTTTTTTGCATAGAATACTATGCTTAAAAATAATAATTGTAGTTGTGGATTTTATAAATTAAGTTTTGATGTCAAACAATACATACAGTGGATTTATCAAATCAATAAATAATAGTTTGACATTTTTTTAATTCACTTTGATAAACTGAACATTAGGGCTGGGACGATATGCTTTTGTCCCGATTCGATTCTTTCAGGATACATGGGTGCAGCTTCGATTTGTGTTGCGGTTTTTCATGTGTTGTGAATCTTGAAGTATTGCGATTCGATAGTATTGATTGCGATTTCCCCCCCCCCCCCCTTTAACAAAACAAAAGTTAAAAAAAACACTTCTAGAGCCAGTATATCATGCGATATTTTCCAAAAACGTAATTGTTTTCTAAGGAGAATGCACATCACATGTCAGCCAGTTTATTTCATTTCTAAAGAAGAACATAACATGGATTCTCTGCATTTTTGGTCTGCTTTGCAGTCGCAAATATGATATGATGCAGTGCCCGTCGGCGGTACCCTATAAACAGAAAAATATTTTGATGAATCACTGGTAAAAACAAATCTATCGATTCTAGGCAAAATAATCGGTTTTATAAATCGTCGCCAAAAAAACCCCCTGTTAAACATTCTGTTTCAAGTATGGATGGACAGATTATTAGCCCTGGCCAATTAATCTGTGCGTTTTTTGGCAGATTATCTGTATCTGGGTTTTATTTGCCTGATAACCGATTAAAGTTAATGAACTGATAAGTGTGCTATTTTGGCTCGGCTACAGCTCTGTGTATGTCCCTCTGCTTCGGTTTCCCTCAGCACTGAGTCTGACTTAATGTCCCGCCCACAACACTATCTGACTCTCTTCTACTGTGAGTTTGTAACATTCCAAAATCTTGATTCACTTCACTTCAAGATTTTCATTTTTACTGTAAATGTATATCGGTTCCAAATATCGGTTACCAGTTGCATTCACTACTAATAATCTGTATCGGTATCAACCTTGAAAAACCAGTATCGGTCAATCCCTAGTTTTAAGTTCCCAAACATTTCCATCATACCCACACTGAGCTCTTCCCCCGAGGCTGTACCTGGGATTGTGTTGTTGTACGGACTGTGATGGACACGTGGGGGGGGAGGTGGCAGCGAGCACCATGGGAACGGTGACCAGGGTCAGTGGGATGTTGCTCTTGAAGCATTAATGGCCCCGCTCTCCGCTGACCTCGGCGTAACCCAGGAAAGTATTTACAGCCTCCACTTGATCCATGAGCTACAGGCTGGGACGGCAGTGACGCTGCTGCTTTCTCTCTGACATGTTTGCTGTCCGGATCCTGGCACAACACCCAACAGCTGCTAATGAGCTGCAGGGGAAGGCTGGGGGGAGGAAGGGCCCCGCTGCCATAAAGTAGGGCTGGGCAATATATCAATGTAAATCCATATCGTGATACGAGGCTAGGTATCGTCTTAGATTTTGGATATCGTAATATCATATAAGCGTTGTCTTTCCCTGGTTTTAAAGGCTGCATTACAGTAAAGTGATGTCCATTTTCTGAACTTACCAGAACTTACTAGACTGTTTTACTATTTGCCTTTTATCCACTTAGTCCTTATATCCACATTACTTATGATTATTTATCACAAATTTCATTGTTAATATTTTGTGAAAGCATCAATTGTCAACCGTACAATATCGTTGCAATATCGGTATCAAGGTATTTGGTCAAAAATATCGGGATATTTGATTTTCTTCATATCACCCAGCCCTACTATAAAGCATATTTTGAAGGGGAATACAATACAATACAGTATGTATGGGGGATAGGCAGGGGCCGGAATAAGATTCTGACGGTATGATAACCTTCAGAAAAAAATATTGCGGTGTTGCAATTACAGCTCTAAAATGTATTATTTTGAAATGTCTGGGTAGAAAACTACTTTTCCATTGAACACAATGTATTTAGTTTTTTTAAACACACTGCAGACTGCACTTTCTGGTCTCATAAAACCCAGCTCATACCGCAGGAACTGTATGACGGAAAATGTTAGCGGTTTGAAAAGCCATGACTTTTTCAAACCGGCGGTATACCTTGAAACAGGTAACCGACCCTTGCCTAATGGGGGGACAGTTGGTACAGTGACACCGGGCAATCTGGGAGCCACGCTTTATTTTTTTTTGTCAGGTCTCTGTGATATTCAACACGTAGCGTAGCCAGAGGCCATAAAAAGTCATCCATTTGAGTTTGAATTTGGGCGGAGGATGAGTTTACAGGCAGCTGTAAAACACTGAACTTGGTATGTAGAGTAGGGATGGCTTTCCTGTGAAACAGCAGCGCCGGAGGATGCAGTTGTTGGGGGGGGGGGGGGGGGGGTGGAGATTGGGGGTTATAAAAGAGCAGCTGAGGAGTTCCACTTCAAAAACTCTATTTCCATTTCTGAGTGGGAAAGCTGTCATTCTGTTAGCCTCAGTCTTGACGCCTAGGTGCCACTTATTTGGATATTGGAAGATTTGAAGAAGCTCACCAGTGATATGTCTGTTGTATGGATGCAAAGGTTCCTTCCAGGCTGGAGATGATTGGAATCTGTTGAAGAGGATTGCTTGTTGAAGCCCAGTCATCCTCATTGATTTACAGACAGAGGAGCCGCAGTCAACAGAAACAAGGGGAAAATAATTCAGTGCTAAATGTATTTTCCCAATATATCCATACTTCCATTGATTGTATTTCAGACCATGATGGCCTATTTGTAGGGGTGGGAAAAAAAACGATTCATGTATGTACCATGATTTTTAAAATCGATTTCTTTTTCTCAATTTTTTTATTTCTTTTTTTAACCAATGATTCGACAGACGGCGACTGCATCATATCCGTTTCCAGCAAAACGGACCAAAAAAGCAGAAACACCATGTTATGTTCTTCTTTACAAATGAAATAAATGTCAGACTGACTGACTGACATGTGATGTGCATTCTTCTTGGAAAACAATGAGTTTTTTTTATAAAATGTCTCATGATATATTGTCTCTAGAAGTGTACTATTCAACTTTGGTTTTTGTTAAAGATTGAAAATAAAATGACAATACTCAGTACTATCGAATCGCAATAAATGAAATTGCAATACAAATCCAATCGGCACCCATTTATGGTGAAAGGATCGAATCGGGGGGGGGGGGGAAGCGACCCAGCCCTACTTATTGGATGATTGGAAACCGTTGAAGAGGATTGGTTGTGGAAACCCATTCATCCTCACTGATTTACAGACGGGAGGCAACGCAGTCATTTGGCAGTCAACAGAAAAGACACACAGAGCTGTGCACATTGACTATTTTCACAAGAATCTGCTAAACAGTTACTGTTCTCATTACCTTAACACACAAACACACAGTTATGAGCAAACATGTCCCGGATTGCTCACTCGAGGTTCTGTTTTTAACAGCCGTGCACCTCCAGGAGTGTGTGCTTCCTAGGGCTGCATCTATTTGTTATTTCTTTGCCCTACCGCTTTATTCCAGCTTGTAAAATGTCCAAAAATTAGTCAAATATGCAATTGCATTTTGCCAGAGCCCGAGGTGAAGTCTTCAGATGTCTTGTGGTGTCTGACCAACAGTCCAAAAACAAATATATATCAGTTTACAATGATTTAGAGTGAAGTACCAAAAATCTTCACTTTGGAGAACCTGCACTTAAATAAAATTTTTGATTGGATAATTTACATTGTAAGAAAAAAAGGTTTGTAGAAAAACGGATAATGTCCTGCATAGCAGAAAATTACCAGCACCTTTTCCGTTAAATTTACGGACATTTTTGTTAATTCAAAAATCAAAATATGGAAATACACCTGTTAAAAATCATTACAGAAAATTCCTTCATAATAGCACAGTATATTAGCCCGTATTTCTATGGACTTTTCTAACAGTGTACTGGCAATTGAGTGATGATATGCAGAAGTCAGGAGGTGTTGGTACCTTCCATAATAGGGCAACTTGGATTCAAGACTACTTGTTGTTGTTTTGTTTTTTTTACCAGTTTTCATAAAAAGATTACCCGAAATGTTCAAGGAAGGAGATTTTTCTTTACCTAAATTTTATGTCAGTGTTTCACTCTGAACGGCTCGCGTCCGACATGACGAGTGGACCCTGGGAGTCTGAGCTGAGATCAACAAAAATGAGATGCAGCTGAATGAAACGGCGTAACTTTGGGTTTGATATTGAGGGGGGGGGGGTTTGAGATCTCCAACTATCTAGGGAGGCCCCAGGACATGTATGCGTGTATTTAAATAAAAAAGTGAGAGAGATGAGCGTCAAAAGGTGGCAGATGTCGGAAATGGCGACAAAAACTTCCCAGAAATTGTCCAACAAAAACCTTGAAAAAAGCAACAAAGACTTCGAAAAGAAAAATTTAAAAAAGGTGACAAAAATGTTAAAACAACTGTCCAAAAAAAAGGTGACAAGAACCCCGAAAAAAAAGCAACAAAAACATTGAAAAGGATAAAAAAATTATGAAACGGCCCAGTTTTGATTATTGGGGGTGGGGTGAGGTTGTAAATTACGCCTATGGCTGAATGTAAGTGGGGTTGCTTTTCGTATAATGATTATTATCAGATGCCTGCTTTTCCGGCTGAGTTTGCACAGTGCAGTACGCTCGGTGAGGTAGTAAAACTCTGACCCCTGGTATGATGAAAGGGAAGATGGTCCTTTTGAGCGTGTCAAGTGGCGGTGACGGAGCCCCCACCCCTCTGACCACAGCGTGACCCTCACCCCAGCCGCCCGCCCTCCGGGATTAGCATAGATAAAGACATACATTCATTAGCCTAACATAACATACACTGATGAGTGCACTATGAAAAGTCTCAGAGGCTATAAAAAGTGGCCTTCACCCCATTGTTTGATCCTAAAGGCTGCATTGTGGCCATCGCTGTAGCTTCAAATGAAAAGACAAGTTAACTATAACCTAAGTGCTTGATCACTTGAACTCACATATCCATCAATGATTAATCTTTTTTTTTTCAGGGAAAGAGAAAAAAAAAATTCAGTGCTAAATCATTATTTGATATGTATTTTCCCATATATATTCTTACTTCCATTGGATGATTGTATTTCTGTCCATGGTGGCCTATTTTTTAGGGGTGGGAAAAAAATTGATTCATGTCTGTATGTATCGTGATTTTGTGACACGCTGGACAAGATCCCCGGTCTCCTGGATGAAAGTCCTTGGAGGCCAAACGGCGTTGAGAAACACGCTAAAAAGCGAGTATGCGTCTTGATAACATGCCAAAATGGCATACGAATTGGCGCATCATACATACGCCACTTCATGAGATCAGTCTGACGTGTTCATTCGTGAGGTTCAGAGGTGCTGGAGGGAATTTCTATTCTGTGTCAGAGAGCTGGAGTCAGGATGTGGTTAGACTCTCCCAGCTCTGTCTCACCCACAGACATGATCATTCTTCTCATCTCACGGTTTTTTTTAAGATTGTTTTTTTTGGGCATTTTAAGCCTTTATTTGATAGGACAGCTTAGACATGAAAGCGGAGAGAGAGGGGGAATGACATGCAGCAAAGGGCCGCAGGTCGGAGTTGAACCTGCATACGCAGAGGACAGAGGACTGAGCCTCTGTACATGGGGCTCACGCTCTACCAGGTGAGCTACCCAGACGACCCCTCATCTCACTCTTCAAAAGAAATTAAACGTGGCCGGCTAGTTCAGATGGTAGAGTAGCCACACATATGTGGAGGTTTATTCCTCGACGCAGAAGGTCCAGGGTTTAGTCTGACCTGTGGCGGTTTCCTGCATGTCTTCCCCTCTCTCTCCCCTTCATGTCTGAGCTGTCCTATCCATTTAAGGCGGAAATGGCCATAAAAATAATCTTTAAAAAAAAAAAAGAAGAAATTAAACGAGCATCTTTCCCAAAATGGGGGAAGTGAAGTATTCCTTTACTTTAGAAAGTTCTGTGTAAAATGAGCAACATCTGAGCAACATGTGTTTGTAATGATGGATGTAGCAGAGGGGGTTGGCAGAGTTGAAGAGGTTACATTCTGTTCAGTACAGTATGGCTCTTATATCATGCAGATTTCTATCTAAGAAGCTGGTAGAGTTGCTTCGGAAATGTGCAAAAGCTTTGGCGGTTTATTTTTTTTTAGATGTATCGCTCCAAAAAGGCTGAAAAATAAAGTTGTTTAAAAATATCTGTATGAAATTTAAATTATAAAACTCAACATAAATATATAAAATGTGTGTACCTCCTTTAATTCAGTTTTAACCAGTCTGGGATGGTGTGTCTCTTGGGTTTTTAGTGTAGGTTAGGGCTGAACGATTTCGGGGGGAAAAAATCCAATTGCCATTTTTCTGCCAGATATTGCGATTTTAATTTGCAATTATTTATTAAAGTATAGCTAAAGTTCACTGTTTAACAGATAAAACATGTCATGGAGCATTATAACATGAGACTAAAACATACTCTATATTCTTATGCAAGGATGAGAACATAGATATGAATTGCCAGCAATGAGACATTGGGACATTGAACAGCCAAACGCAGAACATTTCTCACAAAAGCTAAATATATAATAATTCAAAAACAATTCCAATGACAAATATCAGTACTTTCCTGTAAGATGAAATGTCTGATATGCCTCAGTACAACAGCAGCATCTACATATTGCACCTTCTACCATGATGTTAAATAAAGTCATAAAAAATAAAATCCACTGAAAATAGAACATTTCTGTAAACAATCTGTTATATGTAACATTATTCCAGCATTTATCTTGTGAAAAAACAGTAACGCAAAAGACAACGTTAAACCAAATGTTACACCAAACATTATTCTTTCAAATCGATTTTCGATCTGAAAACGATTAATCGTTCAGCCCTAGTTCAGGTGATCAGAATGTGAGCCTATGAGCTCGGAGATCTGTGAACTTGAGCGGCGCTGTGAGGCCGTGCGCTTTGTCAGCCTGAAGCAGTGAGGAGGACAGAGTAGACATTGTGCAGACATTGTGCTGTGCTGTGTTACACACAGGGGTCGAGGGTCAGGTGAAGGGCTCCGAGGGATGACCGCCCAGCAGCCTGTGAAGCCAACACTTGAGTTCCTTCACAATCTGTCAAATGCAATATCCACCATGGAGCGCTGAAGTAGAGGCTCTGTGCTAAAGGCAGACTGCTAATCAGGACCCATACTTTGTTATGGGGAAGAGGGAGCTCATAGAAGTGTTTCTGAACGGTTGTAGGCTCTAGTGTTTGATTTAGGGTTTACCTGTGGAACCAGGTGGAAGGTAGCACTTGGGATGGGCGATATGGAGAAAATCGGAACGTTTTCATTTACGGGATTCTTCCGGTGCCACTGGAAGTTCCTCACCTTCCGCCTTCTTTGCGTTGGCATTCTAAACTCCGTTCGATTTTGGGAAACGTCCTACGAGCTAGAACCGACAATCAAATTACATCCATCTTGTTTTTGAATAAAATTCTCATCACACACTCGCCAGCTATTTTAATTCCAGAGCTCGCCTCCCTACATGCACATGTTCCACCAAAACAAGTTCCTTCCCTCATATCGATATTGGGACGATATTGTAGGGTTGGCAATTGGTGTTTTCACAAAATATTTTTCACGGTGAGATTTTAGATAAATAACCACCAATATATGTGGATATAATTACTAAGCGGTTAAAGGCAAATAATAGAACAGTGGAGTTAGTTCAAAAAATGACATTGCTTTACTCTAATGCTGTCTTTAAAAACCAGGTGACAGACACTGATGCCATATTACAAATCTAAAACGATATCTAGTCTCATACATCAATATAATATCGATTATATTGCCCAGCCATAGGTAGCACCCCTCTAATATTCAGCAACATTTGACCCATAAAGGAACAATATGGCTTTGATAGTAGCCAGCTAGATAAGAGTGATCCCCCTAAAGCCAGGTGGTCGCATAACAGTGGCAAAGTCTTCTCTCTACACTTGGTTATAACCCCATCTGCTCCTTCAAGTCTGTCTCAGGCAAACTGAAACTCCTTACTGTCATGCTTGGGTGTCTCCGCTGGAGGGGTGGGGGGGGGGGTGGATCGAGTGGTGCCCAAAGGGGTGGAGCAGCTCTCTCGGCTCTGACCCTTTCAGCGAAAACAGGATTCATCTAGTCCTGCTGCCACAGAGTGAAAACAATGATCTATCTGTGGCTGCTGCTTCCTCTCATCCATCTTACAGTTTGGAGGGGTGATGGATTGATTGATGGATTGATTGATGGATGGATTGAGTGAAAAGCTGACGTCACACAACCCACACAAACCACAGCTGTAATCTTACAATACATTTCCTCTCTGTGATGTCCTCACTGCCTCAGCCAGTCCCTAGCTGCTTACACAGACAGGAGATTTAGTGATGGGCTGTGAGAGATGTTTGGGACATTTCTTTCTTTCTTTCTTAAGCTTCTGTAGACGGAGCTCTTTGTATGCTCAGCCATGGCGACTCTCATTGCCCATGCTTGCTACTAGGGCTGTAACGATGCATCGATCTGGATCGATATATAAATAATAACGGTCGCGTGCCGGAATTAAATTGAATCAAAATCATATTGTGGCAGACTTTGTTCAAAGAATCAATATATATTGAATCGTGATAAAACTAGTGATCTGGCTATACAGTAGGTTGAATCATTTCCTATTGGATTGTATCCATCTGTTATGACCGGCTTGCAGAAAACTGCAACAGCAACATTTATAGATCAGTTAATCCATACAAGAAATATAGTTAAAATGGTTTACGGTAAACATTTCATATGAAAATAGTGATATGTAAAGACAAACTGATGGTTTAAAGCCATGAAATAATAATAATAATAATAATAATAATCTGACTGACAATTTACAACAACCTGTTCAGCTGTCTCAATCTCATCCTCACTTATTGCCATTTTTGTGTCCATTAACCCCCCCCCCCCTCCCTTTCTTGTATGCAATTCAAAGGGTTGTTAAGTCGGTGTCGGCCAGTGTAGGTTATAACAGCAGTGATATGAGCAGAACTAGATAAGTGAATTAAAATTTTTCTACACATGGAAATGGACTCACTTTGATGTAAAAAGCTTTTCTCATGGAAAGTTTTTTTCATGCGTCTCTATTAGCTCCTAATGCTCAGTCAAAGAGGAACAGAATATCCTATTAACGGGTTTATTCACGGTAACAGGGAGACTCAGTGGGGGTATCAGAGGTTCAAAGAAACAGTTTGACCTCACTAAGGCTTCAATGGTCCCATGGCCGTATAGCCAGGTTACTCTGACATCTGAATTCAGCCTCTAATCCGGCTCACTGACTCCTGTCGCTACGTCTCTGTCATCATTTCCCCTCCTGTGTCCTGTGCGCTGTTGGGGCCAGGCCTGCCGTGGGACATGTGATAGATGGTGGCTGTGTGGTTCGTAGTTGCTGAGATAAGAGCGGGGCTGGCCCAGGGCCGGCCAGGCTGGCAGGTAGAGGCCAACCTACTCAGATAACAGGCTGGCGTTGCCCTCCGCTGGCCATGCGGAACCCCAGCCATCTGGGATAGAAGAGCGGGGACAGTGATGGACTCATGCAGAGGGCCTGCATGAATGTTAGGGAGGGATTCCTAGGCTGTGCTAATGGCTTCAGGTTCAGGATTTCAGAGAGACTTTGGTTTCTGTTGCATGTACATCAGATGGAGCCTTTACATTGTGGCCTCGTGCAGCGACAAGTCCAGCCATATGGCACTTCGTAGTAAGGAATGTCCATTCTGCTGTGTTGCAATATACATTACAGTGTCTGGTGTGGCTTCTTATTGACCACAGCGTTGTGTGAAGACTCAAACCACAACTGGAGTAAGGTTTGTGAACCACATTATAGAAAATTATTTTTATTTGTGTATTGTAAGAGCTTATGGGGGTCTTTTCAGTAGGGCTTGGTTAAACAAATTGATTCTCCAGTTAAAATCCATCTTTGTTTGAGTGGTCTGATATTGATTATTATTTATCAAGCTAATAAATTACTTAAATGATTATCAAATCACACACGCAAAGTCATTCAGTGGGCCTAATTGGACCCTTTGGCAGGTCGGTTCTGGCCCACGGGCCGTATGTTTGTCGCCCCTTCATTAGAGGAACTGCAGCATAATATATATCCAGTCATGAGGTAAATGCCTCACGTAAAAGGCTCAGACCATTGAATCTGTGGTTAAATCACCACATGAAATAAAGAAATGTCTGCGTTAGGTCTGCACGATATGAGGGAAAATACGCAATATGCAAAAACGTAACGATATTACTTGGGATAAATAAACCGATATTAGGGTGTACTCAGTTCTGCATTTCTGCTGCTTTCAGTATTCTGCTAAAGTACAACATATTGCTTGTTGAATTTAAAATTAAATGGAAGGGAATTCCAACATTCTTTTATTTAACAAACTGAATGTTGAACTCAATATAAAAGGCAGCATTAAAACAAGAATGAGTTTTTTCTGCTGAAATTTTATTTTAACTAACACAAAAAAATCTCTGTCTTTCTGGATGTGTCGCAGCCGATTTAAAATAATATATATATATATATAATATATATATATATATATATATATATATATATATATATATATATATATATATATATATATATATATATGGCATGCATTGTCTCCAACCAGAGTCAGAGGGGACAGTAGAGGTGGTGTGTTATTTTGATGGCGAGCTGATTGCGTCAGAGGTTGCAAGGGCTTTAGAGGTGAAAGGTTAAAGATGCAGCCTTTCTTTGTCAACACACAATGGCCCACAGCGGAGCAGGCTCCGGCTGTATAGGCTGCTGCTGGAAGCCTTCCCCAGCCTCAGGCTGTAATGGTCAATACACTGTCATGAGGATTAGTAACAGAGACCACACACTGGAGAGCTCCATTCTTCTCTAGTGCTGGTCCATTATCAACCCAACACTGCAGCCTTGGGAGTATGGACTGAAACCAGGCTTAATCCTGATCCCAGAAATGCCAACCATTAAGAGCTGACAAGAAAGCAGCAGAGAGAAGATGTGTGGGAGGACTGGCTGATCAATATCATCAGTGTGTCCTTGTGCAGACATTGGCTTTCTGTTGAAGGATCATTTTAGCGGAAAACTGACCGTTTCCCAAAGCATGCTGTAGGGTTTCAGATTTTAAAATGTGTTTTTCTATCCAGCATTTCCAATCATTTCCGAACAGTATGAACATTGTCTCGTGGAGACTTGAGTTGGTTAATCCGTCGCAGTGAGAGCATCACCACACAACAATGTCTTATCAACATATCACGACAATAATAGAAGCAAGACATGATATTCACTCATTACTCGTGTCGAGCAAGTTCTTAAGTCTTTACACATTAACACGTTTTCACACAAAACATTAAACAGCTAGGATTTACGGACATTTTGAAGGCATCGCACATATCCCAACAATAAAACGGATGAGAGACACTTATACAGTCCTTTATTTAAGGTGCTTTCTTGCGCTCCGTCGTTAATAAAGAAGGTAAAAGAGTTCTTTGGCCGGTACACTTTCGTGCTTCCTGAACAATAGTCAATCAAGGTATACTAAGGAGGTCTGTGGGTGGGATCACCTTGAAAGTGACCAATCGTAGGAGGGCCAGTGCCTCCTTGGTTTCCACCGCCAAAATATCAAAAGTCAGTTTCAACCGAGCGAACAGAAATGAACTTTGAGAGCAGCGTTTATGCGCACGCTGCTTAGTTTTATACACGCAGGTGCCATTCTTTCCCCCTTCCCTATTTTTTTGTTTCACGCTCGCAGCTGCTTCTACGACAGGCGATTGTTGAATTGGTGCGCGGAGATTAGTATCTGCTCTGGTGAAATTATGTAATTTGCTCGTTAGCATGTTTATCGCGCTCACAAGGTATGACATAAACCTGCCACCATATACACGAATATCCATCTTGTCTGGCTTCAAGTAACGTGTTTGTGTCTGAACTACCAGCTAACCGAACCAATCAGAGTCCGCTGAGGAGTTACCGGCCTGGTTTAGGTGTGTGTGTCAATAGCGGACGCGATGGACCAATCATGGTTCATCCAGTCACCTGTCAGGTATTTGTTTGAAAGCGACTTCCCTTTTCCAAACAGTTTCCAATGCCGGCTTCTAAGTCCATCTGGTGCGTCAGGCTCATAACATGGTTCCAAAATTGACAGTTGGCAAACTGCCACCTCTTAGTCGATTAGTCGACTAATCGGTCATTTTGGTCTTAGTCGACTAAGATTTCTTTAGTTGATGACGCATTTTCTATGCTTATTCATGCTTAATTACTCATTTCCAAGAAAATTATGAGCACATTTCTGGTAAACACAAGATTTAAAGTGGTGCTTTTGCAGGATTAATTGTGGAGAAACTCAGTTTTACAGATGGTTAATTAACTACATTTATATTGTGCTTTTCTAGTCTTAACCACCTCTCAAAGAGCACAGCTCTGTCGATTACATCAACTAATTGATTAATCGACAAAATCATATAAGTGTTAGTCGACTAAGAATTTCTTTAGTCGAGGACAGCCCTAATACTTTGGCAGTAAAGCAGTATTGTGACAAAATGCAAATACATAATTGTTAGCTAGCTGAAATTATTGACTCAAGATTACAGATTAACTTCAGCTTTTTTATTTATTTATTTTTTACCTCTGCTTTAGCGCTGCAGGGAAAGAAAAGTGATGTGTTCACTTGTGATCTTTTTGTAGATCTCACTTAAAAGCTGTGACATATCTCAGAGGGGGGGCGCTCACAGACATTCATCCTTGTCTTGGTGCGTGTTTGTGTGTTATACGTCAATAGAAGTGTGTGTGTGTGTGTCTGTTCAGGGGAGGGCGACTGAGGCACGTGTGTGTCGGAACAGAGCTTGTGTGTGTCGGTGTATGCTCCGGGGAGAACATATGCTGGTGTTGACTGTGGGGCAGGGGTGGAGTTAGTAGGGGAGGGGTTGGGGGGTGAGTTGGCGTGTGTCGGGTCAGGGGTCTACAGCTGTTGATAGCAGAGTGGTACACGGATAGGGGTCTGATGCCCCGACAGCCCACACTCTGCACCCGTCTGGATGTGAGTGATTGAGCTGTCCGAGCGCCGTGTAAGTGAGAAGTAGACGCTGTGTCTCCAGACGCCGGCCGCGCAGATGGCCAGGCTGCTGATGGAGGCGAGATGGGGGGGGGGAAAAGAGGGTATAAAATAAAGCTCAGACAGCAAGAGGGTAACCAATATGAAGCAAACAGATTGTTCTGGGGTTATGGTTCGACCCGTATGGTAGTCAGATGACATATCAGGCTTTGTATTAAATACCAATTTGGTCCCGTCAGTGTGGTCCACCTCTCTTATTTATGATGCACTTTGATTGATTCAGAATTTACTCTACGGTTGATAATTACACAGATTGCCTATGGGAAGCCATTAACCTAAAATAATTCTAATGAAAGAGTTTGACAGCCCCTACTTCAGTGTTTTCCCTAGGTTTGTGGAAGACTTAGGTGCACATATTTGGCATGGGAATTTAGGGGTCCTCCCTTAAGAAAATGACTTTTTTCAATAAACATGCATATCATTTTGGACCTTATTTTTTTACCACGTGTGTCTAAAACGTTGGAAAAGCTAGAGCAGATAATAAACAAACATCACTAAAAAAGCTTAATGACAAAACTTGCTTAAGAAGTCCACTGTGGGCCAACTACAATCCTTAAATCTGACAAAAGTAATTTAGTTAGTTTCGATGCTCACATTGATTTTTACATTCATTCAGCTTGGGTGGTGCGGCCCAAAATTGCTTGGGTGCAGCACCTAAGCGTTATAATAGTAGGGAAAACCCTGTTATGGTTTGGCATAGAAATGTTCGCATTTATAGGAACAATTTTGGAAGTGTGCTTGTGGCTTTCCTCCAACTTCTCTTATCTGACTGAAAGCTCTATGGTTAAGATTTGGTTAGGTTTAGGCAAGCAAAAACTTCTTGGTTAAAGTAAGTGAAAGATTGCCATGTTTAAAAGGAACCAGCATCGACTCATGCATACTCTGTCAATACCAGACACAATGTATTGGGCCCAACCACCACAAAAAAACATAAATGAAATGGGTCCTGAATCATTAGCCGGTTCAAACCAGAGCAGGACTAAACTGCTAGATTAGATTAGATTAGATAGACTTTATTGGGAAATTCCAGTGCTACAGCAGCAAAATATAAGACGCACAGCACACATACAGAATAAACAAGAAATAATAAATAGGATAGAATACAAGAACTATTCAAAAATAAAGATAAAAAATACAAAGGAAAGAATGTACACGCGTATTTGGTAATGGTGCCTGCTGCAAAATAAGATGTGGGTTTGACTGGGACCCCTGTATAAAATAGGCCCTCAAGATTAGATAAAAATGCATGAGCCACCTTATCATTTCAGTTATATTGTACTTCATTGGTGCTTCTTACCAACCAATTTATCAATGACTCCATCAAATGACCACAAAGTAATGGCTACACAGTCAACCTGGGGGCTCCAGCGTACTTCCCACAATCTGTCCCTCTGTCTTTCACTTCTAATCTCCGTTTGAGTTCACTAAAGTGGTGAATAATGCTGAACATTAACAGGGACATCACTTCACATCACTGCTGATGCCAGGTTGTAAACTGTTGAATATTGACCTGGGTTTTTCCTGGCTCAGAATGGGTTTCTGAGGGGTGGGGAGGGGGGGGGTGGGGGGGGGCACTACGCACACGACAGTAAGCATGATCGGTCAGCGTACAGTAAGGTGTTACCTTATTTGACAGAAATCTCTATGCATTTGCCTGTTATTTCTCAAAAATGTTCATTACATTTTGAGTAAATGAAAACCCAATCAACAAAACTGCTTAAAGTAATAATTAAATACCACCGTTAAAATCACCGGGAGAGCCAGACTCTGGACGGTAAAACTGAGATTAGCGCTCCTCCTCTCAATTTGAATTGCTATTTTTTTTAATCTCAATTCTTATTATTTTGGTGCTGGTGTTTTTCCTTTAGGGTTGGCTAAATTCTCTTTGGGGAGGGGGGGGGCTGCCTAAAATTCCTCTAAGCAGGAAAAACCCTGTTGACTGAAGTATTTAATCTGCTCTCTCTCTGAACAGTCAACCCCGCAGAACGATCAGATGTTTTGTGTTGCTCTCACTGGGAGCTCTACATTCTGGCCCATGTGCATATCAATACAGTATTAAACCTTTGTAGTATTTTGAATAGTAAATAATACACACAATGAAGTAAATAGAATAGTAATTTGTCTTTTAATACAAGTGTTCTCTGGCGAGTGCTGTACTTTACTACATTCAAGGTAACACGAGTTTAGCATTTAGCATTTGTGGAACCTTTAACAGTTTGTTGTCTTATTTATGTGCAGGTCATACTGTAATTTGAATTTGGAGATGTGAGGATTTTTGTCTACTAATTAGTGCTTCAATTAAGTCAGTACTCACCAGTACAAGGTTCCCGGCACTTTGGATTTCTTTCCAACTGAGTGCTGTTACTTATTACTCAGTATTGCCACTGTCTTAATTATATGGGTACACAGTTATATTGTCAGGCAGATCTGGCCCATGTCCTGCTCAAAAAGCAGGATAGAGGAGGCAAAGAAATGCTGTGTGAGGTCCAACATGTTGTCAAGTTTAGTTTAAAAAGAAATAGTTTAGAATTCTATTATGGATTCAAAAATCCCCAATCCGTGAGTGGTCTGTGCAAAGCCCAACATGTACTGGCTGCATATTTTTTTGTTTGTTTGTTCAACTGTTATTGCCATTATACATAAGTACCTTAGAATTATAATTTTGTGCAAAAGTCCTGTCCTTAACCCTTCCCGTTGACCATGCAACTTTTAGTTTTTGTGGGTCCAAATTTTGAATTCTAAACTTTTTTTTTTCAACATTTGGTTTTTCGACACTTTTGTGGCTTTTCACCTTGTTTTTTGTAACATTTTTGTCACTTTTTCCAATGTCTGTTGATTTTTTTCTGCGCTTTTTCAAAGTTTTTGTTGTTTTTTCAACGTTCTATTAATTTTCTTCTTCAAATGCTATAAAATTGAATAAAACGCCATTGTGACCTTGTGAAGAGCGTTGTATGGAACCATCCATGTTATTTTTTTTTTCGACAATTCGGTTGAAAGAAACCATAACTTCTGATTATAGAAACTTTTTGAAAATGGGTCAAATTTGACCCGAGGACAACAGGAGGGTTAAATGCAGCTTGTGCAGGTTGTGCTGGTTTGGAGTACTGGCAGAATTTCTGTGGTTCAATTCAAGCCCTGCGTTAAATAATACTTGGACCTCTGCATGTCTCCTTTTCTATCATTCATTACATCTACTGAAACATCAGAGAAATGCAACGCTAAATACACGGAACACGTGATGTTCTTTCTTTTAATGTTGTTTCGCTGCATGTGAAAATTGTGCGCGACATTCGCTTTTTAAATCCGTCACAGAGTCATAGTTATAGTTTGCCTTATCTCCACAACTCTTCAGAAGTAATGGAAATGCAAATTCACAAAGGGGACTTTTAGTTCCTATAGTTTTCTTCCGTCAGTTCCCGGAACTATTTGGTCGAAAAGGGCTGTGTTTGCCCTGGTTAATCATGCAGCTGCATTGTTTCTTGATATGTCCCTGATCCAATGTTCAATGTTCAATTCAATTTTATTATCATTGACACAATGTGCAGGCACATAAGGTAACGAAATGTAGGTCATTGCTTTCCAACTAACGGTGCACGTACACGATAGATAGATAGATAGATAGATAGATAGATAGATAGATAGATAGATAGATAGATAGATAGATAAAAAAAAAAAACACGTTAACATTATTTACAGGCTTAGAATTATTGTGAATTATATCATAAAGTGCCAATTTTGTAAATGTACTTGTGCAAATGGCATAGTATATATTAAAGTGCAGTAACAGGAGGAGGAAGTGGCAGAGGGGATCTAAGTAAAGTTCAGCGGGTAGCCAGGTTCAGATGGGTGACAGCTTGGGGACAAAGACAAATGTACGTATGTGTGGTTCAATTCTATTACAGTATTAAAAAAAGTTCCTTATTTGGTTGTACTGTCCTTGAGGGTCCACATTATATGCATCTTAAACCTCTAAAATATTGATTGTGTCTACAGTGTTGAGAAGATTTCGGAGTATCCACATCTCTCTCTGTGAAAAACCTCCAATAGCTAACCTGTGTACCTTAATTTTCTTTTCTTCCCCCCCCCCCAGGCTTTTACAGCGACCATCCATTGGAGTCTGAACAGAACGACAGCATGGGTGAGTTCACAAACGTGCATTTATTCTCAGATGTGGACTAAGGATACAGCTTAGTGTGTATATTCTGTTTAGTCTGCATATAGCACAAGTCAGTCTTGATTGACTTAACTTCTTCACAATCTGTTTTTCCCTCTTCAGGCTTTAGTCACTGAATTGCCCTGTAGCACTGACACTATATTACAGCCTGACAGTCTGGTTTTACGTTCTGCTATTAAAGAAAATCATTAGATTATAGCCCCATCTAGTGGTAAAGTAGAGGGTCGTAATTTTATTGAAAGGCTTATGTCAAATCCACAAGAGGGGAGTATAAACTGAATAATAATGGAGGCGCTTTTTCTATAAGCATGAGTCCGCTGGCTCTTAAGCTAACATGGAAAACAAGAGGGTAAATATTAAATGTCTACAAGCATTTACAGCTTTATAACAGGATATTGGTTCTTGCTTTAGGAAGAAAAACACATCCCATTGTTTTCTATATCTGTTCCATTTGATAGCCTCAGTCTGTGTAAATGTGTGAGTGGTCAGAGAACATAATCTCAAAGTGAAGGGCTAACACTTTCATGCTGTCATCAGAAGTGGTTTTGCATCCCAGTTAAATGCAAAAACCTAAAATGAGAGATGTTAAAAAAATGTTTCCAAATGTGTGGATCTTGGCCCAGAGGAAACTGGGAGCAAAGGGCCAGGGGTGAGGCAATGGTCCAATGTTAAGTTCCAGGTTCAGGCGAAGTTCACTCGGGACTCCCGTGGCTGCCATCACAGCGCCAGGTGGCACCACGGGAGGGTCAGAGGTCGGACACAGTTCAGCGAACGCTGACCTCGCCGTGACTCTGTGCTGACCTGATTGTGTGCAGCTCTCCGGCCTGGGCTTTCTCACCGCTGCTTCTATAAACTTGCGAGGGGAGAAAAGGAGAGGTCGCTAAGAAGTGGAAGTTAGCCGGAGAGGAACTATTAAACCTGCGCACACAGTGAATGGCCGCCATTGTTGCATGCTGCAGGAGGAGGCGTGGATTTATGAGGCCGAGCCTGATTGGGTTGTAAACTTGACGAGGTGGGCTCGCGGCCGCGGCCACTCGCTCTCTCTGTTGGCCCTATTCTCCTCCCAGGATGCCTCGGTGCAGGCACTGGGCAAGGGTGAGGCTGGGGTCAAGGGGGGCTGAGTCAGGGCTCCTTAAGCTTGTAAATGCTCTGACAGGGGTGGGAATTCAGAGACCTTCATTCAGTGACCAAAAAACCCAGGTCAGGGGCCAAATAGCTGAGTTAGCAACAGCTGTTTTCAACACAAGCCCTCTAGATGAAGTCCTAACATTAACTCTGGTACCTCAAACGAGAAAGTTTAGTCATTTTCCTCGACCCCTTAATCTGAGTGTTTTCACCCCTCAAACTTAAAGCATCCATCGCCATCTTCATGAATCTGCAGAGGGGCTTTTTAGTGGGGAATGATTTGTGGTTCTTGAGTTATAAACCTATGAGTGCAGTTTCGTGGGCACAGATGTAACTCTTTGGGGGTGGTGGTAAAAAGCAGGAGTCTGTAAGAGCTGTAGCTGCACACTTATTCACTCACACATCCATTCGGATCGATGATGTAAATCATTGTTTAGGCTTGCGGTTTTTCAATTATAGTTCAATTAAGGTCTCTTAAAGCAAATAAGTCGTATCCTTCATATAAACCCTGTATTGGGCTCTGAGCTGACCTGGCTCTGTCATCTGCACCCCACCCACCCACACACACACACACACACACACACACACACACACACACACACACACACACTACAGTCACACTACACGGCTGAGCAATGGCTGCCGAACAGGTCACCAGTGGGGTTATCACGGTTCTTCTGTTCCATGGTTAATCATTACCAGCTGGGGACGAGACTTTCTCTCCTCAACTTTGCCCCTGAATGGTTTCACGGACTATATCTACATGCAAATTTCAGTTCTTTGCAGTAAACTTGAACAAGCATCACAAATGTACACAGTAGACCTGAAAATATAGGCAAAATATTAAATGTTATAAATACCTTCCTGGGTTTCCCCCAGAAAAGTTGTTTAGTCTTTTTTTTTTTGACGAGGTCCCGGCTTAAAAATACATTAAAAATATTTCCCAGTGGCTTAGGCCTGGTGCGGGGCAACTTGGGCCCACCAGGCTTGCAATACACTGGGGAAAAACCCTGCCCTCGAATTTTCACGTTCCATGTCCAACTGGATCATGAATGTGGATGATGGTAACCAGTTAAAAGAAGCATTATGCCAGGACAGGACTTGGTTTTGATTAAATCATGTCTCGGAAGAATGTGTCATGAAACCCACCTCCATTAATCAGCACAAGCAAGACAGGCCTCCTGCAGCACTGCATGTCGCTGGCCAGAAGGGGGCAGTAGATCCATGGCGGACCTACATGTGATGTAAGCTCCCACAAGCCACCTGGACCCAGTGAACTCAACGACCATATGGAACTACTTGGCCAGAGCCCAGCACATGCCTTTCCTTTGTCCTCACATAACCGGCCTTCAACTTCCTATGCTTAAAAGTCATTTCATATCACCAGGTTTTCATCTTCCTATGTGCTACACAGCAGAGCAGTCAAACACTTGACGCCACTTTAGAGCCCTCTCTTTCTTCCTTTTGTGGTGTTGTTTCTCCTTTTTTTTTTTTAAAGTGGATTTCAGTGTTCGCCTAAGGGCTGTGTTTCTCTTAAGTAAATGTATAGATAAGCGGATGAAGAATGAAAGGCCACTAGTAGCCTTTTTCTTTCACTTGATTTTCCCTTTCTACTCCCATGGGTAGCCCAGCTCTTTGCACTCGGAACATGGCGTGAGTGCTACAGTGTTTAGGAGCTGCTGCTGCTGCTGCTGCTGTTGACCACCGTGCTTTATCATTTTAGCCTTTAATAATTCATGATTAGCCTAGATTTGATCCACCGTCCCTTTTTTTTACACGCTTGATGCAAATGGCGTTGGCGTTAGACTCAGGGTCAGCCTGCGGAGTGTTCCAGGTCAGGGAGAAGTGGGTCACGCTGTGCCAGTGCCTATAACTTCAGTGTGTGATGACAAAGCCCGACTCCACAGGGATAAACAAGCAGACTTTTGTGTGGTCCTAATATATGTAGCAAACAGTATCCATCCGCCGCACACAGGCCTCTGTAGATATACCGCTTTACTCAAAGCAGCACCGCTGCGCTGACATTTTATGAAGTCATTCACTTATTTATTCATAGATTAATCCCTCATTTAAAGTCAGTAATGCATCACAGTTTCCCAGAGCTTTAAAAAACTGCAGACTTGAAGGCATAAGACTTTCTTTTACAGAATTCTTGGTTGTTTTTCTTGGTTGCTGAATAAGAATTCATTTCAAAAAGCAAAACATTATAGTTTATGACATCACTCATCGGTTTCTACATTTTCGTTCAGTTGTTTAGTACTAGCTTACAGTACAAAAAATGTACACATTACAATAATTTAACTTGAAAATCAATCAAAGATGATATATCAAGTAATTATTTTATATAAATGCACTGTAACTATTAGTACAGTAGACTTATTTTACACCTTAGGAGTTCTGTCTTTATGACCAGCACCGTCTGTGTGTTTGAATGTGGACGAAAAGTGTTGGTTTGCTCTTTATTAAGACAGCTGGAAGACAAGAAGAGACCCAGGCTGCTTCTCAATGTCCCCTCCGACACTTTTCCACTGTAAAAAAAAAACAAAATAACATGCGTTTTGGGTGTGCAATGGCTGGAAAATGTCAGTGTGTTTGAAATTTCCCAGCATGTTAACCTAACCTTACAGGGCAATTACTGCAAGATTATTTCCATATGCGTATATCTCCTCCAATTACATACTGAAATGGGGTTACGAGGCTGATTAACTTTCCAAGAACCATGGGCACAGATTGTTTCGCTTTTTAATAGAATATATGTTTGAGTGGCTTGATCTGAAGCCAAATTTAGTGCTTTTCTCCATTTCACTTCTGTTATATTTGAGTTATTGTACATTTGGGTGATTGTGTTGTAATTACAAAAGTCGCAGGTACCCCACAGCAGCCTGTCTGTCTTGTAAAAGTGTCATTGACAGAGTTCCCTCTGGCCTTGGAATCCCCAGAATATCATGGAGTTTGGGGGAGTTCTTGTAGACACGCAAAGTTTGGGAATTTTAGGCCAGGGGGTCTCAGAATACACAAAGAAGAGTAGCTTCACGGAACACAGCAAACAGGATTTTCCAGCTTGTTTCACACGTGTTTTTTTGCAGTAGTTGATTTTCAGCTCAAGTGGAGTGCAAAGCAGACATTAACAAACGAGAACAGAATACAGTTTTGAGGTCATGGAAGCGGTCGCACTTGGAAATGGAAAATCTGAGAAAAGTCATGGAATTTACCATCTGGGTCATGGTGGAAAGCCGCCTTTAGGCAACATGCTGAACCCCTACCTCTGCGCTTCGGATATGACTGGCCGACACTGAGGCTAACAGTCCACAGAACAATGTGGTGATTATCCATATGTTAGGAATATTGTGCTAATTCAAATGTCCAATACTTTTGTTGAATTTAAATAAAAAATATTTAGATCCGTATTTCACAGTATAATGCGAGAAAATGCTACAAACAATGGTGATGTGTAAGTATCTTATCGATATCTGTCCAATGAGAATCAGAATCTGATAATTTGCCAAGCAACTTTGCACTTGCACTGCAAGGAATTGGCCTTGGTGTATTAAGTGCATACAGTAAAGCAAAGTACTGCTACAGTCAAGAACATAAATACAGAATAGATATATTACAATACAAAATATGTCAAAAGACAATATAACAAATATGTGCAATATGTTTAAGGAAGGAGAAGATTGTACAGTATGGGTTGTACAGGGTGTGCAAACATTTTGAACTATGCATTCTGAGAGGTAGGTAGGTAGTTTTTTTTATGTTTTATCCCATTGTCTACACAGTACCATACATTACAGTTAGTGCTTGGTAACGAACCTCCTTTTTGTTTTGTTTTTTTGTTTTTTTTGTACCATCTGAAATGTTCCTGTAGCCACACTGGATATCAAAAATGGTCAAGAAGTGAAAGTTAGCATTGAATGTATGGCCAGATCTGTCTTCGTGTTTACTTATTTTTGATCCAAATTTTTATTTTTTAAACCAATTTTATGCTATTTTGTTAAGGCAAAGTTTGTCTACAGCTACTTGTGTTTTAGACATTTAACATTAGGTTTAACATTGGCTTCTGTCGTCAAATGAGAATTGGGTTTTGCAGAATTCTTTTTCTTCTGTTTTTCAGAAGAAAGTATCATTTTGATGTCTGTGCCAAAACTAAGGTATAATTTTATTTATTCATTACTTTTTCAAAACAAATTGAAGTTTTGAATGAATCCCAAGATACATCTTTTGGATATCACTGTTATGTGACCCAGATAATGTAATAACACAAATACACAGCATATGAAGTAAACAACGCCTCTTTATTATCATAAAGCATATTTTCAAACTGTACCCCCCCCTTGTCATTTTTGTTGCTATGAACGTGTATACGGTCAAGTGCCAACAACTAACAATTGAAATAATAATAAAAATATACAGTATAGTCCCAGCAATAATCGCTTATATAATTACAATTTGGCATATCTAAACAAAATCAACAATCACCAGTCGTACGTCTTAAGACCTTAATTGCGCTTAAACAAAGAAACTGCAATAATGTAAAAAAAAAAAAATACAATTATGTAATAATTGTACCCGGCCTAGTATCAAGATTGTTTATGTAAAAAAACAAACAAAAAAAAAGGATTTTTTAAACTCCATTATTGGTATCAACATCAGCTTCAAGAATCCAGTGTCATTTAATATATCGTTAAATATGTGATTCATCACACACTCTGAATTCTAGTCAAAGATACAGTATGTGATTGCGGTTTGTTAATATGGTAGACTTTTGAAGTCAGTCTGCACAGCTGCATTGCCACTTAAACGTAATAAAATAACACTAATAAAAGCAGACCGGTTGTTCACTGTTGCTGATTACTCTAGATTTTGTGTATAGTGTACTGAAATGAGTTGAAGCCCACACATTGCGATACCTACAACTCTATTGTATGCCTTGAAAACTGTTCCGTTGTAAATGTAAAGAACGTATCATTTACCCAAATAGTGATCACTTACAACTAGTGGTTTCATGTCATGCAAGATAGTTTTGGGTTGTCAGACTGTGAGATTTCTGCCTCTACACTAATACAGTGGAGGTGAATCTATCTTGTTTGTGTTGCTCACAGCATCGAAAAATGTCATTTATAAAAATCATCAACAACATCTCTCCCAGAGACAAGTGTCCTTGTTACTCTGGATAGTCTACAGACCTCACTGAACAGTTTCCTTTGGAACTACTTTCTACTGAAGAAATAGTCCCTATGAAAACTGTTGACAGTTTTTTAGGTTATCAGGGAGACAGAATTTCTGGAATGAGATGTTGCTATTGAGTTTTTCAAATATCCACGTTTCAATGGTGTGAGCACCACAAATGAAAAGCCATTCACTTTTATTATATTGGAACAAAAACCAAAATAAATAATAAACCCAAAACTAACCACGTTTCTTGATAGCACTGTTGGCAAGTGAGAAACTATTTTTTTTATCTCATTTTGATGAACTTACCCTTCAAAAACCAAGGCAACACTGTAAACTGGTGGTAAATATTACAAATAAATTTGAATATGCTAAGATATCCTGTATGATGACACCAGTACACTGCACACAATATGCTTATTTACCAGCCTAGGCCAGTGTCCATGGAAAACTTGACCTTAGTTTGTCACATTACCGTTAGCATGTTGTATCAAGACTTAGGGTACACATGCATTGCCCGCGTCCAACCCAGCGGCCAACTGGTTATTGAGGTGTTTGAACCGCAGTCTGCATTCATTGATCAGTGAGTTATTCTCATGTAAACCCACCGACAGCAATGAATGTTTATTGCAGCCTTAAGAGTGAACGCCTCCTCAGCGTCACCGCTGATCTGGTCTCTGCTGAAAGGAGTCGGGGCGATTCCAGCCAACTGAAGGTCACAGGCATGAGCCGTAGTCCGCCCACAGATTGTGGTTCTGCTTTTTGCTCTGCATGAGAGCAGAACTGAAATATCTCACAACGTATGGTTTCCAGAGATTTATGTTAACACGGTTTCCCGTGTGTGGTGACTTTTTTTTTATTTTTTATGAGGGCCCGGCTCGGGCCAGTCACAGGCTGATGGCAGCATTAATGTAGAGCCTGTGCTGAAAGCTAACTGGAGATTTGAAAATACTATGTCTGTTTCCAACCAAGTTCCCCACTGTAACTGTAGTTTAAAAATGTCTTAAAAATACATTAAAAAAAATAATTCCCAGTGGCCTAGGCCCAGTGGGGGGCAACTTAGGCCTGGTGGGCCACCAGGCTTGCAATAAGCTGGGGGTTGTGTGCTGTGGCGTCCCTCAGGGTACAGTCAACGGTCAATGGTTTTGTTTAGAGCTCAAACTCACCGACAGCGTTGAATGTTCACCGTGGGCACCAGGAAGCCGTTTGTTTGATTGGTGGCAGCTATTTGACTTTTCATAGAAAATCAACGTATGATTAACCAAAATCAAGCTACCCAGTTTATTTTTTGTATCCTCTTTGTCGCTGCAGTTGGACTCAAACAAGTGGAAAATCACAGACATGCTTGCTTGTCCCTCGCCTGCTGATTCCCGTCCAAACCACATACATTTTAAATGTCTGCAATTCAAATCGAAACATGCATTTTGTGTTTTTTGCAAGCCTGCTATGATGTCAGACCTGTCAAGTGTTGTATATGTCCATCTCAGCTGTCGACAGATGGTTAAAACAATGGGAAAATGCTAACTTTGTAACGCTAACTGTCCCCCAGAAAGACGAGCTAGATATAGCTGCGTGCTGTGAGTATCACAATCCTGTGTGTGTGTGTTTGTGTGCTTCCGTGTTTTTCTTGGCCCTTGCGGAGCAACACCATGCCAAGGCGTGTTACCACCCATGTCGACGTGGAGGTTCAAATAACGTTTGAAGAGAAGCCAGCAGGAGTGTGGCGAGGCGGCGATGCGAAGGTTTCCTTAAATAGCCCCGCAGACGCGGTGAACGCCATCATCGTTGTCATCATCCTCACCTTCTGCAAAACTACTAACAAAGCTCTCATCTGTCTCCGCCGAGCCTGTGCTCCTTTTACCTTCAGCCTGCAGAAAGAAGAAGAACAAAAAAGGAGGAGGCGGGGGGGTGAAGAATTGGGATGAATAAAGGGGAAAGAAGGCGAGGTCAGTCGGGCTCGTGGAGGGAGGCGAATAGGCGATCAGAGAGCGCTGCTGTGCCCCGCAGTTTGTAACTAGTGCACTGCAGTGTTGAGCTAGTTAGAGATTACTGTTCCTTCACCCTGCGCTGAACCTCAGCTACTGCTCTGGGAGTGTGCCTTCCTGTGTTCGCCTCTTTGAGGCTGGAAAATCATGCAGTCATGTTTTATTAATGCTCTCTCTCTGTCGGTCTCTCCTTTTCTGTCTGTCTCTCCCCTGTTTTGCCTGCTTCCCTCAACACAGAAGAAAAGATTTGGAACACTGTATTTTGTTTGTTGTGCATCCTCTTCACGTCACATTTTGGCGTTTTATGCACGTTTATCCATTTTTGAAGACCTACTGAAACCTGCTAGGGAGGTAATAAATATATGATGCAACTCACTGTAGAGAGATTTGTTGCAGTTCTGCAGGATGAGTGTTCTGTTAGACCAATCTGACGGGAAAGCGAGAGAATTGGCTCCGCAGCTTTTTCTGCGTTCTCTACACACCGCAGGCTTTCAGAAAAGAGCCCATCACTCCTGGTTTCTTCATAATGAATGATCACTTTGGGAAAGGAGAGGCACAATTCACTTTCTCCTGCTCTGACACAGTTCACTGACCTTGGAGGAGACGTCATTATTACCACAGTATGAAACTAAAACAGTTCTCAATTTCATGTGGTCCATGAATTATTTTCACTGCCGTCATGATTGTTCCCATCTAGCGCTTTCACCCAAACGTCTCGAGATGAATTCGCCCTTGAAACATTATTGTCACCTTCAATCAAAATAATCAACATAGTGTTAGACAAAGGCTTTTGAACAAATGGATAAATAATTTGTAAAAGCTATTTTTTTGGCAATAGCTCTTTTGTGACGTTGATATTCCTATTTCAGTGTAGTCATGGCCAGATATTGTCCCCCCTACCCCCCAATTTGTCTTATCTCTAAGAAAGGCTTACCAGCCAGATGCCCCCTTGGCTCCTTTTTATTCCTCCAAGAATACATTCTACCACATTTTCCTAATTTCTCTCTGTGTTTCCACTCACAGACAAGGTGGAAATTAATAGTTTTTTTTTTTCAGTCCCTCTGGCTCAGGCTTCAATGGCTTCCCTCTTTGGCACTTGTGCTGCTTGGCTGCATGCCCCAGACACACAGAGGCTTTTTTCATTCTCAAATATCTCTCCCTCTCTTATTTTTTTTATTTTTTTTTTCATCTGACTTGACTTCCCCCTTCTCCCTGCACTTGGGAGAACTTATGGGAAATGTATGTTAACTCGCTGCACGCACACTGACTTATTCATCCGTTTGAGGCGTGGCCGTACTCTTGCATCAGGGTTCTTGATAATTCCACCGCTGCTGTGGTCTCCCAGAAGCTTTTGCATAACTGACAAACTTGCAAAAGTATAGCGTGTAAAAATAGCTGGGTGAGCATGAGACGAGGCCAGAGTGCAACAGTGTGACTGAACCGGTGTGAACCCTGCGTCGTCAGCACATTCCAGGGGTTGGACAATGAGAAGCACACAGTGTACTCTCTGTCGTGTTGCCTGCATAGCTGGCTGTTCTGCAGCCAGGACTCCATGCTGCCTGAAACATGGCCAACGCAACACACATGCACAAAGTTCAGCAAAATGAGCTCCGACTGTTAAAGTCAGTGTATCATACATGTCAGTTATAGGGTTGGGAAACCATATGCTAATGTTAGGGCTTCATAGATTTGACAGCATTTAACCTGTTTTTTGTTTGAAAACGTGAACTTGCAGTCAGGGATAAGTTCAGACGTGGCAAAAAAAGTAGATCATCACATGCCGAGTTATCCATGTAACCCCTGGTTCTGTGATTTTTCTTTGGTTAGGATTGAGCTGGTGGTTGAGAAGAACTGGTTATTGTACATGCTGTTTCTCTCTGTTAGAGTTGAGGCTAGGTTTAGTTCAACTTTTTGTAAAGTCTGAGAAAACTTAGCCAGGAACTGAAAATGTTGAGCTAGGAACAGATTTGGGGAGTCCCTGGATTGGAAGATGAATGTATCTCTCCTCCCCCCATCCAAACCCCCCCCCAGCAGCCACACCCTGACAATCCACCTGTTACAGTTAGGGCTGGTTATTGCCAATTATTTCCCGATTCGATTCGGATTCACAAGGTCCTGATTCGATTACATTTTCGATAGGGCTGCACAATTAAATGCAATTGTATCGCAATATGGACTAGTGCAATATCCAATTTGCAGGGTGGGCGGGGGGGGGCGCAATACGTGTTAAAGGCAAAAAATGTGTCAAAGCATTCTGAATGAAGTATTGTGGAGCTGCATAGACGTCCCAGCCTACAAATCCCATCCTATAGACCAGAGGTGCCCAAATTCTTTCATATGAAGGGCCAAAATGTATCTGGATGGAAGGCCATGGGCCAAAAATAAATGTCGAAGTTGAAGAATACCGTAATTCTTGCCATTCTCCATAGATAAAAATGTATGTAGGTAATTTAAATGGGAAGTTTACCAGCACTGTGCATTACATTGCCGTTAAACTCAGATTACGTACTTTTTAACTGCACAAAATGTACGTTTCATAGTCATTACTTTTAAATTAAGAGGAGAATAAGCATGAGCATGTCAAATCCATGGCAGGCCAAAACAAAGAGAGCACGGGCCAAATTTGGCCCATGGGCCCCAAATTGGGCGGCTTTGCTATAGACTAAAGAAAACATCTTTGTTTGGTACAGATCCTTACCAAAATCGCACTATAATCATTGTTTTCAATTGCAATATTTGTCAATGCAAATGAGAATAATGATGCAAAAATGATCATTCCCTCCAGTAATGTAATCATATCGCAATATCTGTCAAAATAATCGCAATTAGATATTTTGCAGCCTTAATTTTCGATTTCCTATCAATTATGTTAGGGGAATTTTAGTTACAATTTCAGTCCAACTTTGCTTCGATATGAAAGAGAATTTCAGAGAACTTCTACTGTAAATTGTACAAGCAAGAAGCAACCCTTAAAATAAAATGAACATAGTGGAATTGAAACCCCCGGTCCTGTCACATGATGCCCTCCACAGCGCTGCGGAGGAGGGTCTGGCGAGTCCACACAGCATTTCCGGATGGGAGAAAAACGTGCTCTGGTTTTATTGGCATTTCTTTAAACCAGTCACAATCGTCTTTGGCAGTGCTAAGCTCCGGGCAGAGCCACAGTGCCGCTGCAAAATAGCCTCGGGAATGAACTTGTTTTGGTGGAACGTGCTTGTTCAAATGTTGTTTTAGTCGTGCAACAGAAAACTCAGATTGGACAGATAGTCTAGCTAGCTGTCTGGATTTACCCTGCAGAGATCTGAGGAGCAGTTAACCATAGTCCTCATAAATCCACCCGAGTTTACAACGCCAACACAAAGAAAGAGGAAGGTAACGGACATCCGGCCTAAATTAACGACATCCAGCGGAATTTCCGGCGGCACCTGAACAATCCCGGTGGAACGTTGTGTATATAGACTAGGATTTTATTAATGGATATCAGATCACTCAATCAAAATTTTTTATTGATTTTAGAGGATTTTGGAGAATCGATTATTTTAAAGCCGCCCTAGTTACAGTATAAAACCACCTACTGCTTCCTGTCATGGCCAAACCATTTCATGGAAACTTTTCTTTCTTTCACTTTTCATTACATATTATGGTCACTTCACATAATCTCGCATGCTATGAAAAGCTAGGCACAGAGAGACAACAACATATCAGGAAGTATGTAACATCCATTCCCGCCATTCTCAAACTTGCTTAATATCTGTCTGACAGTATAAATGTTTTGCTTACATAACTGTACCCGCAGTTAACCCGACACTCCCAGCATAACTCAGACGCCTGTTCAAAAATACTCAGCTGGGAGGCTGCCAGCATATGATCTCTCACACTTCCCCATCCCATCATGCCTCTTGATTAGTATTATACAATCCACTGGCACTGCGAGACATCTCCTAATGGAAGTGCATGAGATTATATCGCTAAATATCACTCGCGCTGTGAGTGATCCTCTTCGCGGACAAACTCAATCAAATTCAACAAACATGCCCTAATTGCTGTGTCCGTCACAACATAATCAGACATTTTAATATCTGCTCGAATGCAGAAGTTTCATAATGAGATTTAGCGGTGTGAAGGGCTTCGTGCGGTATCGTATTTAGCTGTCACACTGCTGCGTTTGTTGTCACACACTTGTAAAGGGGAATGGACTGTGATATAACAGTGCTGATATGACACGAGGAAGTCAATGAAGAAATACAATCACGGTTAGATAAATAGAAGAGCTCAATTATGGCCTTGCAGTAGCAATCGTATTCACCACGCATGATGAATAAAGTGTGATGTCATTTAATTGCTTGCATATTTTGAACGGCCCTGTATGTTGATTCTAGTGAGACATTTTGTGTGTGTTGTGGTATAAATGAATGGGTTGTATTATGTGATAATTAATATTAGTCTTAGCACAGGTGATGATGATTGTTCTAGTTTCAGTGTTAAGTCCCATGAATCCAATTCTACTGCAGGTTGTTATAGTTATTTCTTGGCATGATTTTGCCGTTATCTGACAGTGAAAGCAGGACAAAAGGGAGATGACCAAGATCGCTGGGCTCTAACTGGGATTCCAGTGGTTACTGTACGGGTCTCAAAGTGCTAGAATCCATCTTATCTTTTAAGATACAAGCTATTGGCACAAAGCATCAACATTTAAGTGAACCCTGCCTGGTGGAAAACGGCAACACAATACTGAAAAGAACCTTTCAGCCGAGCATGGTTTGACAAGCTTGGGTGTATTTCTTTGGATCTTGGTGTGCGTTAAACAATTGAGTGACCATTGGTGGGTCATACTGGCTGAACCTGGGTATAATCAGCACTGTCCAAGCCGGCACTGATCCAGCGTAGGGACTCCTTCAGGCGGAGTGCCAAGCCTTTCCAACAAAAACCCCTTGCCTCCACGTGCCATGGAACATCCTGCCAAGGCTCCAGGGGTTTTTATTTGCAACCCTAACTGTGGCCAGCTCGTATCTCTGCTGCCAGCTACTTTCTCAGCATTAACCTGCGACTCTGTCTTGATGGTGAAATACTGTTTTTCTCAACGTACGCCCTAACTGCTTAGGACTTAACCCCCAACCCCCCCAATCATCTCCTCAGCTTCCTCCTTGCAGTTTCCTCACTCTTTCCAGCGCTGATTGACATGCCGGTCTGTTTTTCTCTCTCTGCTGTTGAACCTTTGAACCCGACGTTGATGCACTTGATCACGTCATGTCAGTCTGGCTCTAGTTGACTTATCCACTCCGCTGCCTGAGAGAACGGCACTGTATGTGACGCACTCCTCTCTTTTCCAAAGCTTTGTCGGCTCATTTCAGTCATGAGCGCGGAGGCTAATCAATATGCATTCCGGGCTCTTTTTCGCAGCAGTTTGAGGATCTCTAACAAAGCGGGATGAGAAGGTTCTTTGTTGTTGTCTGCTGGATTTAACCGTGACATTTCTCTGGAGCCCGCTGCCACTTCATTTATTTATTTATCTCCAACAGACTTTATCCCCAGGTCAGACTCGCGGGCTCCCTTTGAACGCTGGCATTGTCAAAGCTCACACCCAAAATCCTCGCTCCAACTATCATATTTCGTTATTCGGGGGAACTCACGGTCTGGTTGAATCTCTGGGCAGAAATAAGTTGCCAAACACAGACAAATGTATTCTCAAGGAAACCCAAACAAAAGGTTATACAACGCTCGTTTATGGCACATAATCCATGTTTTTAATCTGTCGAGTCGACGCAGAACGCCCTCCATCTCATGCATCCTCCCCATCCACAAAGCGGGGAAGCCTCACACTGAGAGATTTAGAAATAGCACAGAGCAGTGAACATCACAGGCGCCAATACTGATTTCACATTTCCGTTATCAGTGGGAGCCAGCAGGGTGAGCCAGCATGGGAATGACCTGGATACTGATCAACCTTTTTTTTTTTTTATTCTGCCTGTGCCACCTCACGGCCAGACCGACCTAGTCGATCTGTCATCTTGCTGGTGTGTTTAGCTGAAATAACTGAGCGGAGGGAGAAGGAATATGTGTAGGACGTGTGTCGGAAGAGGCGAAACGGCTCGTTTGCGTCGTCGAAATTGAGGCGCACCCTGCAAAATAATCATTCAACAGCCACCAATGCAGCTGCATTCCCTCAAAAGACAACAGGAATCACACAATTCTATACCTTGAATTGCTTCATTTTGCCATGTGTCTGGTGTGATTAACTCAAACGCCTTCCTGTACCACACTGACATTTTTAGCCCCAGTTAAAATCAGAGCCCCTAATACTGGCCATTACCCTCTCTCTATGTTGTGTCTATGGTGCCATTTTATTCCCATATAGCCACACTTTTCCTTTGTGTGACAAACCTTACAATGCATTGCGCCCCGTCCCAGTACGGGAGCGTGTCGGCTGCGTTGCACCAGCAGGGACATTGTGTCCTTAATGCGCTGTGCAGTGCTTTGTGCTCGTTGACCTAATCAGCTCCGCTTAAGCCAAAGTTAAGCTCATCTTTTTGTCCTACTGTATGCATGAAAGACAGGCGACGGTTCACTCAACTGTGGATAAAACACATGAAGCTCATGTATGATATTTTGTACGGATGCGCAAATGCACGACTGTCGCGAGTGGTAGGTGAACACTGCGGTGTAAATCGGGGATGTGCGAGTCGAACACTGCAGCGGTTCGAATTGGCTGATCCTCTGCATAGCGGTCTGACGACAGTGCAGCAGAAGTTGTTGAGGCCAGTGCTTTGGAGAGTTGCTCAAGAGACTTAACCCTCCTCCCCGACACCTTCCTCCTCTCCTCCAGCAGAAGAAAATCTCTGCTGAATTCATGTCTCCTTTCAAATTTCTAAGAGGCGTTAAACCTTTCTGGATTAAAGAAGGTAATCTGACAGGCAGAAGATTGTATTAGCTGGAGTGTTGGCAGAGCTTTTAATTTCTCCTCTCTTTTCATTTCCCCCCCTTCTCAGCCTGCCTCTCCTGCTGACCTGCTAGATGGTATTATTGTGTTTTTCTTTTGAATTACAGCAAAAAAAAAAAAAACATCCACATCTTCCCTACTATTCACTCTCTCCTCTCGCATGCTCTCTATCCCACTCTTTTTCATATCTCTCCTCATCCGCGCTCTCCTACCCCTCTCTCTCTCTGGCTCTTCCAGCAGTGACAGCATACTTGTGTGAACACATGATTTATCATTTGCTAATCCATGATGATTATGAAGCTTTTCCACACGGCCCTTATCTGTTGCTGAGCCCGCTTTTCACTCCATAGCTGCCAATTATCTTTCAGGCGGCCTGCAAAACAGCCCCGTCTCTGTCAGCCAGCTGCAGAACCGCCACTGAGGCTTCTTAAGCCGCCTACACATGATCCGCGGTAAAAACCGTGAGGCAGGGCGCAGAGCAGAGAGGCAAAAAGCGCAGCGCAGGTATACGTCAGCATTGCTTCTGGAATCGGTTGCGCCCTGGAAAGGTCAGCGGCAACGAGGTCAAAGTTGAAATAATTTGAACTTTTGAGCGCAACGTTCGGTGGCAGTTCCGACATAGGAAAACAGTGTAACGGCCAGAGCAGGGCGGTTCTTCCGCGGATCATGTGTGGGCGGCTTTGCGCTTTGTATACTTAAGAATGCATCCACAGACGCACCAATGACGGGCTGCCTGGGTGCATACACTTTTTGGTCCACGTGCTTATTGAAATGTCAGATTGTGAGATCAAATTCAATTCATTGCGTTCTGTATGTTCTGCACTTTCACCCAAAGCTTAAACTCCCACTTAGCATCACCTCCAGACGGCAGGACATGTGTGAGTGAGATGAGTGATGAGTTTAAGAAGGGAGGGTTGTAAACCTCAGCTGGAATGCAACCTGTCCATAATGGACGCTTAAACTGTTTGACAAACCGGAGCCAGTAACGGCATTACTTCACTCACAGAGAGCCGACAAGGATAAATAACCAGCTCTTTAAAAAAAGAAAAATGCTGCTGAATTTATTTTTTTTAAAGCCGTTGATCTGAATATTTGTCCTCGACAGCCGTTAATGCGCAGAGCTGATATTAATTTAGATGCATGCTGCTTTTGGCTAAAAATAAAGCACAGAGGATGTGCTGTCACAAGCTTTTACTCATTTGATTTGACATCCAGAAGCTTAGATATTAGTATATTAGAATCAAGGTCAACATTCTGCTAGCGTGCCAAATGCGCCACCCACACAGTCAGGACCCCGGAGCTGTGATGGCGATGCCTCATTGTGACTCATCCAACGCGTCGTGCGTAGACAGGCGGTGGGACGGCCAGGGTTGGCGCATGACAGCATGGGGGTTACAGTGCGCATGGACCTCGCCCGCGGGGAGGGTATGCAGATCACGACATGCTCAGCTGATGTGGCGTCCAATTGTCAGTGTAATGGGAAGTGACGTGCACATCAGAGCAATGTGGGTCAGAACGCCAGACGACCAGCCTGCGGCCTGTATCTGCTCCGCCTGTCTAATCTGCTGTAGCCCAACCAGGCGAGACACTCTAATCGACCCTGATATTCACTGAACACACATTACCATCTCTCCTCACACTCAGGAACGCAAACGCGCACAAAGGCACGAAGGGAGTTGCGTATCTGAGACATATAAGACATTTAAATGTAGTGGGTGGCATTGGAAAGAACCCAATTCTTTTGTAAGACGTTGAATCCCTATTTGATTGTGAAAAAAAGAGGCAAGCACGGTGCTGTTTTTAAATCAAACATGGCTAAAGACACTGGCAGATATCATGTTGGGTAGGTTCTTCCTTTGTACTTAACCAAGACAAATCACAATTCATTGAAAGCGTAAGAAATCCAGATTTTCCACATTCATTTAACTCCCCATCTCTGCTTCTTTAACCTTTTGATGTACTGACCAGTAGAGATGTTGCCCTACCATTTTTTTTCTTACCGATTCTGATACCTGAACCTGCATATTTGCTGGTATCTGTGTGTGTGTGTGTGTGTGTGTGTGTGTGTGTGTGTGTGTGTGTGTGTGTGTGTGTGTGTGTGTGTGTGTTTTTAAAAAAAAAAAAAAAAAAAAAAAATGTGTATATATACTAACCCTGTAGTACTAGTATCGTTGTATGTATGGCCTGGCTCAGGTTACAGAGAATGAATGCCAAAGAACTTTCTTTTATCATCAAGTTTGACAGTCTTGAACTTAAATAAACTAGACGGAGTAGATTTTTTTTTTTTCAGGGCTAAATTACGTGGTATCGGGGCAAAGGCTTGCATACTCACTCATACCAGCATTCCGATACTGGTATCGGAACAACTCTAACGGCCAGTATATTTACAATATTTTCCACGTCCTCATGGTTTTTGAAATATTCACGCGGAAGGCTAAATATGTCTGTGGTTTCCTTGCAGTGTGGTATTGAGATTGAGCTGTGATCCTTCAGCGGGTGAAAATGGGTTGGATGGATGCATGGCTTAATAGGATTCCCATGACATGGTCAGGGGCTGGCGTCTGAAGGCAGGAAGAGGACGGGAAGGGAAAGGCTGGAGAGGGGGGGAGCAAGCAGCATTGGTGTTGTTGGAGAGACAAAAAAAGCGCAAACTTTTTGCGAGTGTTTGCTTAGCACCTGTGTCTAGACTTAACAACTGCATTGTAGGTGGAGGGAAGTGACACATGGGGGGGGCCCTTTTTGATATTTTCTGCTCAAACATTTTTTTTTTTTTTTACTGCCGGGGGAAGAGGCCCAGAGGAGTTCAGCCTGTGCGAATCTGCCTCTGCCTCATCAAAGGCAGTAATTTCCTGTTCATTTCAGGCCACCATCCCCCAACCCAGAGCTCTTGTCTGCTAATCCCACCCCTGCAAACTGCCCCCACACCGCCAACCCCCACTCTGGGCCCCCCTGCTGGTGTCCTGCCCGCCTGTGCTTCGGCTTGCTTACACTCCAGGGCTGAGGGGCTGGGAGGCTACGCGCTTTGTGTCAGCAGGCTCGCGGCTGAGCGCTAACAAATCCTCATTGTCCCGCGCGGGAGTGGTGACAGAGGAGGAGGGGGAGGGGGGGGCGGCATCATCATCGCTGTCTGGTTTCTATTCAAATCCAGGTACACACACACACACACAGGCCTGCGAGGGAGCAAGGGGTGCAGAAGGGCTAACGGAGCTCCAAACCATGGGATCAAAGTCCATGCAGAGCTCAGCTCAGGCCGGGCAGAGGTGCGGGGGTCACAGGAGCCGCTTACACAACCTCTGTCTTCCCTGAACTGATAATCAACAAGTGCCACTGGCCTGCACAAAAACCGTCAAGGTTTCCAAAATGCTGCATAGCAATTTTTGGGACGGAAAAAGGAAAAAAAATCAAGTTCACCTCCACAGAATCCAAGTGTTATCATTTTGTCAACAAAGAACTTTGACTGCCTGTAGTCCTTAACCCTGTGCTGTCACTCATTTTGTAAGAACAGGGTGTTGTTATTATTTTTTTTCTCATCTGGAGACACGGGACTTGTTTTTAAAGGCCGTGTGTAGGCTGGAGTGCATAGTTTAGAAGTGTTTTCAGTGACGGCGTCACTAAAAAAAGGCTCTGTTGATTGGGGTTATGGAGTGTATGACTTCAGTTGCCAGCCGTTGCCGGTGATGAGGGCTGAGATGTGTATCTGGGTAACAAGACTCTACATGTACAGGCATTTCAGAGAATGAGTTGTACTCTGCTTTCAGTCTGAGAGCCTCAACACGCACACACACATGCACACACACGCACACACACACACACACACGGTTTTAAATGAATGTTTTCAAGACCACAGCCAGGACTGTTGTTTTTGTTAATTTAATCAGAATTCGTGACCTTAAGTGATGACACTTGTTTTTCAATTCCGCAGCTGCGTGTAGCTTCAAAGAGCTGCTTTCCCCCCCCCATCATCATCACCAGCACTCGGATATCAATCCAGACTTATGTATGCGTGCGTGTGTTGTTTGTTCGTCCTCATGTTAAGCCTTTTGTGCCTTCTGTGAATGTGTTGTTGTTTTTTCTGACTACAGCAGCAGCCGCGGTGTACTGTATGTGTGATTCCGGGGCCATGTTTTTCTCGGTTGTTGCTACTCCTTTACGCACTCAGCTTTTGCGGTGGATTAAGAGCTTTGGACAAAAGCAGACCGGGACAAAAACAAAAACAAAAAAAAAAGAAGTATAGGGGCGGCCAGTATTTCCTGTCACTACATACATTCCAAACCCAGGGACCCCCACGCACGCCGGCGGGGGGAAAACCAACGAAAAAAAGGAATAGAGAAAAAAAAAAAAAAAACTCTGTGAAAATGACAGTCTCTGCGATTCTTCCTCTTTTGGCGTTGTCTATATTTAACCGCCTCCTACATTTACACTTCCTTGCTGCATTTTCCTCCCTTCACCTTTTTTAGTATTTTGGGTTGGTATTGACAGCAGCTTATTTTGAATTTTTGATCCGGAACCATCGCTACTAAAAAATAAAAAAAAGGCACTGGACAAAATGTTTACACAAACGAGTGCTGAAAGATTTTCCCCAATAATGCAGGGGGGAAACTATTCTTTGCACATTCAACTCATGCCTCAAGTCATTTCAACCTGCAAAGCACGCCGGTCTTTTCTCAAAGTGGGGAAGGGCGAGGTGCAAGGTGAGCACTTTGAGAGGCAGTCGTGAAGTGAAGCATGGTCACCCCTAACCTCGATGGCAACTCTAACCCCCCCACCCTGACGCTAAAGGCGGGGCATCCCCTCCCCTCGTGGAGCGGAGCAGCAGCTGGCTGACCTGTCCCTCCGCTGCAGCCTCTAATGGCTGACCTGCCCTGTCTGGACAGCCCTGCTTGCTTTTGTCTACTGTCTGGCTCAGTTCCTCCCAGTCAAACATCGCTACTGGCTACCGCGGTCCGCATTCCGCATTCCCACAGAGCAAGCTTTAGAAAAAAAAGACACACGCACACATACACAGACAGTCACACGAGCACACGCAGACACACACACACACACACACACACACACACACACACACACACACACACACACTTTTCACACTTTTCACACTTGGCACACTTTGTCCGGCGCACACAATCTCTCTGTCTCCCTCTCATTCGCACATACATCCTTTTCAAAACTCTCCCACACACAGAGCCGCTGTCTGGTTTCACATGCATATAACACCGTTTTAGACCAACTGTACCAAGCACAAATGCTCATACACATCAAGAACAAATAAAAATGTCTTTTGTGCCTGCCTATAAGTAAATCCAAAACTTAGCTTTGTAGAAACAGAGTAGTGTTTTCAATGAAGTCATTGAATGTAGTTCTTTTTTGAAACAAGTCGTGCATTAGTGTAAAACAAGTGTTTAATCAGTGAAGTTGGAAATGAAAAGACTCAGGGAAGGACGAGCAGTTTAAATACTTACCTAAAAATGTGGCCAAAAGTTCGGCAGCATGAATCTGTGGTGACTGGAGAGTAGGAAAACAAAATCAAGAGAGCGAAAAGCCTCCATATTCGAGAAGAAACCTCATGTAGACAGGCCGAGCAGTTGCTGCTGAACGGGGTGGAACGGTTCCTCTCTGTGTCTGTCTGCCTGTCTCTCGCCGTCTCAGTCCTGACACACACACACACACACACACACACACACACACACACACACACACACACACACACACACACACACACACACACACACACACACACTCTCTTTCAGTCTGATCTCTCTGCCTCTAGTGGGAACTCAGCCAGCAGTTTGCAAATACAAGTACTAATACAAATCTCTCTCTCTCTCTCTCTCTCTCTCTCTCTCTCTCTCTCTCTCTCTCTCTCTCTCTCTCTCTCTCTCTCTCTCTCTCTCTCTCTCTCTCCCTCTCTCCGTCCGTGCTTCTAAATAGGTAAACCAAGCACACACATTCCCACATGCATGCAACCCCCTACACACACACACACACACACACAGACACATGCACACACAAGAGCCTGGCTACGACGCAAGTTATTGAACTGCTCCACATTTTCATGCATGCACTATATATGAGGCGGTTAATGCACAGCAGCACGTAGAGTCATGTGTGGAGCGGGGGCTGCCGTGATTGGCCGAAGGCCTGGGAGCTGAGGGGGGGGGGGCAGGGGGTGCTGTGATTGGTCTGAACTCAGACCATTGAAAGTAGAAGGCTTCTCTATTGAACGGCTGCCGATCTGGGTGGAGTTTGCTCAGAGGGGGGTGTTGGGGGGAGTTTTGTGCTTTCATTGGAGTTTTAACTCTGTGGTTGGATGGATGGAGATATTTTGTGTGTGTGTATACACGTGTCACGTTTTCAGAGGCTAAAACCTGTGAATTTATGGCTTATTCTGAAAGAAAATAAATAAAAATAAATAAATAAATAAAATAAAAGATTTTCTGTTGACTTATGGTTTCAGGGTTATAATTGACCCATGTGAATTTTGGATATTGCTGAAAAGATTATTAGATAAATTGATAGGTCAACTGACAGGAAATCAGAACTAATTTGATTACTCGTTAAAGCAAACATGCCAAACCTTTTCAAATTTGTTTTATAACATCACAAATGTTTTTTTTTTAAAGCTTTTACAGACCAAACAATTAGTTGATTAACTGATCAATGATGGAAATAACCATTAGTTGCATCCCTGATGTAGGATGCTTAGCTTGGTTAAACTCACCATGAATCGTCCGTACCAAATGTGCTGAATTGGAATTTAATTTGTGATCGGATTTGTAATTTTGTTTCTTATTCTTTGATAAAGTTGTCATTTAAAGTTCCCCCATTACTCACACAAAGGGCTGGGCGATATGGAGAAAATCAAATGGTATGATATTTTTTGACTAAATACATCGATGCCGATATTGCGACGACATGTAGAGTTGACAATTGGTGCTTTCACAACGGGGGACTTGAACCAGCGACCCACCGGTTCCCAACCCAACTCCTTGGACTGGGCTATTGCTAATAAGTTCTAATAGAACAGCGAGAACAGTCTGGAAAGTTCAGAAAATGACATCACTTTACTCTAATGCAGCCTTTAAAACCAGGAAAATATAACACGTCATATTACGATATCCATTGTCCTCACAACTCTAGTAAGATAAAAATATGTGTGTGTTTCCCTTCCCCCTGAGTGATGACGGCACATCGATGCCTGGAGCTCTGCCAAGTGTTTTCATTCACACCTGATTAGATCACTGTGACCTGGATAACATGCAGCGCTCCATGCTCAGCAACATGCTGCCACACAGGCCTTTTGTTTGGCCTTAACAAAATACAGATAGCCTCCACTTACACTGAGGTGATATTAAAGCAAAGTCGTAAAATACAGACGCTTGGTCAGTGGCTCTCAATGTCAGATACCGACGCAAAAATCACCCTTTACCTGTATGGAACGCACCGGGCAGAGCAGCAGCTCGACCGTGGCGCTTTAAGATGACGTAGTATTAAGAGAGACAACGATAGCGAGTAGTATGACAGACCGAAGATCTCCCTAAGGAGGTTGGTTGGGGTGGTGGATGGGTCAAACAACAGGACTTTCACCGTGGAGACCGGGGTTTGTGTCCCATTCTTGTCCTGCGTGTCACTGAAATGTAGATTCTGTAACCCCACCCATCTTTTTCTAAACCTGTCCTGTTTTTGTGCCGCGTGCCAGTTAAACGTACGTCCCAACCCAGAGCGTCAAAAAGTTACGCCAAGAGTCCCGACCAAGCGCGTCTAAATATGATGCCAAAGGAGACTTTTAGCATCAATAACAAACGCCAAGGCACCTGACCAAGCGTCCGTATTTGACTCGATGGGAGCGTGAATGTGTTTTGTAAGACGACGTAGTATAAAGAGCGGCAACGGTAGCGAGTAGTATGAAAGACCGAAGATTGGCCAGCTTGGGGTGGTGGATGGGTCAAACAACACAGCACTTTCACCCTGGAGACTGGAGTTCGAGTCCAGTTCTTTTCCCGCGTGTCACTGAAACGTACATTTTAGAACCCCCAAACATGAGCCCAGCTGTCCCGTTGTTGTGCCGCATGTCAGTTAATTGTACGGCCCGACCCATGGGCGTCAAAAAGTGACGCTAAAAGCCGGGACCCACAACATCAAAAAGTGACGCCAATAGTCCCGATCAAGCGCGTCTAAATACGACGCCGAAGGGCTGGACGTGAGTCCTAAAAGCGGCATATAGTGACCCCAAAAGTCCCGACCCACAGCGTCAAAAAGTGACGCCAAGAGTCCCGACTAAGCGTGTCTAAATATGAAGCTAAAGGAGACTTTTTGTGTCAATAACAAACGCCAAAGGCCCCTGACCAAGAGTCGCGGCACGACGCCATGGGAGTGAGAATGTGTTGGTCCATTTCCCTCGCCATCTGAAGAACTTTTACTTTTACTCACTTGAAGCACATCATCATTCGCTTCATGTAGAGCCAATCACAAATGCATATTTGTTGATCTTTCTTTTTTTAATAACAATAATAGCTTGGATTTTTATAGCGCCTTTCAAGGGACCCAAGGGTGCTTTTATATGAAGGCAGAACAAGTAGCACAGACAGAATAAACAAAAGAAATACTGTACATAAATAGGTTAGTGGTGGTAATGTTCCATGGTGGAAGAAGTATTCAGATCCTTTACTTACTTTAAGTCAGAGTACTAATACCACACTGTAAAACTACTCTGTTACAAGTAAAAGTCCTACATTGAAAATGTTACTTCAGTAAAAGTATGTATCATCAAGAAAATGTATTTAAAATATTAAAAGTAAAGAAAACATTGTATGTTTAATGGTCTAATCATTTCAGCTGGACTTGTAGGCCGTTATATTGTTGGCTAGTTTCATTTATAATAAAACATCCGATTTTATAAACTACATTTGTTTTGTGTGAAGAAATCTTAATGTGTAAAGTAACCGAAGCTGTCAGATGAATGTAGTGGAGTAAAAAGTACAATATTTCTCTCTGAAATGTAGTGGAGTAGAAGTAGAAAGTGTCATGAAAAGACTCTAGTAAAGTACAAGTCCCTTAACATTTGTACTTAAGTACAGTACTTGAGTAAATTTATTTAGTTACATTCAACCACTGGTAATGTTTGCTGGGAAATACAGGATTTAGTCCGTATTCTGTGGTGAACATGGGGGCGTTTGAAGTTTTTTGAATATGTTCGTGGATGTGGCATTACGAATTTCTGCAGGTTGGTGTGGGGGAGTGGTGAGCAGACCTTTGTCCAAGGACCGGATGTCTTGCTGTCAGGTATGATTAGGGCTGGGTACCAAATTCAATACTTTTTAAAGTGCCCATATTATGAAAAAATCACTTTTTCTGGGATTTGGGGTGTTATGTTGTGTCTCTGGTGCTTCCACACACATACAAACTTTGAAAAAAATCCATCAATGCTGTTTAGAGTGAGATACGGTTTCTGAATGTGTCCTGCCTTCAGTCTCTGGGTGAGCTGTTCAAAATCAGCACGGCTTGTGACGTCACAAGCCGAAACGAGCAGGCTGACCGCAACCATTAGCTCGTAGCGTTAGCATGCTAACGCTATGGCTAACGCTAGCATGCTAACGCTAGCATGCTACCTCGTTCTCAATAGCAAAGCACTGCTACAACACACACACACAAGTTCACCATAATCTACAAAAGAACTATTTCCATGTGCGCCCTCATTTAGAAGTCTCCCAGCTAATCCTGCCTTGTAACTGACCGAAGTTGTAGAAACAGCCTTTCTTTTACTGTCTATGGAGCTAGCTAGCTGACATGATCCACATCTGAGCTACTGGGCATGTGCAGTGCAATCAAAGATAGTACAGAAGAAGAAGAAGAAAAGAGGTCTCACTCTGTAGCTAAAACAGAGACCAGCTGAAAAGAGGATCTGCAGCAGTGAGAGAGAGCGGTGCAGTACAACAAAAATATGGTGTTTTTTGAAAATTAAACCATGTAAACCTATTCTGGTACAACCTTAAAATACAATTATGAACCTGAAAATGAGCATAATATGGCTGCTTTAAGAACCGACCGAATTGCCTCTAATGGCGCTTTTCCATTACATGGTACCTGCTCGACTCGCCTCGACTCTACTCGCCTTTTTTGGTTTTCCATTACGAAAAAAAAGTACCTGGTACCTGCTAACAGGTACTTTTTTTAGTACCTCCTCAGTCGAGGTTCCAAGCGAGCTGAGGCGAGCCGAAAAGATGACGTGAAAGCGACAGACGGGGGTGTCCTGAACAAACCCGCTATTTTTAAACAGTTTAGCCAGCTGTGTTTTTTGTTGCTGCCTCCAGCTTCTTCTGAAACAAAATGTGTCTTCTGGCTGTGGCAACAACAACACACCTTCCACGTTCTGTGTTAGGTCACGGCGGTTTACTGCGGCGCCGCTTGTTTCAGTTCTGCTGAGGCTCCAGGCAGAGCTTTCGCTGTATCCTACATACACACACACATGCTGGCTCGACGCACACACCAGCTGACAAATGTATACATCAGGCCACATATTACATAGGCTACGGCGAAAGCTCTGCGTGGAGCCTCCACAGAACTGTAAAACAAGCTCAAGTGGCCTGATGTTTATACTTGTGCGCTGGTGTGTGCGTGGAGCCGGCATACGACCAGCCACGCTGAGGCGGTACTAAAATCTGCAATGGAAAACGGACGCACAGTGTGCCGAGTTGAGGCGAGGCGAGTAGAGTAGAGTAGAGGCGAGGCGAGTCGAGCAGGTACCATGTAATGGAAAAACGCCATATGTATCAAAAAATTGACGGCTGTACTTTTGTTTAGGCGTAGAAAAACACAAAGAAAAGTCAAAATAAGAGTTGGAAAGAAAAGAAAACACAGCGATAGCGGGACAGAGGGTGCTGCGTCCGCACACGCCGTCATCTTGAATATGTTTATATATTTATTTATTAATCAAGCTAGATATTGATTTGCTGTAGCTTTTCTGTTGTTAGCTTGCGTATTTTGACATGTTTGATGGTTACCATGGAGGCTAGCAGTTTACCCCAGCATCCAGTCTTTGTGCTAAGCTAGGCTAAAGCATCCTGGCCTTATCTATAGGTTGTACACTGCGATCTTCTCACCTGATTCAAGGCAAAACGTTTCCCTAAATGTTGCACAGTTCCTTTTCAAAGAATAAAAGTTTTAAAGTTATGAGTTACTTGATGAAAGCCACAATTTCACAGTGTTTCTCTTGTATGGCCATGGCTCAAATTGCATCTCCTCCCTAAACACTACAACACTACGTCTTAACATTAGCATGTTGTTCTGTATCGAACACAGCATCTTGGTAAGGGATCAGCTAATTATGCTGGCGGGCCTTTCTCTAAAACACCTCTTTGTTGTGCTAATGCGCTCTCTGTGATTGCATCTCCATCCATAACCTTCTCCATGTGTACAGATAACCTGGAGGGGGTGGAGTGGTGTATGTAGAGCGCTGGGAGTCGAGTTGTGTGTGTGTGTGTGTGTGTGTGTGTATGTGTTGGGGGGGGGGGGTGTTGTTGCAGCATGTCCTGCAGCTGTGCCTACGATGACAAGCCTGTCCTCAACCTGCCCTCTGCCAGACTAAACACAACACATAGCTCTACCTGCAGGGCTTCCTGCCTGCCTTCCTTCCTTCATTTTTTGCAGTTCCACTTGTCTTCTGACTTTGGCGAGGATGCGGTGCGGTTTGGGATCTCAGCGGTACGTTTCTGCATTGCAAGCTGTAGTTAAAGCAACGACGGCCTTCTGTTGCTGTGTGATTGCTAGGTTGGCCGCTCGCCCATGTGCACTGGCCTGACTGAATGCACTGAACCAGGTTTGTGTGCCCAAAGCAGTTCTGAGGGAGTCATGCTTGATCTTTCTGGGCCACGTTAAAACTAGGTCACTGTGCTGTGCTGTCAGTCGTGTCTCTCTCTTGTGGTGTGTGTGTAGAATAAAAGTGTAAAATAGGGCTTTTACATAAGGATGGGATGATTTCCACAGATACAGTATGCAGTACTGCTGTTGCGGAGATTCTCTGAAACTGCAGCACAACCCCCCAACCTGCGCAATGCCACACTGGGATAGAGCGAGATAGAAAGAAACGGAGAGGGAGAGAGAGAGCGAGAGAGAGAGAGAGAGAGAGAGAGAGGGAGATAAATTCTCATCCTTGGTTCAGATCCCTAAGAACGCTTGGGAAAGCAGGATCTTATTATCACAGCAAATTTGCAATGTGCAGAGTGGAGGAGATTAGATGCGTCTTGCCTTTGAAGTGTATTTTCCAACCATTGTGCAATGGCAAATTCCATCAAATGTTGGAGGGAGCCATGATAAGAGCTACGGGTTATGAATGCTGCGGCATTAAAAGCCTTCATTTGAGCAATAAGATGAAACACTCACAAACTGCTAAGTGGAAAAAAAATATTTCCCCTTATTTCAGCACTGTCATTCACAAATGTGTTGTGGAAAAGCCACAGCTACTAAAATAACAAGGTGCATTGGATGGCTTGGATAAATAGGTAAAAATATGTGGAATATGGATTATACTTTCTGTAAATGATGGGGTATTGAACTTTGAATAGGGGAATCCCAGTCATTTCTTGTCTCTTTTCATATTTGTTCTCCCAAACATCATTTAATTCAGCTCTGAATGGTTTGATTGTTTAAATTCAATTAAATTTAGTTTGGTGTCAAATCATGAGAAGTTATCAATAGAGTAGGTCTAGACCAGCCTCTCTCAAACTAAGGGCCGCGGGACCCCACCCAAATAAATAAAATAACTGTATATTCCATTGGTTTGGGTACCGGAAACCAGTGCTCATATGGCACCGGTGCCTAAAGGACCGGTATCTACCGGGCCGAGTAGCAACGCGGATTTCGATGCCGTTTAAATGCCTGCGCTGCTCTCTGATGCTCCGAAACGGACTTTACAGGCAACAGAAGCATCGCTGCATGTGATGCTAGTTAACACTGCACTTGGCAGCCGGTAATGTTATCCTACCTTTAGCTTGTAGCTGCATGGCTTAAACACAGTCAAAATGCTGACAGCTAAAGGGTCCAAAGGATTCCAACACCGAGACGTACAACCGCCTGCAGCTAAAGACACAGACTAGCTGCACTATGGCCACTGTCATCGGAGAAACAACACAGATGGGACATTATGTTGCGTTCACTTGCAACGCGTAAGCCTTGTAGTGCATTCAAAGTTATTGTAAATTACCCTATTGCCATTTAGTGGTTCTTTTTGTAGCTTAACAGCAATTTACTGGTGAAATAAGTTATTGATTTAAGTTATTGTTGAATTCATAGAACTGTATAACAATCAGGTTTAATCCAGATTTAGTCTCGCATTGCCAGTCCACTGGCTAGTCCACACAGCATTCCGCGATGGGAGAAAAATCTGCTCTGGTTTATTGGCATTTCTTTAAACCAGTCACAGTTGTCATGGGTGGCGCTAAGTGCCGGACGGCGCAACGGTGCCGCTGCAAAATAGCCTCGGGAAGAAACTTGTTTTGGTCGAACACGTTCAAAAGTTTTTTGTCGTGCAACAGAAAACTCAGATTGGACAGATAGTCTAGCTAGCTGTCTGGATTTACCCTGCAGAGATTTGAGGAGCAGTTAACTCGACCGGAATTTAAAATTCCAACACAAAGAAGGCGCAAGGTAGTGGACATCCGGCCGAAAATAAGGACATACGGCGGAATCTCCAGCGACAACGGGGCAAGCCCGGAAGTGGAAGGTCGTGGATATAGACTAATCCAGATGTAATGCAAAATGATGGTTTTGCACTAGAAGAAAAGACTTCATTGATTGTTAAAACAGGAAAACAAAAGTAGTAGGGCTCAGATTTCCAGAGAAGAAAGGAAGGAAGGTGCTGCTGGTCTTTGATCAGGCCGTCTCAGTGTGTCCTCCTCAACTCTTTAACCTTCACTTTGAGTGCTGTGGCTTCTCGGGTTGTGTGTCACGGACAGGGCCAACGGGGGTAATGGGAGGGTGAGCAGAAACGTCACTGACGTGACCCTTCCACTCCCAGTCCCCCTCCCCCCATCTCAGGGTTCCTCAGGGGCTTGAGAACTGCAGGGTGGGAGGCCATCTCAGGGGACCCGGTGAGGAGTGACATCCTCGGCCTGGGCCTCAGATCCTGTTGCAGCTTTAGACCAAACACAAACAGTGCAGAGCTGCTGGAGGTGTCTCAACACGTCGTGACACATACTGCTTCTACAGTTGGTCTGCTTTGTCTCAGTCTTCTTTGACATCAAAGATCATTGCAATCTAGGCCACACAAAAAACAAGAATGCTGAATAAATCATTAATTGAATTGTAATCACAGATTTCCATATGCTTATATGTTCATTGGTGTGGGATTTTAAACTGTGTTCTGGAAGGTAGCCATAAATCTGTGGGTTAGCTCATCAGTTTGCAGTGCATGTTTGCATGAAATAGCAAACCAGACTATCACTACATTTACATCACATTTAAGTAATGTAGTTATTGTTGCCTTTCTGTAGTAATCTGATTTATTATCTGTGTTAGAAAAAAGAAACCTCCTTTCTATTAGAGTAAGTTATTAGTAAAACATCCAACCTTTCTGAGTCAGGTGCATCCACAAAGTAATTCCACTTGTTAGTAAAATGCTAGTGGAACTAGGGCTTGGCTATATTGATATGTAAATGTCTATCATATGTTTTTCTATATCATTTCTTTAGCAATGTCGACAAAAACCAGTGGCGTTACAGTAATATTTATGTCATTTGGACGATGCTTTACATTCTGATCCTTCCACGTCATGTTAATGCTAAAGTTCTTCATAAAATGAGACAATACTCAAGTACTGTCAAGTTTTAATTCACACAGGAGTCTCCAAGATAGGCTTTATCATGTGGTTATTTTTTATATGGACTATTTATTTGTTGGTTTACCAAAAAAACATGGTATATTGTATATATATATATATATATATATATATATATATATATATATATATATATATATATCTCATTATTGAGATATGAAATGACGACTATCGGGATAGAAGATTTTGGCCATATTGCCCAGTCCTAAGTGGAGCCCAATAGAATTTTGATTTAGTGTCAACTTTGAACCAAAACAACAAGATAAGTTACAACAAGGTAGTTCTGCTGTCCATGTGCTGGCAAAATCATGTATGCTTTGTGTCTAGAGGTATTATTGTCAATAGCGTTGTTGCAAAGTCAAAAGAACTTGTGAATTCTAACTTTCCAACAGTTTTTTTTTTTTTGTTGTCTCCTTTGCTATGCCAGTTACTGAGCAGGTAAATTGCAAGCTTGGGTAGCACAAAACATGGCATTACATGGTTCCTCTTCTTACCTTGTAGCAACAGTGAACACACATTGATGGAATTTCTGAAGAAATGTGTTGGGCAATATAAAACTCTAGTACATTAAAACTGCTCTCTCTTTTGTGCAACATTTCAAAAAGCTTGGAAAATCAACAGAAGGGTGAGCAGGGCCAGACAATCTTTGGTTTCAGATAATATATTTTCTTGGTTACCTGGTCACTCTATTGTATGTGTTTTGACTCACATTCAGCACAGGTATTTATGAAAATAATTGGATTTAGATTTTTGTATGTTGGTCTGCCTTGTGTGGCAGGAATCAAAGACTCGGACTAGAGGAGGCGGTCTTTAACTCTAACTCGTTTAGTCAGATAGTCTTTCTCGGATACTCTCCACATGCTGCTGGTGAAAAATTGAGTTTGGTTTTTGGGGAAGCCTTCCCACCCAGCTTGACTGGGGTATTTTTAGACCATGGTCTCTTAAGTGGAGGTCTGAGAAACAACACTTATGAGGGGGGGGGGACACTCCCTTTTCACTACTGATCCCCCACCCTTTCCCTTCCCCATTTCTTTTATCCCTTGTGTCTCTGGATTGGCTTGTCCGGTCCCTTCCAGGATTGCTTACAGTTTATCGCTTAAAGTTTATTGCTGACAGTTTATTGCTTACAGTTTATCTTAGAGGGTAAATGTAAGAATCATGTTTACTGTTTACTTTGCCATGTGGCCTAAATACCGTGGCTGCACCTTTTTAAAGGCTTCATGAACTGTTTTATATTGGCTTAATGTCTTCATGCTGACAGCTAACTGATTTCTCCCAGGTGTTTCTATCTCTGCTTCCATATGTGTGCATATATAGCTACGATCCATCCTTCTGTTTTATTGTTGAAGTGGAACTATAGCAGCACTGTATGCACATTCACAAGGGCCCCCACAGAATAATTCATTTGATGCTTTGATGAGCGATAATGGACCCAGTAAGGTATTATTCATATGCCCCAGATCTCTTTAGAGACTCTATGGCTTCCACAAAGTGTCCCACTACCTCCCTGAATACCCCCCCCACTTTCAAGACTCTCATCTGGTTGAAGAGGGCCTATTTATTATTTAAATCCTTCCATAATTCATCCATTCCCCACCAATACACCCTCCGTTGCTCATTCCTCATCTAGTGCAAATTAGCATGAGCTCTGTATCTGTATGTCTGAAAACCGAAACAGAGAAAGTAAGCAAACTGAAAGAGATAGCAGCGGCTCAGTCCTATGGAGACGGCTCAGTGCTTATTTCTACAGTCCTCCGTGTGATGTGATGCTGTGTGACATATTGAGTCTAATTTGGAGCCTAAAGAACCAAACAGCTGTGGCCTATTTTGTTTAGCTGTTGTTCGGGTGATGTCACCATTTCTGCCTCGTAAGGCTGCCTCGCTCTCGGCGCTCAGTGTGAGCATGTCAGGAGCATTTTTATTTTAAGCTGCTGATGAGGAGGGCAGGGGTTGGGTAGCCTTTAGAATAATCGGATAAGTCAACCGAGGCTGTTATGTGCAGTTTTTAAGACAACTATTAAACAGTGTTATATTCACACATGCCCTGTTGCTATGTTTGACATGAATTATTTTTTTATATAATGAATAATGGTTTACCATGCATTGTATGATGATGTTTTGGGGGGTGGGGGTAGGGCTGAACGATTTAACTGCAATTATTTTTGACTGATATTGAAATTGCGATACGATTCATGATGTTGGAGGGAATGATCATTTTTGCATGATTATTCTTATTTTATTGAAAAATATATTGAAATGATCATGGTGTGATATTTTGCGAGGATCTGTCCAAACAAAGTCAAAACAAAGATTTTTTTTCTCAATTCTGTTGAATACGATTTGTTTTCATCAGTAAACCATAATACTTATTTCAGAATGGGTATATTTTTAAACATATTATCTTGAGTTTGGAATTTTACACTAGTCCATATTGCGATTTCGATAAAATTCTGATTCATTGTTCAGCCCCAGCAAAGGTTATTACAGTTTTGCATTTTTCATTAGTTTTTATTTGTATTTCGTTTTGAATTTTTGTTTTCAAATTCAGTTTAGTTTTAATTAGTTTTTAAAGCGGGTTTGCTGGTTTAGTTTTTATTTTTTGAAAATGCTTAGTTTTAGTTTAGTTATTATTAGTTTTAGTGTTAGTTTTAGTCTTTTTTTGTAATATGGGTTATTTGTCAGGGGCAAGATTAAAAAAAAAAAGGTCAGAAAAAGTATTGTGTAATAATAACTCAACAACAACATCATACAATTTTAGAAATATGTATTCACAATGTATTCAACAATAACACCAGTACATAAAATGTACATATGGTCATAAATATGTAAACGATCTACACAAGACGCCGCAGTAAGTGCAAAATGTGTAAGTGACATGTGCCAGTAAAAAAACTAAATCGCCAACAGACTAAAGAAGACATACATGAACAGGTGTTTTAAACTTTGGTTCGAGTAAAGTGGCGAACTTTTTGAAGTCAGTTGACTCACACAGTTTTGTAGACAACCCAGTATCAATACACATAATAACCAACGCTTCCTCCCGCTTGTGGTGTTCCTGCGTTCTCAACCCTCTTTCTCCTTTACCTTGTTAAGGTAAGCTAGGTTAGCCTCCTTGTGTGCGCTTCTCAAAAGTCCTTTCAAAATTGTGGAATTTTCCCCTTTTAATAAATTGTCCACATGTTTTACCACCTTCCACTGCAAGGCACTTGCCTTTATCTAACACAATCACAATCAAATAGGACTCTGCCGCTTTCTTCCGACGTTCGGTGGGGATGGACTATGTTGTGTTTAATTTGACATGGAATGTCAGAATTTCTGGGTTTCTAGTCAAACTATTTATGTCTATGGCATAGACTGTATAAAACAGGTCTATGGTCGGAAATGTCAACTCTGAAAGATATAACGTTATTTTTTTTATGAAAGACATTGACAAAGATGAAAACTAAGGACATTTGCGCGATAATTTTAGTTTTGCAAACAGACATTACAGTTTTAGTTTAGTTATCGTTTTTTTTGTAATACCTCGTTTTTATTTTTATTTCAGTTAACGATAATGTTTTTTCCCTCCTAGTTTTCGTTATTTTGTTATTTTGTTGGCCCCAGGTGGTGGTAGTACTACATTGTCTTAATTGTAGAATAATTACTAATACTAAGAGCACATGCGTGGCGTCGATGTGGTCTATGTTAGGCAGAAGCTCTGTCATAAATTGCCGTTTTATCCAGCTTTAACCCATAGTTAAAAATACATTTTTTAGATCCTTGTGGTTTTACCTAAATGTTTTACTGGGTAAAAGCTTTTAGTTATCAGGCAAAAGTTTTCGGCCTGTCTGCATCATGGCAGTCCTATGGAGGCCCAGCTGTAATTGCTGTCAATCTACTTCATTGCTGTGGGCTCCCTTTATGGAGCTCTTGGGACCATTCCCTTTCCTTACATCATGACAGTACTCACCTTCCAACCTGGCTGTGACAGCTGCCTCCGGTTGGAGGAGAGGATTGTTGATAAATTGTGCAACCCTGGTTTGACAAAAAAACTTTTTCGGAGCAAACTCCATCTACCGAGGAAGACTGTGAAATGTGGTTGAAAGCATTGGTAGAGACATCTCCCATCTACTCCCATGAATTCGGGGTCACCTAATCTTGTTAGTTGTAACTCAGAAACATTGTGATACTGTAGATAACTCCAATGTACATGCTTCTTTTCCAGATAAGACTTCCAAAGTACAAACAAATAATCTGATATTTGTAAAAATGTATATTTCAGGATGTTGTAAATGAACTCTGGAACATTGTTGTACTGGAACCCTCTACCTGACACTGACTTGCCTGCTCCATTACCTCTTCCTTCCTGTAGTGCAGGCCTCAGCAAGTCAGGCCGAATGCCCAGACTTAGCACATAGACATAACATTAAGGCTTGAACCTCACTGCATGGATACATCCTGACATTCCATCTCTATTGATAATGTGTATTAATACGTTTTTTTGTCTTCTGTTTTCACAGATGCAATCAATGAAAGTAATCTAGGTAAGTGGAATACTCTGAGTTTTGATCTTATGTAGTGGTGTTTGATGGTTATCCTTCAAGATAACTAAATCCTCATTAGATTGAAATGCTGTAGTGTGATGTTTTTCTACTACTTCTACCAGCATTAATGCTACTACTGCTGCTACTACTTCTATTACTTTGTACTAGTGGTGTAGTCCTGGAAGTAGTGGGCAAACTGTCAGTTTACCAAGCACATTGCGGTCTTTGTTTCCTTTTTTTAAATGACCAAATTCGTCCAATGCCCAGTGGCAAGAACAAAATAGATGGTGTAGCCAATGCATTGCGTTAATTGTAAAAATATAGCTTCGTCTTCGGTTTGAAACTCAAATTTGGCAGTACCATTCAGGCTGGTTGGGTCTTAAAGACACAAGGACAGGCTCGGTCTCAGTTTTAGGCCTGTGTAGTACTCTCGCACCCCTATGAACACATTTTGCTGAGTGTTTTTCATAAAAAGGAAATGCTTGGTAAAATAAATACTAAAATATCCAACGTTCACTAGGGCAGAGCGATCTCATTTAAAACGGGTGAGTGAAGTCCAGGTAATTTTTCAGGCTCTTTCTATATCGTCACAACCTTACCCAGATAAGTAGGTATGTGCCTGGGTACTGATTATAATGTATGATTAACACCGTGATACAGTCTGTGGGCTACAGCATGGGGGCCTGTCACATTCCTGCGTTCCATCTACTGCAGGGAGGAATGTTCGTGGACAAACCTGCTTCAGTGCTGTTTGCTGATATTTCTCAGTGTTTGCTTTAATCCTCTTGAAGTGTAAGATGAGTGGGGTTTACTGCATTAGGAAATTCCACACAGTGTCAGGTATGTGGTGAAATTGGATTGATGCTCATATACAGACGTAATGTAATACATGGGTGTTCCAACTGGCCATTGCTAAAACACCATATTGATCAAATGAAGCAAATCCACAGATGTTGGCAGTACAAAGCCATAAAACATGTGTAGTATGTTTTAAAACAGACACTATAATGTGAAGTAGGCAGGGTTGGGGGGACAGGGCCTCATAGAGGTAGCAGTGAAGCTAGCAGAAGATGTACAATTATATTGCTAAATTCAGTATCACTGAGTAGCAATTCACCAGTCGCAAAAAGAAAATCGAAGGTGATGGTTGGTTGAATTTCATTTCTCAATAAAGGGTAAAAAAAAAAAAAAAAAAAAATAGTCAGTTGGCTACAGCTGAAACAATTAGACCATTGATCATTTAGTCATTTGAAATAACATTGGCAACCATTTTGATAATTGATCAATTGTTTACGTATGTATTAAGAGTTTGTTGTAGTAACTAACTTAGATTAATATAGCGCATTTCATGAAACCCAAGCACGCTTTACACAAGAAAATAGATCGAAGGGGACGTAATTTAATGTAAGCTACTGATGTACAACCACAACGCACATCGTTAAGTTATTTTATGAATGAAATAGACATATTAAATACCTTAGGGTCACTTCAGTGACGTTTTTGAATTATTTACAATCCAATAATAGTCTCCATCTCTTGAAAGCCTGACCAAGTTTGACTCGGGTTGTCGCCCGTCGTCTGTCACTTTCCCCTTTTTAGCTTTTAGTTGTTCTTTGTTTAATTTCCTGCTTTTCTGTGATGGCCTTGCCCCAGTATTAGGCATAACTACAGTAGATCACTTCTAAAACAAAAATAAAATACAATTCGGCCTATATAAAGAAATCTCCTGCTACCTTTTACCCGGCTGGATACACTAACAGACATTTCCGGTGTTACACAACGGAATCTGTGACCCATCAGAATGGGTTACTGTAGTGCGGTCTACCTGCTGCAAATCATTCTGTGCCTTTGCGGGAAAAATCAGACCCGGGCAGAGGCATTAATAACAACAATATAAAAATAGCGTTCTTTTTACTGTTAGTCTCGTTTGCTGTTACAGGTCATTTATGATCATCAGATGGAAAATTTAACAGTTTCAGAAACATTTAAAAGTTATATATAGTCACTTTAATCAATTAGTTGTCAACTATTGATATAATTGTGAACTAATCAATCAATTTGAGTCATTTTTTTTAGTGATTCCAATTTTTTTTTTTTTTATTGCTTTAAACAACATACAAAGCATACAGTTTACAACATGAACATACCATCCTGAACCCCCTCACACATCATCACCACACATGCAGTAGGCCTTGGTTGTCAACTTAGGTACACAATGCAATAAACTAATAACCAAATAGACAAAAAACTGTAAACCAAATAAACATGATGTATATGTGATAACACCATAAGCGCATAGCATACACTTCTCCACAGCAAATGGCTTCTTAGGAGCCTTCCAGAAAAGTACTTTCCCCATTTTCTAATGTAGACATTCAATATTGCAAACCATTTATATGACTTTTTTTTTTTTTTTTTCAAACACTGCCATTCTAGCCATCTCACAAGGCACCCCTTCATTCCGCCATCCTCTTAGAAGAATCTGTCTGGCTATCATTAAACCAGTTTTGACCCAGGTTCTTATGTGCTTATCCATCCCGCTTAGGATTGGCCCATTTCCCAGAGCAAATAGTTTTGGGTTGAATGGAACCTGGAACCCTGCAATCAGACATAGGTTATCATGTATCCCGGTCCAAAATTCCTGGACCTTGTCACATGACCATAGGACATGAAGTAATTGAGACAATTATTTTATGAAAAAAAGTACAAAATTCTCTGATTCCAACTTCTATGTGAATATGTTCTACTTTCTTCACTACTCTGTGACAGTAAATATCTTTGAGTTGTGCACAAATAAAACAAAAAATAATTGTAAGTATGTCATCTTGGGCTTTGGGAAACCCTAATCAACATGTTTCCCTTTTCTGACATTTTATAGACCAAACCACTAATTGATTAATCAAGTAAAATAAAGTCTTTGAACTGACTCTGTAGATGGATTGATAGACAGATAGCTAGATAGATATTTATTGTCCCATTTTTGTTTCAGTCGGTTTCATGCACGTGGCAATATATACAGACAAATACATCAACAGATAACATAAAGACAGGTATATAGACACATAGAAACAAGCACATTGACAACGACGACACCATGCCAAAGTGAGTCCTTCTACACCTCAGAGTCCTATATCTGTGGCCAGACGGTGGCTATATGATGGTGTAGATATAGAGGGTGATTGGTGTCATTGGCAGTGATGGTGAGGGCAAGGTGTGTGATGGCTCCATCGTTCAGGTCTGAGATGTTGGGTGTAGGGGAGCTGATCATTTTGGAGGCGACATGTGTGACCTTGGTGAGTTTTTTTTTTACCAGAAATGATGAATGGTGTGATGTCAGTGACACAGCATTATCTACATTTAGCTAGCATTAGCCATGGTAAGCTACTGGTCATCCAGGCCAAGTGAGGCTGTAGCAGCAAAGAGTTGGTTGGAAAACATATGTACCACCATGCTCATTGCACTTACTTTGCAAGTAGCAACAACTAGGTGAGTTATTCTTGCCACTTGTTATTGCTCTTTGGCATGTAAAAACAACAATGCGTACTTAAGGTTTAAATCTTTTGGAAATTATTTCCTGAGCCTGCAGGCCCTCCTAACGGTTGAGGTAAGACAGAGCCAGGCAGTTACCTCTTTGTCTCCACACCGAAAACAGTGCGACTGGCCTCTCCTAGTATCCCTGCCTTCCTGATTAGAGGTCTCCTCAGGGCGTAATGACAGAATTGTGTTCCTGTCAGTTCCTGCTGCTCAGAGTGGGCTAATAGTCATGTTAGCCCACGCAGCATGTCATTAGCTCTCCACCCGTAGCCCAATAAGGGGTAAGTCTGTCATTTCGAGGCTAAATCACAGGGCAGGCAGGCAGGCCGGAGATCACAGTCACACCGGTTCTCTGAAGCTTCACTGTTTCCACCCACCCTTCCTTGTCGCACTTAATATGCACCGACTTACACATACTATATTAACACGGAGGAATTACTGCGACACGGGCTAGAGGAGGCAAATGGAAGTCAAAGAGAGGCACTTTGATGGGCCGCTGATACAGAGATCATTCCATCAAAATTGTAATTTGAAACACACTGCTCATTTCTGACTGCGATGGGATGATTCATGGTTATCACTCAGATGATTAGCAGGCTTGCGTAGCATCTATCAGAGCTAGGGCTAATCTGCTTTGATTATTAGCCTCTAAGCCTTCCTTCCATGCCGGGCTTGTCGAGGACAGGGTGATGAGAAAATATACTCTCTTCATATTTGTATTAATCTATCTGTGCTTGCTTGTCAAACTGATAATTGCGTCGCCCATGCGGATCACCCCTTCAAGAACGTATTTGCCTCACAAACGCAAACATTCCTTCACACTTAATCAATTATTGCATTCCAAATACTTTATATATTTATATATAGTTTAATAATCAAGTTGTTTCCTCTCCAACCACAGTTCACACCACCTCTTTTACATTTGTTAGGACTAGTTTATACACTGAACAGAATTATAAACACAACACTTTTGTTTTTGCCCCCATTTTTCATGAGCTGAACTCAAAGATCTAAGACTTTTTCTATGCACACAAAAGGCCTATTTCTCTCAAATATTGTTCACAAATCTGTCTAAATCTGTTAGTGAGCACTTCTCCTTTGCCGAGAAAATCCGTCCACCTCACAGGTGTGGCAATATCAAGATGCTGATTAGACAGCATGATTATTGCACAGGTGTGCCACAATAAAAGGTCACTCTAAAATGTGCAGTTTTACTGTATTGGGGGGGGTCCGGGGAGGGTCCGAAAACCAGTCAGTATCTGGTGTTAGGGGTAGGGTTAGGGTTCATCCCTCTCTCTCTCTCTCTCTCTCTCTCTCTCTCTCTCTCTCTCTCTCTCTCTCTCTCTCTCTCTCTCTCTCTCTCTCTCGACCTGACTGCAGTTTGTCGTCGTAACCGACTTGAGTGGGCAAATGCTCACATTCAATGGCGTCTGGCACTTAGGAGAGGTGTTCTCTTCACGGATGAACCCTCACCCTAATATTGTAATTTTTGTAACGATTCCTATTCCTACTAAATCCTATTTATAAGGGTCCGCAGCCCTTCAAAAAAATCGAAATCAGATTAATTATCCATGCTACACGTTTCAAACCCCCCAAACTATTAGATGAAATGTACAGATAATCAGTCTGGACACAGTGACAACAGCTACAAGTAGAAATCTCCTCTCCAACTGGGTTAGATTAGTTTCAGGTGTTCAGTTTCTCACCCTGAGGGATGCTAGCCTGGCCTGGCTCGTTCTGGCTCTGGCTCTTCTTTTTTGTGGTGTTCTACTCAATGTCAGTAGCCATGCACACCATGAAATCTGAAATGCCTATGTTTGTGATTTCAATACATATATTGATGTTGAAAATACAAGACTCTTAAAGATAGTGACATATTTTCAGAGTGGAATACATTAACGACTAATCAGGCTTTGGCATGAAAATCAGCAGCCTGTATGCAGCATCTGTTACATGTATGCATGCCATATTGGAATTATTTTACCCTGTTTCAACGCACAATGAAAACTTCTGCACATTTTACAGCTTATTGGTCACAGTGGGCTTTTAATAGCAACCACAACTTGCCCTGCAGCTGAAACTTCATGGGAAATAAGCTGAGCATGATATATTTAACAAATGTTCAGGCCTGTGGCTCCATAAGTAGATAAGAAGTGGATCCATTTTTGATCCACGTGAGCCAGATCTTAGCAAAGCTGTGGGTCGATCCTTGAATCAGTGGGGGACGAGCTGATAATTATGAGTGACCGTGACCAAGTTATACAATACACGCGCATCTTTACTCGGTGCCATGACCTTCTCCGCTGAGATTTGCGTCCGCCTTGCTTTGCCCTTTAGTGGGGCATGTTGTGTAAGTGAAAGGGGCACAACGTGAATAACATTGGTATTTGCGCAACAGCCTGTGCTGAGTGCAGAGCTAACTGGAGCAGGAGAATGGCGCTGCTCGGCGAGGTTCACGGCTGTTATTCCTACAGGCCGTGAGCGTGAACGGAGCTAATGCCATCTGACAGTTCTGGAGCAAGAAGAGGAGGGCTGGACAGAAAAGGAGGAGAGAGAGAAGACAGCAGGGGGGAGGGTTGTTAAGAGATAGAGAGGGGTGGGGGTGGGAATATATAAGGGGTGTTGGATGAGAGAGAAATAGGGGATGAGCTAGATATGGACAAAGCAGGGATGAGGGATATAGGAGGGGAAGGGCTAAAGAGGCGATACTGTAGGGACCTCCATTGTTACCCGCTTTAGAAAATGGCCTATGAGAGCCATCACTTTTTATCAGTGTGACATATTAAATGTCCAAATATTCCCAAACATTTTTCTTGAAAGACACCGAAGAAGTCCGCACCTCCAAAGTAGGCGCTGAGGGCTGCAATCTTAAGTCTTAGATATTCTATCAAATACTTATCGGAGTGCACCACATCCAGACTCCCCTGTGTGTTCGCACCGTGGGACAGATTCACTCAAACGCCATTGTGAGAATCTGCCTTTGAGGGAATTCCCGAAATACTCTTAAAGCATCACTCACACATTTCTATCCAATGTCGCTTCCAGATGTTGGTGGAGCGCGGGCACGGCTGGACACGTTGATATAAGAACATTTCCGTTTTGTGAGTCTCCGAGTCGTAAAATGAGTTGTGCTACTTTAGAACTGACAGACAGACAAAAGATAGCAGAAGGAGGAGTGGCGGTGAAGAGATAGTTGGCAGATGGAGGGAAGAGGGAGTGGGAAGCGAGTTTGGATCCCACTGTAATTTGACAGGCTCCAGTGCCACTCAGGCTTCGGCAGCAGTTCTTCTTGAAGAAGGCGTAGCAGACACCCTGCTGCCAACCTAACCTGTCATTACCGACATGACAGAAAGACAGAGATTCTCTCATCCTCCTTTACAATGCACATTTGGACATTCAAGATCTATGTTTGATTTGTGACTTCCTGGCATGTGGAGAGAAAATTGTCCACACATCGACACATTAAAGTGCCCATATTATGAAAAAATCACTTTTTCTGGGATTTGGGGTGTTATGTTGTGTCTCTGGTGCTTCCACACACATACAAACTTTGAAAAAAATCCATCCATGCTGTTTAGAGTGAGATACGGTTTCTGAATGTGTCCTGCCTTCAGTCTCTGGGTGAGCTGTTCAAAATCGGCACGACTTGTGATGTCACAAGCCGAAACGAGCAGGCTAACCGCAACCATTAGCTCGTAGCGTTAGCATGCTAACGCTAGCATGCTACCTTGTTCTCAGTAGCAAAGCACTGCTACAACACACACAAGTTCACCATAATCTACAAAAGAACTATTTCCATGTGCGCCCTCATTTAGAAGTCTCCCAGCTAATCCTGCCTTGTAACTGACCAAAGTTGTAGAAACAGCCTTTCTTTTACTGTCTATGGAGCTAGCTAGCTGACATGATCTACATCTGAGCTACTGGGCATGTGCAGTGCAATCAAAGATAGTGCAGAAGAAGAAAAGAAGTCTCACTCTGTAGCTAAAACAGAGACCAGCTGAAAAGAGGATCTGCAGCAGTGAGAGAGAGCACTGCAGTACAACACAAATATGGTGTTTTTTGAAAATTAAACCATGTAAACCTATTCTGGTACAACCTTAAAATACAATTATGAACCTGAAAATGAGCATAATATGGCTGCTTTAAAAGTATGAAAGTTGGAACATTAATTAACAATCAAATTAACAATCCTTGCACAAAGTATGCCTATACAAGAAAAATCCTTTAGCACTTATATCCAACACAATATTTCACTGCAGATATTATGTCATGCTTTTCATTTTTGTTACTCATAATTGAAGTGGTTCAATGCTGCAATTTTTCCATCCGTATAGTGCAAAAGTAGAGATGATGCTTAATTATTTACCATCAATAGCCAATAGTTTTAGCTCCTGTGAAGAATATTTCTAACTTATATTTTCTAACAATGGATTTTTTATCACGAGCGGGCTCATTGGCTTCAGCCCTACATTGCTGTAACATATATAATGTACATCTGGTGTTGAGGCTTCATATCAGTTGGGTACATGAGGTTTGGGGTGGGGTCTCCGCTGTGAAGCTACCTCTTAAACCTGATTGTAGTGGTTTTTGTTTGGGCTTGCCTGCATTTGTTTGATCACAGTGAGGAGTTTTAACCACCTTTTTTGAATAATTGTACAGCTAGCCTTACAAATATGCGGCACCGAGCTAGACCTCTATGTCATAGAGAGCCATTTTCTGTCTCTTGTTTTGTAACAAAAGCCATATACTGGAGCAAAAAAACGGTAGTTTAATCCAGAATAGTCAGCCGTCGCTGAAACCACTTCTGTGAACCGAAACCACGCAACATCAAAGGTGGTGTTGGTTTGTTTGGCAGCAGATAAGACGATTAGGAGTCGGAGCCCCCTCAGCACCCTCCATCATCATTAAAGCTGCTGGCCCACATCTAGAGCTTATAATGGCTGCTCCGCTGCCTCTCAGCTCGCACATTGCTCCGCTTTGATCAGCCTGTTGGTATTTGTGAGTGACCAAGTCAGCTCATGCTGCTGACTTCTGTTGCTCTTTGTCTGCTGACAGAAAGCTCACAGGGGGGCCCATGTTTGTATGATACCGCCCTCTGGTGGGGAAGCACGGCGCTGCCCTAGCCCATAAACACCCTGCAGCACCTTCTTATCATGATGGTGCTGCGTTCATAGGTGTAGATGCAGGGGATATGTGTGCCCCCCCCAACCAATATTTAGAAGAGGGTGTTCAGGGGGCTCAAAACATGGTTGGAAAACATGAATTGTGTTTACTTGTGTTACGGCGAGAAAAATAAAGACGCTTTAAACTTTGGAGCTTATGATTCTAACAAGGTCTCATTCTCCAACAGATTTGTTGTTGAGATGAACATGATTCCTAAAAAAAAAAACATTCCGAAACACGTGGTGATGTTTTGAATATGCAGAAAGAAATAATACAGGAGAATAATACTTCTCTTTACATAAATAAAGACATTTTCATGCTAAATTGATGCATACAAATTCCCCCAAATGCAGGAAATTGTTTGACACTCAAAATGTTATAGACCCCCAACACCATTTATAATGTGTGTCCCCCCCCCCCCAAGAGTTGAAACAAAAGCTACACCCTTGGCTGCGTTCATGACACCTTTTTTACATGTAGGCATGGGGCAGTTTGAGAGTCTGACGATATGATAACCATCTGCAGAAATATCATGGTTTCACGGTATAGCGATATTGCAATTACTAGGGGTGGGAAACGACGCAGCAATGTATCGCGATATTTTTCTGTGGCAATACTGTATTGATACACGGACGCCAAAGTATCGATCTTTCATTATATAAATTGCACATGATAATTTTACCTTTTGGTACTAGAATGAACAAACCAGAGACATTTTTCTTCAGACAAAACTGATGTTTGACAAAGTTTCGCTTTGGGGACATAATTTGAAGTTGGGGAAAAAAGGTAATGAATTGAAATATATGGCAGAATATACAGTATCTCACAAAAGTGAGTATACCCCTCACATTTTAGTAAATATTTCATTATATCTTTTAATGAGACAACACTGAAGAAATTACACTTTGCTACAATGTAAAGTATTAAGTGTACAGCTTGTATAACAGTGTAAATGTGCTGTCCCCTCAAAATAACAACACACAGCCATTAATGTCTAAACCACTGGCAACAAAAGTGAGTACACCCCTATGTTAAATTCCCATAGAGGCAGGCAGATTTTTATTATTAAAGGCCAGTTATTTCATTCAAGGCCAGTGTTGTCCCATTAAAAGATATAATGAAATATTTACTAAAATGTGAGGGGTGTACTCACTTTTGTGAGATACTGTATATGTTTTAAAATCGCAATAATATCGTATCGTGACATAAGTAACGTCATAATATCGTATCGTGGGGCCTCTGGTGATTCCAACCCCTAGCAATTACAGCTTTAAAATATATTATCTTAAAATGTCTGGGTAAAAAAACAAAGTGCTTTTGAAACCGTGACTTTTTCAAACCGGCGGTATACCTTGAAACCGGTCACCGGCCCATGTCTATTCGCAAGTCAATCAATGGCACAATGGCTTAAAATACAGTTAAAGCTACATCAGTATGATGAATCAGTACATGTGATTTGGGTTTATTTATTATTTTATTATTATTTATTTAGTAAGGAGAGGGGCATTTGTACTCTTCAGACAGAGAGGACCTATTCAAATGTTTTATCAGGATCTTATACAGTTGAAAGTTCTCTGCTCCTTGAAAGCCGTTTTATTTTTATTTCATCCGTTGCCTTAAACCTTCAGTTTCTAATCTAATCTTTTCAGATTGATTTAAATGAAAAGGTTGATGATTAATCATTTAGGCCTAATCCTTTGCATGAGGTTTTGTTTATGTTAAAGGTCACTCTGAATGATTTCAACTCATGATAGTGTAGAAAAACGGCTTAGATTGTATTTCAGGACGGCTCCGGGAGGATAGTGAAATAAGTTAGTTAAGGACTGGGACCCACTCAACTTTCCTCACTACGTTGGACACCTATCAACATCACTGGCATGTAAAAGTAATTTGTGTATGACTGGTATGTTTTTATTCTGATAAGATTTCAGCATGTAACCGATGAATCGTTCATTTTAAAATCCTATTTCACAATATTTTTGACCAAATACATCAGCGTCGGTATTGCGGAGATATCGCATGCTTAAAGCAGTAGTAATAAGCAATACAAAACCAGCAACATAAGACAATAAGTGGAAAAAGTTTGTGAAGGACACTGAAAGGACGGTGTGTTATGGATGGCTGTATTCTAATGAGTGGAGGTGGTTTTTCAATCTAGATTTAAAAATGTCAACTGAGTGGGCTTTTTTTAATCACCAATAATGTGAATATAATGACTAAGTGGGTAAAGGCAAATAATAATTCCACAGCTAGTAAGTCTGGTAAGTTCACAGAATGGCATCACTTTACTGTAATGCAGCATTTAAAACCAGGAAAAGACGACACTTGTGTCATATTACGATATCCAAAATCTAAGACGATATCTGGCCTCGTATGTGGATGTCGATATAATATCGATACATTGCCCAGCCCTAGTTTGAAGGCATCTTCATTTTTGTCTGAGCTTGATTGCATTTAGTTGGCAAACCATTTGGTCCAACAGTATGTTGCTGCTGAGGATCTGTAACAGTGAGGTCTGTATTGAGCGATGCTTGAACCCCCATTGTAAAAACTGAGGAGAGGAGGAGGGATTTCTCCTGCTTTACAGTCTTGTGACAAAGGCATGGGTTAACCTTTGACCCCACCCCCCCACCCCCCCTATGCTGATTTGGCCCACTGTTCTCCCTGCAATCAATTCCAGGAAAGTTATTTTCACAATTTCTGTGATTTAGTTTTAATACAAAATAAGTTGTACAACTGCGAAAACAATTAATTGTACCTACATTCAACAATCATATGAAAATAAGTCCACTCTAGGAGAACCACAGGGTCCACTTTCCCCACAAGGTGCAGCAACGAGACTTGTTTTTAGAAAGGGGTGAAATAGTTGATGAATAGCGAATGAACTGATAAAACTAGGCTTTTATTCAGAGAAACGAAAACAAAAAAGACTCTGCATTTAGTGCAAGTTGCTGTGTGCACGTTACTTAGAGAACTACTTTTTGGGAAATACACTTTTAGGGCCCTATCTTGCACCCGGCGCAGCGCAGTGCAAAGCCTGACGCAAGTGTCTTTGAAGTTTAAGAGCGTTGTCAATTTCCCGTCCAGCGCCCATGTTGTTTAAATAGCAAATGCACCTGCGCCCATCTGTGCACCCATGGGCGTGCTGGTCTTACAGGGAGGTATGTTCAGGTGCATTCTTGGCGTATGGCGATCTTGAGGCAGCGGAAAGTGATCATGCCATTGACCAACAAAAACCTGGTCTAAAGTCAATAACCTAGCATTTCATTGCTATTTTAACAGCGCATTAGTAAAATGCGCCTAGGCTCGTGCACAGGGCACGCACATGATGCTTGTTACACACACAGGGAAGCGCAGCAGCACACAAACATGCAAGATTAAAAATAAAAATATTACAGTGTTATATGATCTGTTCGTGCGCTTTCACTTCACGCACGAGCAGATCAGTTTCTTCTCCTGAAAATCTCTCCTTCTTGCTTAGCAAATCCGCCATCATAATAGCAATGCGCCAAGGTACAAACAAGCCTGGCTTTTTAAAGGGACTGGGAGATGACGCTCTGATTGGTTTATATCGTCCGCCCAAAACACACCTATGATTAATGAAGACACTAAGTACAACCCTTTTGAACCATGCGCCTGGCGCACAGACCCATTTTTCCGCCGTTAAACTAGCAAAAGTGGATTTGTACACGCCCTAAACGGACCTGCACCAGGCGCTTCACGCCGTGCGCTTAGATCGTTAAAATAGGGCCCTTTGACTTTCTTGCTGGGAGTTGGATTGAGAAGATCAATAAAGCCACGTTCAGACCAGCTTCATTCTTTTCGAAATGAGCCGGTATGTCAGCCCAGTCCGGGGCCAACACAGGAGGCTCCAAAAACAACTCAGTGTTGCCTGGCAATTTTTTTTTAGCCTGGCTCAATTTATGCTGAAATGCAACGTGACATCATCCAGCAGGCTGCTGTGGCCAATCGTATAAATGCAAACGCACAATCCGGGTAGATTACTTTGTAACGTGAACGCCATATTTCTACTGTTTACCATTGCGATTGTTGCAACGAAGAAAAGAAAAAAACAATTGCTGCCGTGGTCATTTTCCAGTTGTAAAAACTGTGTCTGAGTATTATCAACCGCTGTGCTGTGTTTTGGTGTTTTAGAGAAGCCCTCAAATGTATTGATCTGTTATTGCAACTGGACTTCCTGGATTGAATTTCATGTTTTCATCGGTACCTGAAGCAACGTAGCCCCTGCATCGTTTTAATGCAGAGGTGATGTGGGTCTGAGCGCAGCCTTAGCGGGCATTCCAAGGAAAAGAATTATCATATTTCTCAAAATGTCAAACTATTCCCTTTATGGGGATTTGGATGTGACAGGATGCATACATAATACACAGAAGGCAGTAGTGGGGTGTAGGTAGTCAACAGTGGCCCAACAGCAAAGTTTCGCCCTATGGCCCCAAAACAAGTTAATCCAGTAAACCCTTTACATACAGTATGTTGGCAAACAGCAATTAAATTAAAGTTACAACCTATTGTGTTGTCATTGTTTACTTTTACTCTACTTGGATTGCATAATAGTCAATAGTATTGTATAATATTTTCCCTCTAATACATGGTAAAAATGACGAAAAATTTGATTGAAAATTTAGAGCATCCACTAGATGTGAGAAAAGAAGGTGAGCGTCAGCAATTATGGTTTTAACTGGAAAATATGTTTCGTCATTGATAGACTTAAAAATAAATCCGTAAAGTAACAGAAAAAGTTCTGGCAGCTAATTACTCGGACTTTGCACCAGAATTTAAAAAAACAAATGATGTGCGTTGACAGTATAACTACATTTCTGTTATTCAAAATTCTCTGCTCAAAAGCTGCTCGGTTAGTGAACTTCTGAAAACGTTAAATAAAAACTTCCAAAATGTCATAAAAAGCAACAAAAACGTTGTAAAAGGTGTCAAAAAAATTTGAAATCCCCCCCCTTCCCCCACCCCCGACAAACGGCACTTAAAAAAATGCCCAAAATGGACAATTTATGTTAAAATACACAGACATACAACTGTTAATACACAGATATTTCTTTGCTTGATTTTGAGAAGATGGATAGATTGATTGATTGATTGATTGATTGATTGATTGATAGATAGATAGATAGATTTATTTGATTGATTGATTTATCAGGACACAATGGAAGGTCCATAGTACAGTAAAAAAAGATCCAATATATACAATAATATAGCAATAAATATTATAAAAGTACAATTCATATAATTTAAAAACAAGGTCAGCAATCTTCACGTGTAATATACAAACATGAGCGCCATTGTCTCCACAGTCTAGATGCGAACCTGACAGAGCTAAGATCAATGTGCACTAAAGCCTGTATAATTTTCTGAGACTGTCATCTAGCACATACTGTTTATCGATAAATAAGCTTTCTTATAATGTCGGAACAGGTAGGCACACCAACGCTGACAACCATTTGGCTAGCACTACAGCGTGAATAGATAGATGCACCTTTTCAGACATTAACATCAATGCCTTCTATTTATAATTCCTCCCTGTCAGGATAATTAAAGGCGTGATGAATGGCTATTGAGGACTGCTCCTGTGAGTGGCTGTTTTAGTGGTCATTAACTCCCAAGACGGTGGCCAGGTCACCTCGGTTTTATATGCCCTTTGGAAGTTCAGGCAGAGAACAGCTGCATTGATCTGCTGGTCACCAGGCCTCCGAAAATCAAATGCATCCGGGGAATGTAAGGTGGATCATTGTAAATCTAATCTGCAGGAGTGGGCGAGACCCAAACCCTGAGGTCAGCTCCCGTACAAACAGCAGCCTCTGAAGTGACTCATCACAAACAGTCCTATATGCCAGTGATTCTCAACTGGTGGGTCGTGGACCCGTTTTGGGTGGGTCGACAGCTGGTCAATAAATAAATATGACTATTTAATGTGCGTCTGATTTTTGACTTGTTTTTATTTTGGAAAAAAAAAATATTTGGACAGTCATGTGTCAGAGCCCTGCAGCATTCGGAGCCATGCAGCAGTCTAGCACCGTAGCCGTGGTAACCATCATTTGTGTTGATGTTCGGAGGCAAGATAATTTGTAATTATTTTCTGCAGTTTTGTTATTTAATATATTTAAGTCACTTTTGTCCATGCAGTTGTCATGTTCCTCCTGAGTTTCTTATTAATGTTCTCTGAATTGCACTTTGCACATGTAAATATGTGCGTTTATGTAAAAAAAAGGCTATTTTTGAAAAATAAATTTGCTTGGTTTGACTTCTATCAAAGTGGGTCGCGACTTAATGACCATGGGGAAATGTGGGTCACAGGGTGAGACCAGTTGAGAATCCCGGCTATATACAAATATTGTTTTCCTTTTTATCTTTTAATCAACTTATGAGACTTTAGGTTAATCTTGGTGCCCCCTAGTTAATATAACTGATACAAAAAGTGATACCAATAATTCTATTCTCTATCAGCTTCTTTTACTCTATAACAACATTAACACATTTTCATAAAAAAACGGAGATAAACAATATTTCTTCTTCTTCTTTAAAGACTCTTTAAAGAAAATAGCAAACCTAATCGATTCCCACAGGGAAAAAGTTGAAATTAGCAGTATAGAAATTTGATATTTTAAGATGGAAGGTATGCTGTACGCCTTGACTTTGTTGTAAAGCAGAGATCCTCAATAGGGGGTACTCAAAGTTGCTAAAAATATACATTGACCTAAATCCAACATATTATTAGTAAAGATAACTCTTTTTTTTTTTTAATGTACACAACATTGATGTGATGATACTGGCCTAGCTAAGTTTAGAGGATTCCCTATGCCACATTTTAACATTAAAACATGATGCATAATGTAGTAAGTATGTAGTAAGGGGGTCTCTGCTGCGTCTCTCTTACAGCTAAGGGGTCCTTGGTCTAAAAAATGCAGAAGACCCCTTTTTATAGAGCGTCCCCCAGCTGTTGATTATTTGAGCATCATCTGTAAACTTAGTTGGGTCATCTTTACAGTATGCATGCATGTATCCTGACAAAGACCCAGTGATGTTAGTAGAGTGTTTATTGAATACATGTAGTAAGCCACAAAGCACCGTTATTTTGTCTTTCTACTTGGTGCGTGGCAACAAAATACTCATACTCATGAAAACCACACGCTTCATGTGGTCTTATGTATCAGTAACAGAAGTCCAAAGGTTTTGCCAGAGAAAAGAATTTGAGGAACTTTTGTTCCTCCTATTTAAAGGACTTGTCTTTCAGAGCAACTTTTTTTTGTGTCTTGCTGGCCTTTAGGCAGGGCGAGGCAGCTGGTTTTCAGGTTTTAGCAGGCCGACGCCCCGAAGCTCTGGAATAAACCGAAAAGGAGGGACCTCCATTAACTTATACCTTCTTTTCTTCTTTTTTTTTTAACAGTCAATGGAGGATTCATATCTCTTGTTGGCTCTTGTAAGTGTATTCAATAGAGGCAGCGGGACAATATATGTTCTGTCTGCAGAGAGATGGTGAAGGTCTTGAAGTGCTTTAACAACACTTATCATCCTTTCTTCTAATAGGAACGGCCAATTGTTCTGTATTCACAAATACTTGACTTTAAATCCTTGGGAAATCCTACTGTACATGTTTGTATAAATTTGGAGGAGAGCTAAAGGCAGTGTGGCCTATTCCGGTTTTTCTTCAAGCTCTTTGTTTGTTTGGAGAGTGGAGAGGTTTGGCCTATGTGACAGTGTGCAGAGGGGGGAGGGGAACTCAAACAAAAGAAGTGCCCTTTTGTTACTCTAATGTTTAGGGAAATGCAGAAACCCAAGTCACAAAACAGCTCATTCGGGCTGACATTGTATCAAATTAGCATTTAAGCTAACACATTGGGCTTGTTTAAAAGGGCTTTGCTGCCTGTTTGTCAGGAGCAGGAAAGCCAAACCTAACCCTCCGGCTGCCTGAGGCTAATTTAACTTTCACTTTAAATACACTTTTCATGTCCGATGGATACAACAACATGCTTTAGGAGTTTGTCTTTTAACGTCAGTGTCAAATGAAGTTTAATTATTCATTTGTCCAAAGTTGCGTAGATAGCTCAACAGTTTCTATTCGCCAGGTCTTTTAACAGCAGAAGTAGCTTTCTAAAGTTAGTTTAATATTGATCATTGTGTGTGATGTTCTAAATGTATGATTTATTTTTTGGAAAATATAGATGACCCTTTTTTTTTTTTTTTTTTTTTATGGGCTGCACTTTTATTTTGGAATCAAACTCTCGGACAGTTCTACTGTGGTGTAGGGTTTTCTTTCAAATGTTTTTTGATTGTGAAGCATCACTTACAAAGATATCTAAAGTAGGGTCAGGTTGTGGTGTAGGATTTTAATTAGTAAATCACATTCACACATAAATGAGTGGGATTAACTGCAATCTAACTAAAAATTGGAACTGCATGTATTAAATGATTGCCTGTTTTTTCTTGCTGCATGTGCACATACAGTACAGGCTCCCCAAAGGCCCACAAATCAAGAGAACACCTGAGGTGAAGAACCTGCACTAGTTAAACAAATTGAAATTAAAGTGATCACTCATGTATGGACACAGTATCAAAAACCGACATCGAAAATAATCAAAAATGCTTTTTATTCAGCAAAAATGATATATACCAATGTCATTGCAAGTCAATTCAACTTTAATGTCAATTCTGCAATATGCGTCTGACACACAGAGTAATGGAAAATATGTTTCTCTCTGACCCGGTGCAATATGGACACTATAATATAAAAGATAAGAAACATATACAAAAAAAGATAAGTAATGTAAGAAATAAAAAGATAAGTTATATGTACAAATAATATAAAGAAAGACGAGTCATATTTACAATACAGTAATACATTCTAAAAAAAAATGCAAATATAAGGTAAAACCTAACAGTATAGAAAACTAAAGATAAGAGAGATTAGAGAGCCTGTCCGATGTGAAGTAGAATATGTGGTATTAGTATTAGCATTGTGTCCGACGGGTGTAGCAGCACTATATCCTACATGCCCTGAGGGGCCTGAGGGGTCCCCCAACCCCCCCCCCAGCCTCGGGCTCAGTCTTTAGGTAGCGCCTCTCTCCATATGACGGCAGATAACCAGCGGAGGCTCAGCGCCACACCGGCTCCAATTGACTTCAAGGTTAAAGGCAACATGGTTGATTATGCCGTTCATCTTCGCCGCATGGGAGGAAAGGTGCTAAGGTCAAGGGTGACATATGGCAGCAATGCCCCCCCCTACACACACACACACACACACACACACACACACACACACACACACACACACACACACTCACACTCACACTCCCTCCCTCCCACCCCCGCGCAAGGCTCTGGTTTGACTTCCTATTACTATCGACAAGCAATGTTATGTCATTCGGACTGAAAATATGTCAACAAAGCCTGCTCCTGAATCTGTTGGTATGGAGCAATTTTTTTATTGTTTGCATTCAAATAAATGTCAAGAAAAGTGTATTTCCTGCTGGGTTTACTTACAATAACCTTTTGAATAATACCAGGAATGTAATGGGGAAATTAAAAAGCTGGTTAAACTATGAGAATTTCTGGAGTTAACATTTATGTCAGCTTGAAGAACTTCTCTGAAAATCTGCATGTGTAGAGTAGGTTTAGATCAGTTTACTCTCCGGTATTCCCCAGGCCATTAACTCATGGTGAACTGTAAAGAATATTAATGCTCAAAATCTGCATGTAAACACGTATGCAATTACAACACCTTGGCTGGGTCCTTCCTATAAGCCTCCCCTGCCTTTGACACAGTGACATATGGCAGTAGACTCTTATGGTATTAGTGTAAAGTAACCTGGGAGACAGCGAGACTGCCTTTGATCACACCAACAGGATACACGTGTCCTCATATTTCTACCTGCTTACCAGCTCAGCTGCTGTTTTCTGTGAATCCTCCCGAGCCCAGCGGAATGGCTCTGTTCTCTCTCTGACTGTATGCATTCACATGCCAATCTCTATCTATCTATCTATCTCTCTCTCTCTCTGTTGTGTTTTGAATGTGAAAAGCTTCTTATATGTGACTTAATGCAGCCGGGTCATTAGCATTCTCATCAGGGGTTGGGCCCGGGGGGGGGGTTGCTGTTGTGAGAGTGAACAAGTGGTGTTAGTAGGGTGGAGCTGTGGAGAGGGTGGGCTGGGAGACTCGAGACAGGCTTGTCCACTGTAATGCGAGGTGAGGATCAGGTAGAGAAGTGGCTGCTGGGTACACAGAGCATCAGGTTGTGCAGTAGAGTTTAGGGACACTGGATGCTTCTCACTATGGCCCCCTAACCAGGACGCTGGAGGGGATGAAGGAAGAGAACCCACTGGATGGTAAGATGCTCTTACAGGCTTAAGGCTGGTTACCACAACACCAAAATATGGGCAGAATCATGTCAGAAAATGTGAAGCTCAATGTGTTAATTTTAAATTGGATGGCCGTTCAAGTCAAAGGTGCAAGTAGGAAACTGTAGGATTTCTGCAACCTAGTGTTTGTACGGGCTGGAATTGTTTGTTTGTATGCTTTTTCCAATAGTATTGCCAATGTGATAGCCACACATATTTTGTTGTCTTACTTACTTACTGCATTATAAACAAAATGGGGAAAAAATACCAAAAGAAGCACGAAGAACTTTTTCTTGATAGAATCTAATCTTAAATTGGCAACGTCTTGATTGAACTGTCTGATCAAAGAATAAGTCAACTAGATACTTACCAGACATGGAATGCATTCAGCACTTGACAGTTTTTGATCGATGTGTCTGTGCCAAAGACCCATTTCGGTCAGTACTAAAAATGTATTGGGGTTCAATACCCAACCCTAGATTTTGTAAGATGCACAGGTTCGTACTTCACCTTTTAACATTGTTTGTTGTGTATATTCATGTTCAAAATATGTTGGGGTGAGTAAATGTATCTTTGAAAAATAGAAATAAGCCTGCAATCGCCAATAACGCCAGTTATTCTCATTATTAGATAAACTATTAATTTTTTTTTAATCAAATGCACCTAAAGTGATGTCTTCACATTGCCCATTTTGTTTAACAAACGGGAAAAAAACAAAAGTTTTTAGATATAAAACAGGGGAAAGCAGCAAAGCATGTCAATGGAGAACCCATAATCTTATTGATTCTGATCAAAGCAATAATTGCTTCTGTGAATTGCTTTTTAAAAAATTTTAAAACATTATTTATTAGCCTTTTTAGAATGTATTTTATCATAAGAAAAATGGACACAAAGCATTTGGATAGAGAGGGGTGACCTGCAATGAAAGTCCTGCCCAGAATCGAACCAGGGACACTGCATTTAAATACCATACCTAATACCTAATAGTGCTAGTTACTGAAATATAGTCATTTATTACCTTATTAAAAAAAATAACTAAATACCTTTACTGATTACTTCCGCCAAATCGAGTAATGCCTTACTGTAACTTTTTAGTTACTTTTTAAGTGTCTACTTTGAAATGCTGCCATTGATAATGTGCCTGTAGCTCTCATTTCAGTAGGCTTCTGTTGTTATACGCCGGCATCATGCCTTTAGTCTTGTGTCTGTGTGTATTGTCAATAATGTCAGCCAGCTGCTAAAATACCTATTATCAGTTTACTCATCACTTATGGTGGTGGTGGTAATACACTGGCCGACGTTTTGGTCAACATGACACGGCAACATGTGTTTGGGAATTAACGTAGCTACGCTGAATGCCTTTGTAAACGTCTCAGTCCAATGACTGTATAAAACAGAGCAGTCAATAAAGGTTTGGTTTAATAAAAAAAAGAAAAGGGAATCGCCACAAGAGTAGAGGACCTGGAGCATACAGAAATGTGCACAAAAAAAATAAGAAGCTAAGTTAGGGTCCAGTAGTAGCATATGCAAGATTAGCTGCAGGCAGACAGACACCCAACAAGCAGATACAATACACACGACCAAACGCATGATCCCTTCCAGACTTACGTCTGGCAGATGGGGGAGATAATAACCAAGAAACAATCCTTTCGGTAACCGTAATTTAATTACTTATTTAAAAGATAATGCGTTGGCGTACTAGTTGCTGCCAAAAGTAACAGTTACTGTAACACCTTCCAATTTAGACCCCTCCACCAGGATTCCCAATGAATTAATTATTTAACTAATTAAAAGAATGACTAAATGACTGGTCATCACATTATTTCAGCACTAGTATATGAAATAAGTCTGCTAAATCTATACCTTGGACCACATCATTATCCTTCCAATATGTTTGGTTACTTGCATTACATGACCCGAAATCCATGAAACATCAATGTGATCAAAAGAAGTACACATTTATGATGTAAAGTTGCACTTACAATTAGTAACTGCCAGCATGTTTTCAGAAATATCCTTGACATTACATTTGCTGATGGAGAATAGTAGTTCCTGTTGATTGAAAACATTGTCCAGGCAGTGTCCATGTTGGACCACAAGAGCACACCCACGTTTGGCTGGGAATATCTGAATGCAATGTTCATCCTTTATGGAGGAATGTATCTGAGGAAGAGCATCCACCTCAGCGTTTCTGTTGGCCTCCATCTCATTGGCCCTCTGCTCCTTTTGCTTTCCACTCCGCTCAGTTTGTAATAGGGCTGTGCAATTACTCTCAATGTTAATCGTGATTACGATACCAAAAACAGATTAATCGTAAAACGGTTATTTTGCACATTACGTTTTGCAAGTTGACTGTTATTTTGTCTTGTGTTCTGAATGAAAACAAAAGTTTTAAACGGCAAACGTATGAAGGGAAATTCCACAGATCAAGGTGTTTTCACTGTTGATTTGTTTAACTGTTTTTTTTAAGTTCAATAATTGCGATATCTTTCCAAAAAGACAACGAGTAATCGTGATTTAAATATTGACCAAAACAATTGTGATTATGATGAATTTCTTTTCATAATCGAGCAGCCCCCAGCTTGTAACCAAGCAAGCGGAGAAACCAGCTTTACTCTTCTTGCCTTGTGCACTAAGTGCTTCAATTAGTTAATGTTTGTGTGTCTTGTCAGCTTGAACCTGTGTTTATGCTTAGCAGTGCACTTTGGTCCCACTCAGAAGTGCCAGAGGCATTGGTCGAGGGGAGGGCAGGCTAATTTGGGCGAGGGCTGGGAGTGCCGGCTGGGGAGTATAGTATTGTTGAACGGCAGCGAAAATAGGACTATCAGTTCCACTCAGATAACCCCTAGCTGTCATTGGACCTCAAACCAAGCTGTGACCCCGGGGCTTGAACTCTGCGGTCATGTGACCGGGCAGTAAAGTGACCAGTGGTGTTGCTCCACTCTGGCTTTGGTCAGAGAGGGACAGGCTGTTGAGGAAAGAGGTTGCTGGGAGAGAGAGAGAGAGAGAGAACAGAGGCAGAGAAAGAACAGAGAGTCATGAAGCGACCAGGCCCAGTGGCTTTTTCTTAGCCTAAGTCCGAGCTTGAATGGGGTCCAGGCAGACTGGGAGAAGCATGAAATGGATACATGGGAAGGTAAGCCAGCAGAGAAGGCTATTGCTTTTATTTATTTTTTAAATGGGTCGTACTTAAACTCACCATAATTACGTGTGCATGGGAGAAGAGAGTTGTTTGTAATTAAGCCGAGAGAATGTAATAGTCTGTTGTATACCTTTTTTGTTTGTTTGTTTGATTAGGGAGGCTAGTTCCTGTTATGTATTTATATGTCACATTAGTATATTGCTAGTCCGTCAAACATAGATCCATATCCAACCGGTTTCTGCAATATATTTGAGAATTATATTGCCTTGGAATTACTATAAATGAATGTAAAAAAAAAAGAAAAGAAAAAGCCTAATTAGTTCCGGTATCTGCTGTGCTCTAGATCCTCGCTACAGTTTGGGTAAACAGATGCTACATTGCTTTTAGATTTGCGCTACATTTGATGGGATTAGCCCTTTCTGCAGAGCGTTGTTAATGATTCTCAGGCCATGGCTAATGAGCTGAAAGATATTCCAGCTTTTCACAGGGTTCGTTGTGATCGATGCCTTCAAGTGCTATGTTTATGTGTGTGTTATGACGTATCTCGGTGCGCCTCCATGTGTATTGATCTTTGGTATGTGCCTGTGGGTTTGTACAGTGTTGATATGATCCCTCTGCTGGCCAGTCACCACTAGCCCTGAACTGAGAGTACTTTCACATATTGCTATTTATTGCCCTTTTTGTTACGCTTCTTTCTTTGTTTTTTACTTCCATGCTGTTTTGAGCCATGGTGTAGTTTTTTTCCCTGAACGTTGTTTATGACCCTCAACCCAAATTGCTTTTGGCTCATCTGTTAATTTTTCACTTCATTTGGTTGTTATTATCTAAAGTACTTGAATAAAATAACCTTCCTTTGGCAGTTTTCGCACTACAAGCACCCACCCCCGGTCCTCCCCTTGTATTCCAGGAATTTGGAACGTGACCCTCTCTCACTCTTTTAAGATATATAGTCCACATGGCAAAGCAAAGTGTCCTGGACTGCTCATCACTGCTGCATGTCCTTACATAAGCGTTTATCTCGCAGTTTATTGATTGTAGTGTTCACTCAAATCATTTTCGTCATAACTTGCTAATCCTCGACACGAAATCGCCACTCGGGGAGTTTTAAAGACCATGAAAGAATTTCTGGTAGTAATGTCCTTCATTCGATATTTTCCCTTCAAGGACGTGCAATGTTGCATGTGGAGGAACTATGTTGCTGTATTGGTCCCCCTCCCCCTCATGCTAATCCCTCTGCCAGCAGCCATGTTGGTTGTGCTCCAGCTAAGGGAGGGTTAACTCCACACGTACTACTGCTAACACTCACCACATCACCTTCATTCTGCAGGAAGGCCTATACTGTTTTGATGTTGTTCTGTATTTTTTTTGGAAAGGATGCATTCATTCGGGGGAAGCAGAAACAAAGCACAAAAGGCAGACAGAGAGAAAGAGAGAGAAAGGGAGCATGATAAGTTGTTTATGTGGATGTAGGTGCTGGGGAACAGAAGCTGTGTGAAGATCAATAGTAACCATGGGGGAGGTCAGCGACTCCTGTGACTCTGTAATGCACGCCTATAAATAGCCAATGACAGGGGCTGCTCATTCCAGCCGTGCATGCATGCTTCTTCCTTTTCCTAATTTCACTGAAACGTATCCATTAGACAAAGCCTTGTCTAACCAAACACCATGCACACACACACAAGTCCATCATGTTGCAGATCATTGTCTATTTAAGGGTGTGTTATTTCAACTGCCCTCCCCCCCCAACACACACACACACATTTTAACAATGTATTAAGTCCATTTGAAGGGAACAATTTACAGGGACAGAAATATTATAGGTGCATACATATACAAAATCACACACACACACACACACACACACACACACACACACACACACACACACACACAGGATTGAATTAATCATTGCGCATTGTTTTTTTCTTTTTGCTTATTGTTACGGAAGGACATGTCTGCCTCAGATGATCTGCTGAGCCACAACAAGCTCCACATTTTAACGGTGGACTTTTTACAGTGTTTGGGTCAGTCCTGCATGGGAAATATCAGTGGGAGTTTATCCTGCTGGCTCTGAGGTCTCTGGGAAGTACCTCCCCCCTCCCCCCCACCGTTAATGTAGGAGAGACTCAACATTCATTAACCACACTTTTATATGAGTGTGTATCACAAAGCCTGGGCTGTAAAAGTCACCACATGGTTTATATCAGCATTAAAAAGGAGCTCAGGGCCAAAAAAAAAACCAGTTTCTGCTGTTTTTTTTTTAAGTGGTTTTAATGTTCTGCAAATATTAGGAAAGAAGGAACTGGCCACAGGCTTAGACCAGTTAAGTCTAACATGCATCACTTCCACAGTTTGTCCTCTTTCTTTGTTAGTATAAAATGTTGGTATGCTATGTATTACACAAAAATGTTATGGACACAATCGATAAAAAAAGTAACATACAAACTTCATTAACCGTAGAACACTAATTGAATTGAACAGCGTTCCCATTCAAGCGTACTAAGCATGTTTTATTCTTCCAGGATTGTTCATCTGGTCCAACACACCAAACTCCATTTACTTTTTTTTTTTTTTTCTTCTTCAAATTAACAGTAAATAACCGAAAACATTAAGTAGCATGTGATTTTTCTTTACTACGTTTTAAGTAAATCCAGTCTTATGTTTATAAAGTGACAGATGTTAATGAACTGACATCAGTCATAAAACATCTTGTACGGAAATTGTTTAGGCTAATGCCAATTTCCTGTTTTTGGACGCTTCAGTCACTTTGTTTTCTATATTGAAAACGACAAACCGTGTCAAAAGATGTTGCGAAAACTACCAAACAATATTGTCAAAACCTATTGTGATTCACTTAAGAAAATATATATATGTTTGCTTAATAATAAGGGCTGGGTATTGAATCTTAATACTCCTTTGGTATTGACCGTAATGTGTCGTGTAGTGAGTATCAAAAACTGTTAACTACCGAATTTGGCGTTGAATGTCGGGTCAGATTTATTGTATTCATTACTTATGTGTTGATCAGATTGTTCCTGAGGGGTTTTAGACTTTAATTTATATCATTGGAAATTTTAGAACTTACACTTCAACTTTTTTTTTAGAAAAACAAAAGTTTGTCACAGTAGGGTATCGGCACCCATATGGGCTTTGATTTCGAAGTAATATTGATTTTAAAAAAAAAAAAAAAAAAAAAAAAAAAAAGAGTAACTCGTGCACATAAATTTAGGAATGTAACAAGCATCTTCACCAAAGTTCTCCCCATGCAGACATACATTATTTGGAATAAAAAATAAAAAATAAACATGTAAATGATCTTATTAGATGCAAACAAAGCTGTGACAGTGAGCCAGACTCCTACAGCCGAGGCTTTTCCCCCACATTATTCAACAAATATTAGCATAACATTAATATGTAGCCTATCTTTGCTGTGGTTTTACTCAATGCTAATGATTTAGCCTCTAAGCCTGGGTGTATATTATCAAGACAGCAATGTCAACAGGTCGCCATTGTCTCGTTAACGAGCCCGATCTGCAACTCCATGAACGTTGCATGTAAGATTAACATCACAGCGTGGGCTGCCAGGAATGCTGCATCTGAGTCAGATGCTTTTAACCCCTGACAATGTGTTAGATGTGTGGTGTCCATGCACATACCAGTCAAGTATGGGGGAAGGGGGGGGCGGCTGCTCCCCTCATTCACCCCTAGGTAGGAGAGATAAGTTAGATAGGAGGAGAAGAGATATGAGGAAGGGAAAGGGGGGAGAAAGGCTGGGAGGGAGGGAGGGAGGGTGCCAGCAGCGGAAAAATACTGCAGATTCCTCCAACCCCCGCTCCCTGTCTCAGCTGGGCGTGATTGTGACGGAAAGCCCGAGACAAAACCTGAAGAGAAAACCCCTTCAGCAGCAGGCCTTGTTGCTCTTGTCAGCCACTCAAAAGGCTGCTTTACACTATCCAGCAGCCTTTTGTGTGCGTCGGGTGTGGACAATAGGGAGATTTGGCCCACGATACATCTCTGTTCTCAGCATGATGCAGCTCACAGAGGGTCAAAGAGATGGGGAAACCTGGGCACTTTCCACATAGGAGATCATGGAAAAAGTCTCAAGACAGCACGCGACTGATTTCAGCCTCAAAGCATGCTGAGCTTTTACATTCATACCCTTTTCCTCTGTGTGAAGAGACCATTTCTCATAGTTTACATGACGAGTGATGCACTCGATCAGCTGGGTTACAGTGAACATTTTGGGAGCAGTGGGAAACGGGAGCGCTGTTTGTCTTTGCCAGTGACAGGGGGGTTAAAATGCTTGACTTGCATTTCCTGGTTTGTGTTTGGAATTTTGAAACTAAACCCAGGCTGACCCCTGGGAAACAATGCAGCCTTTAGTGTGTGTGTGTGTGTGTGTGTGTGTGTGTGTGTGTGTGTGTGTGTGTGTGTGACACAGAGCATCGGGGGTTTTCTGCACCCAAGCTACAGCAAGAAATGGGGTGGAGGTCAAGATGAAGCACTGCTTTTATAACTCTTTATCTTCGCCGCAATTTTATGACCTCGCGATAAATTCACAAGCTAAATATTTCATTTAGAAGTTATTTGAACAAAAACAGCCTTTCCGCGAGTGAATAAGCTTGCACCAAAATTGCAGAATGTTCCAATCTCATTCAAAATTCGTACTTGATTGAGGGAACGTTTGGCCAGCTGCAACTATTTAGCCGTAACCTCTGAATTTAGCAACAATCAAAATCCTAACAATGTCATCTTCTATGCAAATCAACCTTAAGTGCTTACAGACTTCACTAGCATGTAGGACACGTAAGCAGGATCCACTATCAGCTATGTATAATCCAATTCCAGTGTTAAAATAATAAATACATTAAATGGGTACTTCAGCAATGTAGTTTTGCGTTTCTGTAAAGTTGGAGGATTTACAGACAGCAGATAAATAAAATGGACAAAATGGAAGCAACGGAGGCTTAGCCTACATCCACACTACTACGTTTTTTTTTATTTTAAACCGCCGTATTAAAACGATGTCCATCCTCACAAGCATATTAGCACCGTTTCAGAACTAATCTCCCTCCATACTAACACACCTGAAAATGCATATCACAGACAATTCACGTTCACTGGGCATTGGCGTATTCAGTGTAGGGCCAACAGCAAGGATTCTTTTGTATAGTATCAAAGCTTTTTTTTGTCTTATTTTAATTTATTTACCTTGTATAATCTTTTTCTGTTTTTGTCGGTGTGCTTTTCTTTGCCCTTAACTCTTTTTACTTGACTCAAAGAGCCTGAACAAGAATTCCCATGTGTCTGGACTGTATTGTCTATGCACCAATGGCAAATAAAAATCTTGAATCTTGAAGGCCAGAAACGGCTGTAATTCATTGTCCATATTGAATTTACCAGTCAAGGCTGATGACAGCAGCAAAAAGTTGAGACGGATTCAACTTTTGGAGAAACGCAACCTGACGTCTCTCTGCAATGACCAATCATGTCACTGACGATCAGACGAGAGAGCGCCGTACAGTAAACGGGAAACATTCCTGCCTCTATTGCTGCCTCAACAAAGATTTCAAACACTGAACCCACCAGGAATTAGTGTAACAGCGTACTGTTTCCTGCAACAACAAAGCATAGTCCCTCCGTCACTTTTTTCAAACACTGAACATGCGGTCGGAAACGTCGAGATCTATAAGCGATCTGACGGAAAAACAACAATTGTGAAGAAGTTAAGTTAACTTGTGCTGCATTAGGGCGTTTAACAACACAACAGGACGTCACACAAATGGGCCATTTGGTGACACCCCCACACACCGCCGCACAACCCTGTGAAGAATTGCCGGATCACTTTCTTTGGTCTAAACGCGGCCTTAAGCTTACAAAAACTCTGCATCCTACATTTCCCACAATGCAACTAATAGCATCCTTTTGTTAGACCCTTCCTGCCTGGTAACCGCCCACGTCTTTCAAATTCCACATCCCCAGTTTGTAACACAGGCTCTGCTACAGCATGTAGTCTCCAAGCCCAAGCTGAGATAACCCTGATGATGTTATCGTGTCACTGTTATTTTCTCAGACTTAACAAAGTTCCTCTACAGCCACAGAAGACATTAGACATTTGTTTTCACAGGCTGAGTAGTACTCTTCATGACTAGTAAAACATGTAAAGCCTCTGCTGCCTCCATCTATCAGTTCTAGTAATAACCTTCTAGTAAAGCACCATGTAACCCCTTGTAATACACATCTGATGAATAATGTTTTTATAGATCAGATATGACATATGAAATGGTTTACACAGCACACCACCCAAGTTGGTTGTAAAGGGTAATTCACCCATATTCCTTAATTAGTCCCATGTTTTCAGATGTCTGTCTCAGACTTAGACTTTGTTCTAAGATATCTACTGCCACTACAACAGAGATGAACTGAATTTCATTGATGATGCGAATAAACAAAAAAAAAAAAAAAAAAACATTTAAAAACAGCTATGTGTCTAAAACAATGCTCCAGTTAGTCAAGTGGAACTACGGTTTGCAAGGTATTTTCTATAGTAACTGGTACATTGTTTCTGGGGAACAAAAGTCGCAGTTAGGTGTAATTTTTCCTTCCTTATGCACCACAATAAAAAAAACAATTTCCTCTTCCATTGTATTGGTGTGGAGGCAGAAATCTCATAGGTGGATATCTCCAAACCTACCGCTAGGTATATGTGAGAACAATATGCGTTTGAGTAACTTGGGGTAAGCTGACCCTTTAAAAAATAATTGCACGGGATGTCAGTGTTTTTGCTACTTTTATCACATGCTTTTATTTTGGAAGGCCATTTTATTCTGAGTCTAGTTTTTGTATCTGTTACTGCAAAGTTAGGTTACATACAGTGGTGGAATGTACAGTAACTAAGTACATTTACTCAAGTACTGTACTTAAGTACAAATGTGGAGGTACTTTACTAGTCTTTTCTTTTCATGCCACTTTCTACTTCTACTCCGCTACATTTCAGAGAGAAATATTGTACTTTTTACTCCACTACATTAATCTGACAGCTTTAGTTACTAGTTACTTTACACATTACGATTTTTGCACACAAAAGACATGCAGTTTATAAAATATGATGTTTTTTTATAAATAAAACCAAAACAATGTATGGGCATACAAGTAAATATTAGACCATTAAACACCCAATTGTTTGGATCGTTTGCAGTTCCTAAAATCTGAGGATTATTCTGCATCGGCTACTTTTACTTTTAGTACATATTCCTGATGATACTTGCATGCTTTTACTCAAGTAACATTTAGGACTTTTACTTGTAACAGAGTATTTTTTACAGTGAAGTATTAGTACTTTTACCGAAGTAAAGGATCTGAATACTTCTTCCACCACTGGTTACATATTATCTATTTTACCAGACTGCCACAAACTCCGGGTCAAACATGCTGCAGACGGAACCTTTACCAAGTGAAACCCCTTAGAGCAAATGTCATGAATATTTAACTGTCATCTACAGGCAGGAGGAGGAGGAGTGATAGGACGTGACAATGTGAGATCAAGTGTGTTGAAGGTGTGAATCAGCCCGTTTTATATGGTGGCCATGCACTTGAAAGACAGGGTGATAGATTTGGCAAATAAGCCCGAGTGAAGGCAACTAATAGCCTTTGTGTTTTTGCCTCAATGAAGGAAGTCAGGCGTTTTCACATAGGGTGGCCAGTGAAATATATGGTTTTAATGTGTTCCCTGAATGAGCACATGGGCTGACAAATGGCTGGTTGGGGAGCTGATTTGATCTTCCTCATGTTTTATGATGCCAGGGTCTTCATATGGCCTAATGCTTAGCTTTACTTACAGTAACGTGTGCAGAGGTGATCGCTATACAGTAAAAGCAGGGTTGTTTTTTTTAGTTTTTTTTTTAGCTGAAAGTGTTTGAGGAGGATGGTGATATTGTTGAGTCTGCCTTCTCTGCTTCATTTTGAAGCATAGCAGCTGAAAAGCTCTTTGAGATTTTAGCTGAATCTGTGCTAAACTGATGCTCAACTCTTGTGCTCTGTGTTACCATGCCTGAAGTTCATTCAGAGCTAAAACTTAAAAAAAAAAAAATATATTATAAATTAAAACAAGGTTGCTTTTATTGAAAAGTTGTCAGGCATATTTCTGGAGCACTCTTTTACCCTTTTAAAAAAGGTGGTGATCCTCCAAGTAATGAAACAAATTCTGCTGGGCATTGTACCTGGATCAATTTAAAGCAGAGTTTTCTTCTTGAGAATAACCCAAGAAGACGATAGTCTGATCTGTCGATACAGTTTATTGCAGTCTACTGTTAATATTCAATAACTTACTCATACCTGCAGTTTTTCAAAGTTCTCCACAGTGCTGTCCCATGGGCAGAACAATGGGTGGTAAAGGGGTCAATTTAGTGAATATTGTCACACATAAAGAAGCAGTTACAGACTAGATATAGCACTATTGAAGTTGGTGTTCCTCTGTATTCATTTTGAAGAGTCTTCTGTGTTTCAGTTTTTAGAGAAATTACAGAACTCTTAATCCTTAAAGGCAAGTCCACACACTTGTGATCTTGTAAGTAAACTCTTTTGATTTAGGTACTATATAGGCATTATTTAGAGAGCAGAAACAAACAATGAATAGATTAATCAGCCAATATTCTGATTTATTTATTCATTATTATTTCTATTCGGATGATATTATTATAAGTAAAGTTCCAAGCAAAATGCCAAACATCCCCTATTGAGCCTTCTTAAATGTAAGGATGTGCTGCTTTTCTTTGTCTTATGCGATTGTAGAAATGAATATGTTTAAGTCTTTGACTGTTGGTTGGACAAAACAAAGTTTTTATAAAATGATAATGGCCATCTTTCACTTTTTTCTGACATTTTTCAGACCAAACAATCGGGGTGCAAAATTTACTTTTTTGGCCACACGCCAAATGGCTAGTGAATGTTCAAATTTCACCAGCCACTCAATAGTTTAACTTCACTTTTTTGGCTGGCGAGTGAAGGAAATCTACCAACCATTTGCATAATTTGCCGGCATTTGGCTGGTGGCTGGTGCTAATTTTGAGCCCTGCAAACAATTACTCAAGAAAATAATCGATGATGAAACTAATCATTAGTTGTATCCCTGATTATATCCTGTATTCTTACTTTTTGTAATGATAGAACAGTGTTAATCATCTCTGTAGAGTGTCTAGGTCACACTGTGTGCCTCAGCAAGGGTATTTCTGAGACTGGTTGGGCTTTCTCTCAGAGTCACCTTAACCTCTGTGCTATATAGAGTTAATCACCAAAATAGTTAAATTCTAATCCTAGGATGGGCTCACTGTGTGACACCCCATTGTCTCTGTACAGTGTGGTAGCCCCTGTAGGCTTCTGCAGGCAGCACATTTAAAACCTCGCACCATTTAAATGGTAATCTGTCCCTGGGCTTTAGAAGTCCTCAATTCACCATTCATTATCTGGGAGAGGCTTTATGCCATATACACCCCCCACCTCCTTCTAATTACCTTTAGTACATGAACCCTGCAGCCCCGCTATGAAAACCCCCTCTCTCTCTGGGAGGCTTAGCTCTCAGCTCAGTCACATGCCTCTGGTGAGCTGGCCCTTTAAATGATCTACACACAGAAAAACTCTAATCCTGCTCATTTGAATGTTAAGAGATGGTGTCACTTTGGCCTGTTTTATTGTCAAAATATTGTGCCTTTGAATCAGTGATGGGTGACTAGGTCAGCCATTGACAATGGTCCCAATATCAGGTTTCTTGTATCATGAGGTCAACAGTATCATCGTGTGTGTGTTTGTGGGACTCTTCAGCGGCGTCATCTTAGGGCCGGGCAATATATCGATGTTATATCGACATCAATATATGAGGCTAAATATCGTCTTAAATGTTGGATATTGTGATATGACGCAAGTGTTGTCTTTTCCTGGTTTGAAAGGCTGCATTACAGTAAAGTGAACTTACCAGACTTACTAGCTGTTTAACTATTTGCCTTTACCCACGTAGTCATTGTATCCACATTATTGGTGATTATTTATCAGAACTCTCATTGTGTTAATATTTTGTAAAACAAACACCAATTGTCAACCCTAAAATATCGCCACAATATCGAAATTGATGTATTTCGTCAAAAACATTGTGATATTTGATTTTCTCCACTCTTTTACATGATCATATATATTTTCATAGAATAATAATAATTAACAGTATATAACTTTGTTGGAGCAGAGAATGTCACATATAAAATGCAGTCTCGCATTCCCAGACCTTCTACCACAGCGCTGCGGAGGAGGGTCTGGCTAGTCCACACAGCATTCTGGGATAGGAGAAAAACGTGCTCTGGTTTATTGGCATTTCTTTAAACCAATCACAATCGTCTTGTGCGGCGCTAAGCGCCGGGCGTAGCAGGGTGCCGCTGCAAAATAGCCTCGGGAAGGAACTTGTTTTGGTGGAACATGTACGTTCAAATGTTGTTTTAGTCATGCAACCGAAAAAGATTGGACAGATAGTCTAGCTAGCTGTCTGGATTTACCCTGCAGAGATCTGAGGAGCAGTTAACCATAGTCCTCATAAATCAACCGGAGTTTAGAATTCCAACACACAGAAAGTGGAAGGTAACGGACATCTGGCCAAAATGAGTTTCAACCATTGGAATTTCCGCGGCACCGGAGCAATCCCGGAAGTGGAACGTCGTGGATATAGACTACATAAAATGTGATCCAAAAGCAGCATGTCTATTTCAGTCCACAATCTGGACCAATGGAGATTTTGAATGATAGCAGTATGTGATTCTTTGCCGCCTTATGTGTGAATAATGCCTTTAGCAGTACTGTAGTGTGACCGAAGCTTAAACTACATGATTGGAGTCAGTCAGTAGGAAAGAGATTTAAACCCGTCGGTACAGTCGGGGGTTTCAATCCCCAGCTTGTCTGCCTACATTATTGACTTCCAACCACAGAGTCCCATAGGAGGGTAAAGGTCCCCGTCTGTGTGCGGGGCAGTTTGTTGCATTACACAAGAGTCTTACATTAATCAGATGTCCAGGTTAATCTTCAGGCTCAGCAGGCAGCATTAACCTGCTGGACGGCAGCCTCAGACCTGTTATGTCTACTACATTCTCTCTACTCATGAGCAAGCTCTCTCTGAAAGCAAACATGCTGCTGTCCACATGCACATTCTTTCTTTAGTAGAGCATTAAAGCACTTTACATCCACCAACCACCAGTGATCCTGCAGGAGGCTTTTATCTCCAGCTCAAACACAAAAAAAAAAAACTGAGCTGTAAGTGTACCCAAGAAGAGAAGAATCACGAGCTTAAATGTTACATAATTCTACTTACTATGCAACAAAAGGTTTGACAGCAGTTCAAGCTATGTAGTAAGAGTTGGCTTGCTCACCTGAAGTAACAAAATTGAAAAGAGTCTGTGATTACAATAATTACACCAATAATTACATAAAATAAGTGAAATGATCTGTCTTGTTTTTTCATCACTAGAAGACAATACTGGGCTAAATGACTAATTACAATAAAGAATCTAAATTTTGCAGAATTTGTTTGAGATTTTGTATGTCATGCGATGTTCCCTGCCCCGCAAATATTCAGAACCACTGAATTCACTCACACCTATAGGGTGTAATAATTATAGTAATTATGCATGTCTGATATTATTTAGATTAGAAAAAAATCTCATGTACCCCCTGAAGTACTCCAAAGTACCCCTTAAGGACACACGTATCCCAATTTTAGAAACACTGGTCTAATAATGCGTGTCATTTGTACTTGGAGGTTGGATTGTCCGAGGTCAGAGTCGGAAACACGCCCCCCTGACCTCGGATTTCCGAGCTCGGAAGTCAGACACCCACAGAGTACCCTGAGCTAAGAAGTCCAACATGGCGGCTCCGTGCATCAACAGTAGTGAAAGCTGTGGTAACATACAGTTATAAGCACTAATGTCTTATTTGTGTCTCACTAAATCGTAACACTAAGTCGTACACTCGGTGCTGTCCATCTTCTATCTGTGGATGTGTTGTTAAGCAGTTTGTACGCACAAAAAAAACCAGCGTAATGCGTTGCTAACAATGACTAACCTGGCTAGAGCTAATGAAAACAATGAAAAATACGACTGTGTGGAGCGCATTCAACTCGGGTGCGACGTCATTCCCAGCATCGGCTTCCGAGTTCCGTGGTAAACGGAACGCACTATGACCTATCTGGTCCTGATATGTTGGATCCCAGTGAAGCCTGCAGATCAGCAGCAGGCCACATTCCTGCTGCAGCTAGTATCTAGTTCTCTGTAACCATGGAGTCCAACCCATCTGCTCTCTGCGGCTGTTAGCAGGAGGTGTGTGTGTGTGTGTCTCTTCAAGCTTAAGACCGTGGACAGCAGAGAATATGTGCTCCGACTTAATTCTCGGCTTCCTCCGTGAGTTTGATTATGTGCGTTATGTAGCCTGGAGGTAGATGGGGGATTAAGAGAAGATTTTCCAACCGCCCTCTCAGTTTGCTGTCTTAACAGTTTGAGAGCACCTTCATGATTAGTAAAGTAGCTTCACGAAGAAGGTACTCAGTAATGCCCATCGCTCTTTGATCCTCTCCCCACCCTGTCACATATCTCTGCTCTCCCATACATCCAAAACGTCATTTTGAATCACTTTCTAAGACTTTGGCCCATTTCTTTTCTTGCCAGCTTAATGTCTCATTCTTCATGGTCAGCAAGCTGCCAGCCATGCACCCTTTATAAACCAGCATCACACCAAGTTTAATTCCTACTACTATTTTTGAATGTACTTTGTATCAGGACATCTTGTTCCACACGGTGTGAGCCCCCACTTCCTCTTACCTCAAGCCCCTAAATATCCCTTTGCATGTTCCAAATGACAGCCCTCATTCATTCATGTACCACAACGTGTGCGCTCTTTAAGGAAACAAAAGGTGATGGCTAATGATTGAGAGAGAGCCTGTATGGAACATCCAGGCCAAGAGAGGCTTGGCATGGGCCAGTCCTGAAAATTAGCCACCAATTGTAAGTAGGGCTTGGTATTGTTCAAAAATGTTCGATAACGGTAGCGATACCAAGATTGGGACTTCAATACCGGTTCCTAAACAATACTTTTTTTGTTCAATATCAATTTTATAGAACAATAAATAATTGCGACATTACGGCACAATTTTTTTTATTTATGTTCCAGCACCCTATTACGTGAGCTGTCTCTGGGTAAAGTAGTTTTTCCTGCGTGTCTTTACGACTTTGACAGCCAATCACAGACATTATTAGATCTTGGTAGAAGAATGCTGCATGGTTATTGGTTCACTGACGCTGATGAGATTTACTTCTTAGGTATTGAAATTGAGTACTGAATGACAAGGCATTTTTCGATACTTAAAGGGTAACTACCGTTTTTTCCAACCTATTTTCCTATGTTTTTGTGTCTAAGTGACTGATGGGAACAACAATCTTTGACATTGGTCCAGTATTAAGCGAAATGGCGAAGGCTCAGATTAATATTCTAAGTGTCATTGTGACATTATGGAAAGGATCCCTTCAAAGATAGACCTTTAAAACCTCTTTGAGACCTTTCTGTTTAACCAGAAACAGCTCTTCAGTCGCTAGGGTAAAACCACCAGACTCCATTTAAAAAAGCAATACTTTTAGCGTGTAAAGAGCCAACCTATTTTCACATGTAAATCGGTAAACTACGTGTTTATTTCAACCAAAACTAGAGTTGTGATGGTTGGAAAAGCGGACAGGTCAATCCGGACCCAGCCCGTAAACTCTTTGTTATGAATACTGTACTTTATGAAGTGTAACGTTTTCTACTTTTAAATACATTTTCTACTGATCAATACATTGTTAGTGAAGTTGAACAGCAGTGTAACGGACTGTAGATCTCCCTCCCCCTAAAAACATAAATAGGTTTGGACTTACAGTATTTTTACAACTGAAATACAGTTTTTTGTTATAAGAGAGAAAGTATAGGTACCGAAAAAAGGTACCGGTACCAAATTCCAGGTACTGGTAACGGTACTAAGGCTGACCAGGAGTACTCAACTTGAATGTGTGTTGCTTAACCCTTGTGTTGGCTTGCCGTCGACCATGCAACTTTTTGACCAAAACTTTTTCCCGCTGTTCACCCCGGCTTTTGTTGTTGTTTTTTTACCACGTTTTTGAAGCTTTTTCCAACATTTTTGTCACTTTTTTGACGTTTGGTCACTTTTCCCAAAGTTCTTTGTCACTTTTTCCCGATGTCTTTGTCGATTTCTTTTTCTCTGCACTTTTGACGTTTTTTTCCGACTTTTTTTCAACGTTCTCTTACCAATTCTTTTCTTCATATGCTATAACATTGAATAAAACTCAAATTCAATGGAAGTAGTGAAGTGATTATTTATTTGACTTGTGAAGAGCGTTGTACCGAACCATCCATGTTATTTTTGAAATGACAATTTGGGTGAAAAAAGCCACATTTCTGATATAGTAACTTTTTGAAAATAGGTCGAGGACAACAGGAGGGTTAAAAATTATAAGTTAGTTGATTAACTGTTTTTGTTTTCGCCAATCGTTCCGGACCCCTGACCTTAAAAAAAAAAAGAAAAATCAATTCTGACACGGGCCTTTGAGAGATACGTTTGAGAACCGCTGCTTGAGGAGCTAGATGGATAGACTGATAATAAAACTCTCCAAATTGTCAGTCACCAATTGAGTTGATTGACGTACAACATTTCAGACAGAGTACTATGTCTCAAAGCTCTTCAGCATGAAGAGGACGTTTCAAGTGATACTGCTGTTGTCAGAAGAAGAGAAAGGAGAGCCTGTAAACAAATCAGCCGTGTCGTTTTTAGCTCGCTGCCTCCTCTCATCAGAGCTGCTGAATAAAACATCCTCGAGACGTCTCCGCTGCCTGTCCCGCTGCCTGTTACACCTTCCACTTTCACAAAATAAGAGTTATAGGGCTTAAGAATCCTTTTGGATTAGCCAGCGCCTGGCTAGTGCTTAAGCCCCAACCGCCCCCCATGGTCTCAATTAAAAACTTGTGCCTCCAGCGAGGTTCTTGCACCTTTTTTTTTGTCACACTGTGGATGAATTAGTGTTAAGAGGTGGGTTGAAGTGGTTCTAAATAGGGCTGAACGATTAATCGTTTTCAAATCGGAATTGAGATTTGAAAGAATGCGATTAGCTAATCGTGAAGGCGGCGATTGTGCAACATTTAGTTGACTGTTTGGTGTAACATTTGGTTTAACATATTTCATTCCTATTTTTATTTTTATATTTTAGGGTTCAAGTGCTGGAATAATGTTGCATATCACAGATTGTTTACAGAAATGTCCAATTTTTTGTGTTGAATTCTTCCAACAAGACAAATTTCCTTTGGGATTAAAAAAGTCTATTTTATCTCATTTACAGTGGATATTTAATTTATTTTGTATTACTTTATTTAACATGATCATATAAGGTGCACTATGTAGATGCTGCTATTAAAGCTTTAGTGCGTAACTTTTTGGTTGTGTCATTATACTTGCCTATGTGTTCTTGTTTTATGTGTATGTGTTGTATTGTTGTAGCGTATCTTTTGTTTTAAGCCATCAACCTGCTAGGGACTGCAGATGAAAAATTAGCCCGCATGGCTAAATCTGGCACATTTACATGTTGGACTCTGTGCTCATGTTGATAAATGTGCATTCAGCCCAAGTTCTAAATGCATCCCTTTTCCTTTTTCTGTTCTGTCCCTTTAACAGATGATCCAGCGGACCAGCGTACTTGCCTTATCTGTGGAGATCGCGCCACGGGCCTGCACTATGGCATCATCTCCTGCGAGGGCTGCAAGGGCTTCTTCAAGCGCAGCATCTGCAACAAGCGCGTGTACCGCTGCAGCCGCGACAAGAACTGCGAGATGTCGCGCAAGCAGCGCAACCGCTGCCAGTACTGCCGCCTCCTCAAGTGTCTGCAAATGGGGATGAACCGCAAAGGTAACGCGTGGACACATCACAGGGACATTGTTTCCATTTGCATTTTTTAACACTTTAAAGCAGGGGTGTCAAACCTCAACTTCACTAAATTGCATCTTTCAAGTTTATTGTCATGTGCGTTTAAAAGTACAAAGTACAGAGATAATGAAATGTGTTTTGCCGTGGCCCTCTCTTCTCATAAAAAAACTACAAATATGATTTAAATACAATATAATGAAATGACCTGAATAAGTAGTACAATCTAATATGTTGTAGCAACCTAAAAACGATCGCAGCCATCAGGGCCACACTGGAAAAAGGCAATCCCATTGGATTAGATTAGATAGACTTCATTGATCCCAAATTGGGAAATTTCCAGCGCTACAGCAGCAAAATATAAGACACACAGCACACATACATACAATAATATACAAGAAATAATAAATAGGATAGAATACAAGAACAACTATTCCAAAAAAATATAAAAAAAATACAAAGGGAAGAACGTACACAGGTATATATACAAGTGGCGAATAAAAATGTACAAACCTACTTAAATAGTATTAATACAGATATAAGTATAACCTATGTTGGTACAAGTTGCATATTGTGCAGTATTTTGATGTGTGATCAAGATAAAGTTTCTGATCTTTCTGGAGTGGTTTACTGGTCTGGCCCACTTGAGTTCAAATTAGGGGGATGTGGCCCATGAACTTAAATAAGTTTGACACCCCGGTTTTACATCATTCTGTTGAGTAACCCCTAAAACTAAGCCGAATCAGCAAATATTTTTAGTTATGAAAACCTAAAACATGGCACATGCCAAGAGGGATTTTATCTGCTGCTAACGTCCTGGAAGGAAGCACCCTAACCATGGGACTTTCTTTGGCCTTCTGAGGGAATGCTGGAGATGGCTCAATCCGGTTAGTTAAGTACAACGCTGCCTCCCAGTGGGCGATAATCGTAAATGAGCCTGCAGTGCTCCTTCAGCCTGATAGCCTCATTTTATATGATTTATCCTCTAAATACTGTGATTTAAACTTGTGTTGACACGTGAAATAGATTCCTTTAACTTTTAGCAAACTGTTCCCGGGAAACGGGGGAAAAAAAAAAAAAAAACATCTTTGCCTGCCAACACAAACAAGGAAAAAGTTCTGTTTTGAAAAAATCCCCACATGGAAATAAATGATGTGAAGTGTAATTTGTTTCAGCCACTGGGTGGTGCTCTGATACTTATCCTTAATCATGTTCTGTTTGTGGACCATATGTAGATTTCTTTTTTTGTATTTCTTTTTGTCATGTAGCAATCAGGGAGGATGGCATGCCAGGAGGGAGGAACAAAAGCATCGGGCCTGTTCAGGTAACGTACCGCCTTCCTGTTCAATACTCGGCAGAAATGTTGTTTTTGTGACACTCGCTGACCCCCTGCCACTCTATACTGTACATATTATCGTCCCCCGAGTTAGCTCGCTGCGATTGCATTCAGAGCACAAACCATTCACTTAAACAACACTGAGTTTGAGTGCTGTGATGCTAATGATTTGAGTGTATGTAACGAGAGTGAGCCCTGACCTTGTTGTATCATCGGTATAATCATGTAGCCGCTTATTATTCCCTCTTCAGAGCCGGCTTCATTGTTAACACTGACGAGAGAAACAAGCGGTGAGGGATAATGTGTGACACAAGGCTAGGTAGGGATGTGGTCAATTCATTCCAGCTCAATTCAGCAAGTCCATTAAATAAAAAACGCCCGCTTCCATTTAAATACCTCCCTGGCATTAATAATGGAATGAATTGCTGTTTCAGTATGCGTATTGAATTCATGGAAATCAAAGTAAATTGACCCCCTGAGCCACGGATACAAGACACCACATTTAACTGGCATGCTGATGCCTTTCAAAACAGCTTTTTTTTTTTTTTTTTTTTTTTCCTTCGCAGAGCGGCAAAGGATTCCTTTATTTTTGGCTGTGTGTGTATCAGCCAATCAAACACACGCGCACACACAGCCACGTCCGAACATCGAACATGTAACACACACACACACACACACACCGCCTTGTCCGACCATGTAACACACACACACACACACAAACACACACACACACACACACACACACACACACACACACATACACACATACCGCCTTGTCCGACCATGTAACACACACACACACACATACACACACACACACAGTAACACACGTGCAAGCACACACACACACACACACACACACACTTCCCTGTCCGAACATTGAACATGTAACACACACACACACACACACACACACACACACACACACACACACACTCTTCCGTGTCCGAACATCAAACATGTAACACACACACACACACACACACATACACACACAGTAACACACGTGCAAGCACACACACACACACACACATACACACACAGTAACACACGTGCAAGCGCACACACACACACACACACACACACACACACACACACTTCCCTGTTCGAACATTGAACATGTAACACACACACACACACACACACACACACACACACACACACACTTCCCTGTTCGAACATTGAACATGTAACACACACACACACACACACACACACACACACACACACACACACACACACACCTTTTGCCTCCTTCTTTCTGGCTTCCTATTTCGCTGTGTGATTGTGCATCCTTGCTCTTCAACATTTGAGTGAAAAGCAGTGTGGTGCTAGTAGATGCTAATCCATTGACCTGAGATACACAGTCCAGTGCTTTTGGACACATGAGGATGTGCTGCAAAGAAAAAAAAAGCCCACACCCTCTTTAAGTGTGTGTGCGTGTGTGTTACAGATCACAGAGGAGGAGATAGAGCGGATCATGTCAGGCCAGGAGTTCAAGGAGGATGCCCCGGAGCACACCTGGGGCACCAACGGCGACAGCGACCACAGCTCTCCGAGCAACGGAGCCTCGGAGGGCAATCAGCCATCGCCCGCCTCCACCCTGTCATCCAAGTGAGTCACTCGTCTCATCCACTCAGCCACTGCAGCGCCCGGCACTCGCCTCACCATTGAGATAATGAGCCGGCCCTGACAGACACCTCGTTCCCATCTTAACCAGACTTTTAGTTAAAAGGTATTCATCAGCCGAAAAAATTCTGAATATGCCCGCTCCTCAGACTCGGCTGATGATAGCAAACACAAAGAACTCGCTGCACTATCTGCAATTCTTGCTGTGCAGATGAGCACAATGTCTATCTGCACTCATCAAGGACAAATACTGTCTAGCTGCTCGCCTGGCTGTATTTATTTTAGTCTCGTTATGTATAAACATAAGGTTTATTACCACGGGATAGCTATTCAGAGGAATACTTTATCAAATGAAATGCGAGCAGAAATGAACAACACTAACCGAATGCCTGTGCAGTGTAGGCATTAGTATGCAGGTACAAAATGAGTACTGTAAAGTTTTGTATGCTAAGATTTGTAATAGTAAATAGAGTGGAGCTCTACATACTTTTACTTAACATTTTCAATGCGTAACTTTTATTTTTAAGAGAGTATTTTGACAGTGAAGTATTACTACTTCTACTTAAGTAAATGAGCTGAATACTTTTTCCACCGCTGAAACTACACTAGCCTACACTAGAAAGATGGTACCCGAGTGTGTTTCCCAAAATGTCCCATTATTCCTTTAAATATAAACAAATATGGCCAAGTGTGTGTAACCTTTTGACCTTTGTGTGCTTCCAGCCGCTCTGTGGAAATGAACGGCTACACGGCGGCCCTCAGGGACCAATACATCAACACCTCCATGTCCACACACTACCAGCTCCTGCCTCACCTGTTCAGCTACGCGGCCCAGTCCGGCCTGCTGGCCCCCCAGCCCCGCAGCCTCTACCCACAGTCCCACCCACTGGTGCTGCAGCTGGTGGCTGCTGAAGACCTGGCCCCCCTGGCAACCCCTATGCTCATAGAAGACGGGTGAGTCCATCCATACACAAGATACTACATATTCTAACTAGGGATAGTCCGATTATCAGGCAGGTGTAATTTTCACGTCATTTCGACGCTTCCCATTCATTGCTACGGGAGCAGCCGTGCTATGCATTCTGGTAGGGTCGCGGGGGACTGGAGAAGATAGGCGTTGAGTCGCCCGCTCCTCATTTGCATAAAGTTGAATCCAGACAACTTCATGTAAATGAGGAGCGGCCGGCACCAGAGCTGAAGATCTTTTGGGTTCGGTCTTAATTTCTATCATTGTACACGAACTCGGGCCGGGCTCGGGCTTGCGCTCCGGGTTGCGTGGTAAATGAGCAGGTGGTCAGGTGATGTGTTTCAATTAGCGCGAAAATGGATGCTGATGAGGTGAAACGGAGGCTGGCCTCTGGACTTATGTTATTTTTTTGTTCCAACTTCCAAGTGGCCTATAGCCTACGTTAGTCATGAATAAATTATGTTAAGCAATGTATAAATGACTAATTCTTGACAAAAGGCAAAAGAGCTTAGTGCGTGCGGACATTTTAATAATGTCGGGCTGTAAACGGGTTTGGGCTTTTAAAAAGCTGTCAATCAAAATGTACTTGTTGGGCTTGGGCCGAATTCTGTCAGGCTCTGGCCTTGTCGGGCCTAACTTTTAAGGCCGATTACAGCTCTAGCCGGCACGGCTTGCCCGCCTCTTAAAAGAAACACGTTTTGTGTACTATGTTCGTAAAATAAGAAATTGTTTTCCAAAACAGCTGCCATTTTGGTTGGTTTTGAAATTTGACACGTACCATTAGTGTGGTGGAATAACAATGTTGGCATGGTGACTTCAGCATTCAATATGTCATCAATCAAATGACATCGTGGTAGTGGTGATCCAGAGTGAACACTGCAAATCTGGTTTTACATAACAAGCCAATATTTTGGTCATGTATCACTTCCCTATTCAAACATTTTTTTTTTGTGTCCCAGGTACAAAGTGACCCAGGTGGAGCTGTTTGCGCTGCTGTGCCGCCTGGCGGACGAGCTGCTCTTCCGCCAGATCTCCTGGATCAAGAAGCTGCCGTTCTTCTGCGAGCTCTCCATAGAGGATTACACCTGCCTGCTCAGCTCCACCTGGCAGGAACTCATCCTGCTCTCCTGCCTCACCATCTACAGCGCCCAGATCTTCGGAGACCTGGCCGACGTCACCGCCAAGTACACACCGTCTGACGACGAGCTGCAGGGGTGAGTGGAATGCTCTCAGAGAGTAAAGAGGGGTCCCAGAGTGGTTGCTTTATTTCCCAGTTTATTGCCAGACCTAACAAGACCTAAACACGACAATTAGTTTGTAACCATACAACAAATTACACATGTAAAGTATGACTTCACTGGGGAATTTTTGCATTTTTTTTATTGTGGACCCTATTTTCCCATGCATTGGTGTCTAAGTGACTAATGTGAACAAAAATATTTGAGATCTGTCCAGTATTGTGCGAGAATGTTGTGACCGGCAGCCGCGTACCGGGCTGCAATGTAATCATAAAAGGCAAATGCGCATCGTCAGTTTCTGTCCGCTAAAAGGGCTGTTTCTGCCACCGACAGGCTCACATTATTATTCCAAGTGTCTGACAACATTATGGAGAGGATCCCTACACAGATAGGCTTTTTTTTTAAAGAGTTAGATCCTTTTTGTCCGACTAGAAACTGCTGCAAAATGACCACTGCCTAACTCACCGGACTCCATTTAAATAAACAGTAATTTTAGCATGTATATCAACCAAACCAGAGTGGTGATTGTGGACAATGGAAAGACGAACCAATATTTGATTTGAGTTTTATTTAGTTTCTGTCGACTTTAAATGATGTGTGTTTCACGAAAATTACTGTTTATTTAAATGGAGTTAGGGTTAGCGATTTTGGGGATGTATCATGTTAAAAAAATCTTCAACAAAAAGGAATAATAATCTGAGCATGTCACTTGCAAAACAAGCACTTTTGGTGGACGTAAAGTGACGGTGCGCGATTGCCCGTTAACGTTACATCGTGGCTTGTCCTTGCTTAATACTGTACCAGTTTCAAATACTGTTGCTCCCATTCAACTCCAGGTTGAAAAAACAAAGTTCCCCTTTAATTACTTAAAGGTGGAGTCTCAGTTCTAATCCAAAACACTTTTTTTCAAATTCAGTGAATATCTTCTTATGGCTGTCTGTTCTATGTGTGCGCTGGAAGAACATCTTGGTCCCCATCTTGCACCCAACGCAACGCAGCGCAGTGCAGTGCAGTGCAGTGCAGCGCAGTGCAGTACAAAGCCCGACGCAAGTGTCTTTGTTAGTTTAAGAGCGACGCAGTTGTTAATTTCCCGTCCAGCGCCCACGTCGTTTAAATGGCAAATGCACCTGCACCCATCTGTGCGCCCATGGGCATGCTGGTCTTACAGGGAGGTGTGTTAGGGTGCATTCTTGGCGTGTTGCTATTTTGAGGCAGCGGAAAGTGATCGCGCCATTGACCAACAAAAACCTGGTCTAAAGTCAATAACGCAGCATTTCATTGTTATTTTAACGCCTGCTTCACCTCGTGGAGTTTTGGTGGCATAGTGCTCGTGCCATATATGATCTCTTTGCGTGCACTTCACGCATGAGCAGATCAGTTTCCTGAAAATCTCTCCTTCCTGCTTAGCAAATCCGCCATCATAATAGCAGTGCGCCATGGTACAAACGCGCCTGGCTTTAAAAGGGAATGGGAGATGACACTCTGCTGGGTTTATTGCATGTTACGCCCAAAACACACTTATGATTAATTAAGACACTAAGTACAACCCTTTTGCACCACGCGCCTTGCGCACAAACCCTTTTTTAACGTCGTTAAACTAGCAAAAGTGAATTCTTACACGCTCTAAACGCACCTGCAACGGGCACTTCACACCGTGAGCTTAGATCGTTAAAATAGGGCCCCTTGTGTTCATGCACAGCCCTGGCTCTGTAAATGGGAAACAAACACAACAATAATACTGCAGGGGAAAGGTCATGATGTATAAAGAGAAAGGGAGTGAGAGGGCTGGGAAATCTGGCACGCTAACACTCTGAAGGTATTTGTTTGGGTTTTGGGTTCAAATATCAACAATCTTTCTTTAGAATTGCAGACTGCACCTAAAGCTGCGCCGATAAGTATTTTCTATAAACAAGAACTGTAATGTGAAAGGAGTCGCTGATACTATAGTCACCAACTCTGTAGTTTACCTCAACTCAATGGAGCGTTTCAGCATCTGCTCATTGTTTGCTTTTAGGCACCAAAGTATATTTTTTTGTTTAATTTTACTTTACAGTAACAAATATAATGAAAGAAACCAAGATAAAATACACAAGGATTGGCGAAGAGAAGCAGGGTGACATACAGAACTTAACACAACACCTGCATAAAACAAAACAAACAAGGGTTAAAGTATAGTCATAATAATATTTTTAACAATAATATATATCATGCAGTTATCATGATTTTAAATTAGTGCAATAACTGAATGTTTCAGGGAATCTGGAGCCCAGAGCAGAGCTAAAAATCAAACTACTGCTAATGTTGCTGTGTGTGTGTTTGTGCTGGGTGTGTAAATAAGCAAATGTAAGCTAACTTTGTCATAGCAATATAATGTTTATAATATGCCAATATTGTTTTTGCAGCTTGCTCCACTGTCCTCAAAAGGGAACTACGCCTATTTTCAAAATACTTACATGTTATTCCAGTGGTGTAAGACAGTCCAAAAATATTAGCCAAAACATATACAACTCCCAAATCCAAAAACTAGTGCTAAAACTCAAATATGTGATGTCCTCAAGTATAAAATGTGGAACTGCTTAGACAATGCATTGGGAAAGATAGTTACAGGTGACACTGAAAACACCCAGAGGAATGTTCTCAGAATATGGGAACTGACAGGAGAATGAAGAAAACCAAATCACTCTCCCATTCATTGTCTTTGGAGCAGCTTCACACTTTACACCTTATGACATCACAAGTGTAAGACTTGTTCCTGGCTTTGAGAGCGAGAAGCTCATGTTAACAGATATTGATAGAACTCCCCAATGCTATGGCAATGACATGTTCATAATTTAGGTGGTGCGTTCCCCTTTAAGTGGCCAAAAAAAAACCCCGGTTATTAATGCTTTAGTCAATATCATTAACGTTATTGCTCTGTTGCCGCCGGAGGTTCCGTCGGATGCCCCTCACCTTTCGTTTTCTTTGTGTTGGCATTTTAAAGTCCGGTGGATTTCTGAGGACTATGGTTAACTGCTCCTCAGATCTCTCCAGGGTAAATCCAGACAGCTAGCTAGACTATCTGTCCAATCTGAGTTTTCTCTCGCATGACTAAAACAACTTTTGAACGTACACGTTCCACCAAAACAAGTTCCTTCCCGAGGCTATTTTTTGCAGCGCAACCGTCGCTCCGTCCGGCACTTAGCGCCACCCAAGACGATTGTGATTGGTTTAAAGAAATGCCAATAAACCAGAGCACGTTTTTCTCCCACCCCGGAATGATGTGTGGACTAGCCAGACCCTCCTCCGCCGCGCTGTGGAGGAAGGTCTGGCAATGCGAGACTAATAATGCTTTTATCCAGATGTTTGTGAGCTGACTACCATGATCTACCATACATCAGCACAACAATGAGGTAGCTAGCCACATAAATATGTCCGACATCTACAGTACATTTACATAGCCTGAAGAAATGACCCTCATTCATATGTGTTAATATCTCACCTACAGTGACTCATATAGACTCCTACGTCTCTTTTGTGGAGGCTATCGCACCATTAATATACACAAGATATTAAACGCTAGATTTAGCCTCTGGGAGCATTGCCAATTCAATATTTCACTATGATGAAAGGTGGATATCAGGAATGAAATGTTCCCCACTGTAACGATAATCCTCTCAAATGGCGAGACGTTCCACTCTGTGAGCTGAGCATCTCCCAAAGTTTGATATTTTTTCCTTATCACAGCAGGGAAGATATTGTTGTTGGATGAGGGCCAGTGAAGTGGTCCGTGAACGGGAGGCCTCCTCAGGACAGAGCTGTGGCTAGCACCGTCTGGCATGTGAAATACACACATGTCCCACGTTAGGTAGAAAAGGATGTGTGGGGGTTTGGAATTATCTGACCTCATGACACTGATTCTCCTAATATACGGTGCTGTTCTGCTGCCTCAGTCAATTTGCGTGTAGTTTAGGAGTGGACATCTGATTTACAGTGACAGCACTAAAGTTTGTGAGAGCGATTGGGACTATGAGAGCCAGAAAGACAGGAAATGGAGCTTTGATGAGTGGATTTACACTTTTTGAATGTTTCTTCAAAAAGCTGTGGGATTAGCAAGACGTTAAGCACTTTCAGTAGATCTGACATATTCCCTCCCTAATTTTTGCCTTGTTCATCGAAGCATAGAAGCTTTAAGATAATGGGGCTTGAGGGATTTAATGTTTTTTGACAGTGGATTTTAATGTGAACATGTGGACCGTAAACCTGCTAAAGTTCAGTCTATCTTCTGTTTTGTTTGGAGAATGGCTTTAAAAAGCGTGTGATATTGCGATAATCTAGCTGCCGTGCAAGGTAACAGTTGAACAGGTGTGCCTAATAAAGTGGCCAGTGAGTGTATACCTTATCCACCACTTCACTTTCCCAGCTTCATTTGACGAGTCTGTGTCTGATTCCCTCAGCTTCAGCGAGGACGGCATGGAGGTGATGGAGAGGTTGATATATCTGTTCCGCAAGTTTCACCAGTTGAAGATCAGCAACGAGGAGTATGCCTGTATGAAAGCCATCAACTTCCTCAACCAAGGTAACGCTGCAAGCTCCGCTATTAGGGAGATCAAGCTTTTCTTAAACCCCAATACAGTATTCTCCACGTGACTCTCTCCGTTCGTTTCTATCTCTGCAGATATCAGAGGATTGTCCAACGTCTCCCAGCTGGAGCAGCTGAACAAGCGCTACTGGTATGTGTGTCAGGACTACGCTGAATATAAGTACCCGCACCAGCCCAAACGCTTCCCTGAGATCATGATGTGTCTCCCGGAGATCCGCTGCATCGCAGGTAAAGCCTCTGAGTACTGTATATTACAGTGGTCAGTATTTTTGTTGTGAAATCCAACACTTGTCTATTGTATGGTGTCATGAACATCGCTGCCTTTAGACAAAAATCCGGCGTAAAATGAACCTAGGGCTTAATAACACGTGTACTGAGTCGACCGTTCTCTGGGATTTGTTTTCATGCTAATCGAATGTGACCAGTTTTAGCACAAACCGCTAATTAGCTTATAATGCTAGGCGCCATCTTGGGAAAACAGTCACAACCTATTCGAACGACGAACGCCGTGCTTGAGCTATGTTACTGGTTACTAGTTGCACGCCGTTCGTCGTTCCACTGGTCGTGACTGTTGGCACCTGTCTGTATACGTGAACGGTACTGTCTTTATAAACTATCTTTTTAATAAACTGTCTGTACACTTACAAAGTTCTCAATGCTTCGGTTTACATGTAGGGAGCCTCCTTACGCTACCGTGGAAGTGTGGTGCTATTTTGAGCCTTGTTAGTGGTATACAAATAGCGATTTCTTTTTACTTTACCAGTGCCCCGATGACTAGCGTTATAAGCTAATTAGCGGTTTGCGCTAAAACTGGTCACATTCGATTAGCATGAAAACAATTCCCAGAGAACGGTCGACTCGGTACACGTGTTATTAACCCCTAGGGTCATTTTGCGCCCAATTTGTCCTTTAATGGTATTCCTCTTTTACCAATTCATTTTGTAGGGGGGCTTTTGTGCAATATTACATAGCCAAAAGAAATGGTGGCTCTTTGGCTCCAACCGGCGCATGACCGGAGAGAGCAAGGCCTTTATTTTAGATTAGAGATGCTATTTATTTCTAACATCATTTGTTTTGGAAGTACTTAGTAACGGAGCCTCCCTGTTTTTTTGATCTGCTCCCATTTTAATTTGCTGTTTATGATGTTTGATGTCAATGCAAATGCCAAACTTCCTCCGTGGTTACCTGTTATATCGATAAATTCCGTATAACATTTCCATAGAGTCGCACTCATAACTCTGAGTTTACATCTTCAAAGGACACATTCAGTAATACATTTTCATTCCTTTTTTTTGTTTAGTGTTTCTGTCTATGAAATTCAGCATTATGTTTCACATTGGAAACCTTCCACCAGCTCAAAGGGCATAGTCCCTCCCTGTCCTGATTGGCTTTAAATGTGAAAAAAAATGTGCATGAAGTGTTAAAAGATGAGCGATATTAAAAAAATTCCATTTGACATTTATTCACTATTTTAGTCATATATAACCTACAGACTTTGGTAAACTCGTTTTACTGTTTGTTTTCAAAAGAGATTTGAGGAATTTCAAAAAGTGGAAATCAACGTTTCAGCTTTAGTGCCAGATTATCTCTTTACACATTGCTCTGGAAAAAATGTGGGTGTCACTATACGGAAAGCTGAGTTTGTTCTGGACATTTTGATACAAAACACATGGGGATCAGTTATACCTTAAAAAGGTAAATTTAAGAAGATATGTGAAAATGCCCTTAGGCCTCAGAGGGTTAAGTTATTATTATTATTAAGCTAACCCTACCTTGTTTGCAGGGAAGCTTGTGAATGTCCCTCTGGAGCAGCTCCCACTCTTGTTCAAAGCAGTCTTGCACTCCTGCAAATCCAGCCTGACCAGCTACAGGACCGGCCCGTCGCCCTGCGTGACCACCTCCTCCGGAAACTAGACCGACCCCCCCCAGCCCCCCACCCCCACCCCAAGCCGAGGGACTGGTCTCCCCTCTTGTGAATGTGACAAGCAGCTAGTTTGTTTTTTGTACCTTTTTTCTTTATATATTTATTACACGACAGAGCTGAATGTATGCTGATTTACACTGTGCACATGCTTCTGTACAAAACAAATGCTCGTAGATGCATTGGTCTTTGGAGTTTACAAGTGTGTATCCAGTTTGCTCAATGTGTCAGTGTTGCTATTGTTAGAGCTAGACTTTAAAAGAGTTTATTTTATTCAGACGGGGGGGGGCGGATAGACACATGTGACTACCTCAGGAAAATGTTGTTGCTATTTTCGGGTACCTTTTTCTGTCTGTTAAAATGAAGAGTTGCCCAGTCCAAAACCAAATCCCTTTGGATGCTTTGGCACCTCAATCAGACACTGAATGTTCAAAGGAGCTGCATGAATCAAAGATTGAAAAAACGGTGTTTTGTTACACTGAAAATGCAAAAAGTATTCAGCAAAATTGAGCTACTTTATCTGCATGGACTCTCTGACATCCTACTTATGGGAGGCAGTCTTGTCAATTTAACATTCCGTGGGTTAAGGTGACAGTTGTTGGATCTGTGGGATCTTCAGTGGAAAAAAAAAAAAAAGGAGCATACGGGTATTTTCTACAATCATAGACCGGGGATGTAAGGCTTTATTGCAGGGGAAGGGGAGGATAGCTAGGTTGGCTGTTTTTAGTTTTATTGTTTTTCTTTTTTGACCAAAGTGTTATGCAATGCTTTTTTCAAACACCCAATGATGGGTAGGGAGCTGATAGCTCCACCAAAAAAAAAAAAGATTTCTTATCAATGAAGGATCAGTATAGGAAATTAATCAATCTGTGTCAGAGGGGAGAACCCTCTGCTGGACAGACGAGTATGTTGCCGGATTTCATTCTAAATGCTGCTAAACATGCACACATTTCTTGTGCACACATATATGCATAGAGCAGATGTGATGAGATATGTTTTTTTTTTCCCTCTGCTTCTTGTCAGATGGCTCAATTATTTTGGGCCCTGCTGCCTTCAGTGCCAGGAACTATATCACCATCGGAATAAATTGAAGAAAAATAAAAACGCGAGATTTCACTGTAGCCTGCTCTCAACACCGCTTTTGGTTTAACAAATCTCGCGGGTGTTTTTTTTCAATTCCATTCCGAGCAAAACCAAAAGCCAGAAAAGATAACGCTTGGTAACTAACTGGTCCAAGTGAAATAGGTCTTTGGTGTTTTTTGCCCCCAACGTCTCCTCCCAGGCAGCGCGGCAATGGTTATGTTTAGGGTTAAGGTTAGGGTTAGCTGCCTGGAAGGCGCCGTTGGAGGCAAAAAACACCGTAGAGCGTGAAAAACCTTAGTCGACAAGAAAAGTGCTTAACACTTAGTGTTGGCTGCCTCCAGGTCATTGGAAGCCGGTGTAGAGTGCTAGCTTCTGTTAGCTTATCCAGCGTCAGACCAGTTGGGAAACCCCAGATTACAAAACCAATCGGTCCATTCAAAAGTTCCACTGGCCAGATCATGCCAGTTTTAGAGGAACTTACTTAGACTGTTTTCAGGTCTTGTCAGGTCCAATCAAAAGTTTGCACAGACCCAAGACCAGTAGCAGTGTAAGTCTGACCTGACTCAGACCCAAGGGGCACGAGATAGTGTGGACCTGAGACTTGGTTCTGGTTCTGGTTCTCAGGGTTTAACTGGACATGGTTCTTTTTGAACTGGCTAATTCAAAGTTATCATTTCAAAGGATGGATACAGTGTGATTGATCCAGGCCAACGAGTCTCAACGAGTCCACGCTAGGTTTAGAGAATTTGAGTGACTTACCTCTGACTTTCAGGCATACCCTCTGTGACAGATGTGCACATTGTTTAAAAAAAAAAAAAAAAAAAATAGCCATAGACAATGGTCTTTATTTTTGAAGTATGAGATGATCATTTCAAAACCGCTTGAAGTGTCTTCTTGGATTCCTTGAATTTGTTTTTTTCTCCCTCCGCCGTTTCATGACGTACAAACAACTTGAAATGCAGACAAAATGCAGTCCTTGCAACGACTCTCTCTTTTTTTTTTGCACACGACGGTGAGGTTTTGGAGAGCTTGACCTTTGACCTCGGGCCACTGCCCACCCAGTGTGTTCCTCTCTCTCAGGTCCCTGCCGACCTGAATCTAAACAGGGTAAAGTGAGTGTTATGTATTGCATTCAGGAGTAACTCAGTGACCACGCTGATGTACTTGTAGTATTAGTAAGACGTAGTTTCCAGGACATTGTAGGTCCTCTGTAGGAAAGTGTTTTTTTTTTTTTTATTTCTTCCCCTCCCCCTCCCACCCCCCCAAGTCATTCAGTGAAAGTGGGTGTAGTTTTGAAGACGAGACACGCAGGGCGGATTTATTCTCTCGCCATCGGTGACGTGACGGGACGGAGCGAGGGAGCTGCGGCATTTGTCAGAATGTCGCGGCGTCTCTCTCCCGTTTCCATCCACCTCTCTGTGCATGCGGCCTTAACAACAGCAGTGTTCTTCTTTCAGATGTTTCAGTTAGCCTCTTTGCATCTTTTGATTTATATACATTTTCATGTACCTCTTGTAGTTATGATGTGAATGTTTTTGGGTTTTTTGTTGGTTTTCACGTATACATTGTCGTTGTTTTTTTTTTTTTTTTTTTTTTAAAGAGTGAAGACCAACCCCCTTATCATTTTCTAAACTTTGAATGAATTCTTGACTTTTTGTTTTGTTTTTTGGACATGATTTTAATTAACTCATTCCCTTGTCCACCATGGTTTATTAAAAAAAAAAAAAAAAAAAATAGTATTACTCGGGTGATGTCAATACTGACGTCTGTCTTGGGGAGCCTTTTATGTATTATTTGAATCTTTTTACAATGCAAGTGTGATGTTTTGGAGCCATCTGTGGTTCCAAGCCTGAATGAAATTACACTCGTTTTCCACCACAAGGATTCTCAGAGCAGCTAAGATGGCTTTGTGGAGAATCTCTCTCTCCATTTCGTAAAACGTGCATCACTCATCACACAGGCATCTGAGGTTAAAGGGCAATTTCACCACAAAAAAATACATATATATTCTCACTGTCTTCTAGTGGTAAGGTTATGGTTTCTATTTGTCTCTGCGATTTCTGCCACCACCCCCAAAAAACAAGAGAGGTGACTGGAATTTAATTTGCTATGGGATGGAGGCAAAACATGTTAGAGACCAATACCTTTTTTTAAAAGCCAAGCATATAAAACCACAACTGTCTGAGCAGTCAGATATAACGACCGGTAAGTGAGACAATGTGTGTTTTTTGTAATTTTTTTCGTGAACTGACCCTTAAAACCACACAATCTCAGGGATATGTACTTTTATGTAACAGAAGTCTGAGTGATGTGATGTATCTTTTAAAAAGGAAAATCCCCCCCCAATAAAATCCTTAATACCACTGCTGACAAACGGCCACAATTGAGTTTCATAGTGGATTTTTTTCACACACAAAAAAACACCCATCTAAATAAATATCAGGTGTTGAGTGTCAGAATGTAGAAGCAAGGGCTGCCGTTTTGCACTGCTGTTTAACAATCCCACCTATCTGTCCCGAAAGAGTCTGGGGGAATACTTGCAGCTGTAGCACACGTAGAAGAGAAATAGCAGGGTGGTCGACAAACAAAATCGCGTCATCTCAAAGTAACTCCAGGAATGCTGTGAACATCACAGACTGCCGAGATCTGACAGTGGAAGAGGATCTGAAGGGGGGATTTGTCCTTCAATGTAGCAGCAAAACGATATCGATACTGACCGCTGCCCATCAACATAAAAATAAAAAAATCTTACTGCCACCGCTCTGACTTCCTACCTGTCATATTTTGATACACATGCTGATGAAAGTGTTCTTTTTATTTTTTTTTTATTTTCTTTTGCAGACAAGGGATCTGACATTTGCAATGTCTATACTGAAACTACCTCTTTATTTGTCATTGTGTTGCTTTCGTTCAAATTTTTTTTTCTTTTGTCTTATTTATTGGTTTCATTGCACCAATGTTCTGTTATTTTGTCTTATTTCACTCAGTGAGCTCTCAGATTTCTAACAAGCTATGATACATGGTTTTTTAATCTTTTTTTTTTTCTTTCTTTTTTAAATGCGTAAAAACATGTTGCCTCATAACCCTCTCTACCTCAGACTCGCCTGCTGTCGGCAGCTTTTTATTTTTCTCTGACCTGCGGCTGTACAGCATGTTACACACTGTTAACACTCTTAATCGCTCGTTTTCAGGGAACCTCTTTCCTCCTCCTCCTCCTTTGTTTTTGTTTGTGGCTTCGTTTCATGTTACATTAGCGTCAGATTTTTTTCTTGTTGCTTTATTTCACTTCTGCCCTGTTATCATGAACCCAACACCAACGATGAAAGAATGTCACTGGCAATGTCAGCGTACTGATTAAGCATTCACGTGATGCATTCTCGCTGCAGTGCTTTATTTCCCCGTGTTTTTTTTCTTTTTTCGGAATGCGTCTTGTTATCTTATGAATGGCCGTTTGTTGTGCACACTATATTCACCACATCAATATAGGACAGTGTTTTTCCATTGTTCATCCGTGAGTGTTGTTCACTGGTAAAGACGGGTTGAAGGTAACAGACGATGGGAGCGGCAACAGCGGGGCTGTATCATATCGGACGCTTGGGATTGATTATCAATTGGAGAGCGTAATTTGGTCAATCTGACATCTCCTTGTGCATGCTTTTCGCTTCCTCGCGTGACCCTGACACTGTTGCACACAACCACAGATTGGCTGCTGCGGTGTTATCACTGGGGTTGAACTCGTATGGCTTTTTGGATAGAAGCTGCCAGCCTTTAGTTACTGATACGGAACGCCGTGACACCCAGCAATAGGGAAAGTCTTAGAAATAGATTATCCTTTAACCCTTGTGTTGTCTTCATGTCGACCATGAACTTCTTGTCCTTCCGGGTCAAAATTGACAAATTCCAACGCTTTTGTTTTTTATTCATGGTCAATAAACCTAATTTAAATGACATTATATCCATCATTTTTAAGTTTAAAACCCCTCTGCAATTATGTATTATTTTGTCTAATACAGGTGTGTCAAACTCAATTTCAGTAAGGGCCAGACTGGAAAATGAGAATCGCGTCAAGGGCCAGACATGAGTTAACTGACATGCTTTTATTTAAGAGAAAAAGTCAAATATGTTGACTGCATTATTGCATGTCTCTTATAGCTTTCTCACTTACAGTTTGGCCGTCATAAAGCCCTGTAAAAGTCGGAAAAAAAAGTCCTTAGCCATTATAGGATAACGTGAATGGCAAAAACATTGATAAGTGTCAAAAGTTTTTGTCACTAGGTGGGCCTTTTAGTGACATTCATCTTTTTTCCCCCCAATGTTTTGGTTGCTTTTTTCAAAATTTTTGTCGTTTTTTTCCAACGCTTCAGGCTTTTTATTATTATTATTTTTTTTTATTTATTGTGAACCTAAATTGATATGCGGGCCAGATCAAAATCTGCAAGGGGCCAGATTTGGCCCGCGGGCCTTGAGTTTGACACGTGGTCTAATAGTTAAGATCAGAGGATGTTGAGTGGATCCCAGATTGCGTTATGTCAAAGTTTAGTCAGGATACTGTTTTAACACCATTTCATTATATATTTTTTCAAATGCTATAAAATGATATAAAACATCTAAAATTCAATGGAAGTTATCATTAATTCTACCTGGGAAGAATGTTGTATGGCTTCCATACAATGTACATCCATGCATCCATTTTTTTGGGGTCAATTTGGTTGAAAGAAACCCATATTTCCGATATAAAAAAACGTTGAAAACGAGAGGACAACACAAGGGTTAAACTGACATCCTGTCTCATTTGCCTACTTGTGAAAATAAGATCTAGGCTGTAAAGAAAGTAGAATTTTCAAGGTTTAGCCAGGTTTTGCACAGTTCCTATTATAAAAAAAAAAAACAAAAAAAAAAAAAGGCCAGTACAGACAAACCAACATCCAACATATGTGTCCAACCATAGCACTGTAACGCTGTTAGAACCCTGGGAAGATAAGATCTGGAACACACGGTTATATTTCACATGAATTAGAAATGTCAAGTTGCAGCAGGAACGTTTAGTCGCTGCACATTATTTAAAGCTCCTACCATAACCGCGTGGTCCAGATCGCATCTTTTCCGCATCCTGCCACAGCTGTCCCGTCTGTTGAGTCACCAGTTTGACCCCTTCGCCGCTGTCCGAACCCTACAAGAGCAACCCGTTCTCACTCCCAACTCGTGAAACACGGATGATTTGGCAGTGGCTGTCAGCGTTTAAAATGACGTAGTATTGAGAGAGACAACGGTAGAGAGTAGCATGAAAGCCCCAAATTTCGCGTAGGGAGGCTGGTTGGGTCAAACAACACAGGACTTTCACCCAGGAGACGATGTGAACGTACCTTTTATAAGCCCAACCACCATCTTTTCCTCAACCTAACTTTTGACGCCAATAGTCCCGACCCAGCGCGTTTAGATAAACCGCGTGTATATCTGACGCTTTTAGCGTCAATAACAAACGCCAAAGGCACCTAACCAAAGGTCCGTATTTTACGCGACGGGAGTGAGAATGTGTTGACAGCATGAGACAACATGAGAAGAGTTTAGGGGGTGAAGCGGAAGAATCTTGACATATCTCAGGGAAGAAATCGATTTTTACACACTGCCGTCAGACAATTGAAATGTTGAAATGTTTTTGTTTTGTTTTTTCCCTTCAGAAATCTCTTGTCTGCTCTTGTTACTTTAACTACCTGTGAAGACTGTGATCCATTACGTGTTAAAAGCATGTTTAGAAATGTTTTAGGACTTGAAACCAAATAAATGTGAACGTTATGCAAGTGTACAACGGACTCTCTTCCATTTTTCTGCCCCGTCTTTGACTTTCATACACACACTGTGAACCCTTTGATGTACATTTACAGCTAAAACATCACAGTATCTTACTGTTTTAATGCTATACAGGATCATACTGTAAATGGCAATGCATTCTGGGAGGAAATAATATTTCAATCAGGAGAGACTTTGTTGAAGATTTATTGTACATGAGCATAATATGAAATGTACAGAGTCTTTGGTGGATTAGACTCCATCATTAAAAATATTTTAAAGGGGTAGAGAAGCCAAGACTTATCCCCCCCCCCGATGGAGCCTAGACACTGGTGATGGTGGAGAGGGAACCCGGAGACCGAACAAAGGACCTGTCTGCCGGAAAGGGACTCAGGTTGCAGTGGTTGACGATGCCCGGAGGTGGAAGGGGAGGAGGAGGGTTGCACGTTTGCCTGAAAACACAGCTGATAGCAAGGAGAGAAGACATTTAAAGCAGGATGTCATGCTGTGATTGGATCATGAATTCCGTGGCCAATTCTGGTTGGTTTACTGAAAAGTGAACGCCTCTTACCAGCTGAATAGTTTTAGGGAGAGATAGTGGTGATTGAAGTAATTTAAAAGTCTTCCTGAAAGAATTTGCGCTGAGCTTCATTACAGCACTATCTGCAAATGTTACAGATTACAGGTATTTACTGTTAATACCAATGTATCTTGGGAAAATAAAGGAAAAGGCGAGAATTACCCTGCTGTCAGTATATTACTGTAAATTCAAATAATACAGTAAGAAACTGTCTATTTACAGTAAAATATCTTAAAATGTATGCTTACTGTAAATAAACAGTAGTTTACTGGCGAAGCTGCTGCCAGTATATTACTGTAAATTTACGGTGAAAAGTTTTACAGTGCAGAGATAGATGACCATAGAAATGGATGCTAGTCTAGTTAGTCATTGATGCCGAGCATTTGAACATGTTTATTTTGCACAATAAAATCATGGCAACAGTAACACAAGGAAATAAAGTAATAAAATAAAGATTGTGCAGGCGAGATGAAGAAAACCCTGTGGGGCTTATGGGAGGAATCTCACCTAAGGAAGAGAGCAATTAAGTCCTAAACAAACAAATTGAATACAAGTAAGCACTGAATTAAAAAAAAAAAAAAAAAACAAGCATAAGGTTGGCTACATAAAACAACAAAGGCATTAAATAAATGACAAGAATATAGATAAAATGAGGATATGTGGACTTATGTGTGAGTAGTTATGAGAGACAGGAAGGCCAAACAAAATCAGATATGAATAGTTAAGATCAATGAAGATAGTTAAGTTTGGTTTTCAGACAGGTCCTTAGGCTCTTTTTTTTTATCATTTTTGACAGAAGTTGACTGAAATGCAGTGTTGATAGAACAGTTCCATAGCTGTGCTCCCTCTGTATCTAATAGAGAATTGACAGAGCCTAATACGGAACATTGGAAGATGTAAATATTTGGCACAATGTGAGTCGCGCATGTGCAGAACAGCCGCCATCTTTGACAGCTAGCTACGGCAATACCTCTTGGACGAAGTGCGAAAAATATTTTCACCTAGGAAATGCGCGTTTGTTTGAGTGTTTTAATCCAAACCAAACTAAACTTGTCGTTTCGTTGCCTAAACTTAACTGTTGTGGTCATGGGCGTAAATCTGATTTAACAGTAGGGGGGGGGGGACGTGTACACAGAGGAAAACCTTAATACTATCATTAGTGTAGCATGGAAACTGTACCATTATCCTTCTTTTCAGTGGTTCTCTTGATTCAATGAAAAAGCTGACTAAATTGACCAAAATATTCTAATTTAAAACCATGTATTTCTTTTAAGTTGTTTACAATCAAGCCACAAAAATACCATAAAACATAATGACTTATTGTGAAAAAGTGTCCCCATATAAAAGAAATACAATACTTTTGTACGCTTGTTAAATTAGCTGATCATAATGTTAATTAGTGAGCCACTGGTAAAGCTCATCTGCTCACCCTGACAGCCACATGAGCCACACTGTTTGCAGCAAACCCACTGATCAGCCACTTAACATCATATTGAACAAAACACAACTGTAGATCTTCAATATACAGTCTATGATAATAACCCTAATATCAGTTCACACACATAACGTTCACCATTGTAACGTTAGTTGTAGTGGGTTAATTTCTATCCAACAAGCTATTAAACAAGCTAGGTAACGTTACATTATATTACTAATATAGCAAACTTTTTGTCATGACTAATTCATTAATTAGCATCATTTCCATTTGAGAAAAGAACAACGTCATCCGATGTTTAATGTGAATGAAATAGCCTTGAACCGCCTACTTACTAGCTACATTCCTGTCACTACCGATGTGACTGTGAGTCTAGTGCAGATCCGGTTCGTAACGTACAGCAGGCAGTGGACCAAACCACTGTGAGGCAAAGGAGGGGGAACTCAAAATGTTCCTAAACTTAAAAAGCATTTTTTGGGGTTTGTATTGTTTTACTTCTTACACAGATATTTTAAGTATACATCTTTATGTTATTTACAATACACAGCATGGTTTTCTAGGGGGGGACAACCCTTAGATGGGGAGGGTCCTGACCCCCCCGACCCCCCTGGGATTTATGCCCTTGTGCTAGTTAACATTAGTAATTAAACTTAAACGTTTAACGTGAGTCAAAACTGCTTGCGAGCTTCTCCTGTACTATACGGTAATTCCTCTACTATGCGACAGTAAGTCGCTTGGTTATGACACAATTGTTAGCCTATTTTTATAAAAACGTATACTACGGAGCCATAACGTGAGGTACAAGGTAATGGACCCTTTTATACATTGTTGTGTTTCTTTAGAAATAAACAATGGACAAATAAAGTCTTTAAACACTTCAGATGTAAAGTTATTTGCTGTCAAAGTGACGTCATAATGAATGGCAGTCAGTGGAATGCTAACGGCAGGTGAGAATGGCAAAATGGCACCATAGTATCTGTCGGTACACGATCCGTTCTGCCTGCACGATCCGTTCTGCACATGCGCAAAATGTTCGCGCATGCGCGGTTGTACGAGGATTTACGACACTGCACGATCTGTTCCACGCTTCCGGTCGACAGCCAAGCTAACGTTAGTTTAGCTAACAGCTAATTCGGCTAACTGCTAGCTGAGACAGCATGTAATAACTTTAAAAGACCCTCAAAATAAAACTTGAAAATAAACGTTGACATATATAACAAACACCTAACATATATAACAGCTGTTACGTCAGTTCTACTTTACTTGTGCTCATTTAAAATACAATCACTCAATACTTGTCTTTATTGTTATTACTGTGAAGTCTTAATTTAGCTGTAGCCTGCTTTTCCCATTACGTTTGAGTTAACGTTATTTTAGACTGAATCTAGCTGTCAGCTAGCGGTTAGCCGAATTAGCTGTTAGCTAAACTAACGTTAGCTTCCCGGTGGAGGCTAGCCATAGGCTAGCGTGGAACAGATCGTGCAGGTCGTATGGATACGTAAAACAGTATTATCTTGCGCATGTGCAGAACGGATCGTGCAGGCAGAACTGTTCTGCCTGCACGATCCGTTCTGCGCATGCGCGAACATTTTGCGCATGTGCATGTACGAGGATTTACGACACTGCACGATCTGTTCCACGCTTCCGGTCGACAGCCAAGCTAACGTTAGTTTAGCTAACAGCTAATTCGGCTAACTGCTAGCTGAGACAGCATGTAATAACTTTAAAAGACCCTCAAAATAAAACGTGAAAATAACCGTTAACATATATAACAGCTGTTACGTCAGTTCTACTTTACTTGTGCTCATTTAAAATACAATCACTCAATACTTGTCTTTATTGTTATTACTGTGAAGTCTTAATTTAGCTGTAGCCTGCTTTTCCCATTACGTTTGAGTTAACGTTATTTTAGACTGAATCTAGCTGTCAGCTAGCGGTTAGCCGAATTAGCTGTTAGCTAAACTAACGTTAGCTTCCCGGTGGAGGCTAGCCATAGGCTAGCGTGGAACAGATCGTGCAGGTCGTATCCTCGGTAAAACAGTATTATCTTGTGCATGCGCAGAACGGATCGTGCAGGCAGAACGGATCGTGTACCGACAGTATCTACGGGTTGTTGACAGACGCTTACCCCCTTGGCTGGTTCTCATGTTGCTAAAATTGCCTCCTCGACTCCTCCACTTGTGGAGTTATGAGCGAGGTACAATGCTTTTGCATGGCATTGAGTGGTATTAGAATATGTCAAGTGTGAAAACGTTAGTTTAACACCATTGAAAATATATCAGTTCATAGTTTCTAAATTCCAACGCATGCAGTCCACCTGAGTGGGAAAACACCTTGTGAAGTTTTTTCATGCCTAAAGAAGAATTAAAAACTCCTGACTGATGTTGTCATAATTCATGCTTAAAAGGGTTAAAGAGCAGATTGAAAGTTGTGAGGCAGTGCATCAGATGGTTTTCACTCACAGTCCAGGATCAAGGCTAGGGTTTATTAACGCTTCCTTTAAAGACACTGACATGTAATAGATAAATGGCATTCAATTATGATGACACTCTGCTTTCAGATTGGATTCATTCAAACTGACCCTCTTGAACAACAACACAGTGACTGCACACAACATTCTGGATGCATTGGTAACATGTGCAGCATATAAAGAAATGAAACAGCTTTGGAGTTGTTGGAGGTCAGGGTCAGGTTAAACCGATACCAGGAACAAATATGAGCTGCTGGGCTCCTGAAAGAAATAGTTTGACATTTGGAGAAAGACGCTTATTCACGCGGTTGCTGAGAGTTAGATTAGAGGATCAATACTACTTTCCATAGGCGCCGATACCGTGGGTGTTCCGGAGCTCAAGCGCCCACGGAAAATACTGAGCACCCACGTGTGCCAGACTGCCAGTAGGCTACATTCATTTACAATTAAACATTGCAGTTGGTGCTAAGTGGAGCGTCTGTCATAGTGTGATTGGTTATGTCGGTGGCATTGGTTATTAATTTCCCACGAAGCTGACCACGGTTACCATCCATCCATCTTCTTCCGCTTATCCGGTAACGGGTCGCGGGGGTAGCAGCTCCAGCAGGGGACCCCAAACTTCCCTTTCCCGAGCCACATTAACCAGCTCCGACTGGGGGATCCCGAGGCGTTCCCAGGCCAGGTTGGAGATATAATCCCTCCACCTAGTCCTGGGTCTTCCCCGAGGCCTCCTCCCAGCTGGACGTGCCTGGAAAACCTCCCTAGGGAGGCGCCCAGGGGGCATCCTTACCAGATGCCCGAACCACCTCAACTGGCTCCTTTCGACGCGAAGGAGCAGCGGCTCTACTCCGAGCTCCTCACGGATGACTGAGCTTCTCACCCTATCTCTAAGGGAGACGCCAGCCACCCTCCTGAGGAAACCCATTTCGGCCGCTTGTACCCTGGATCTCGTTCTTTCGGTCATAACCCAGCCAGGAACTCCTAAATCCGACCACGGTTACGTGTCAGTTAAACTTTTCATCTCCAGTCCTGTCTGTATTTGTGAGAAGTGGCGCTGTCCTGAGTTTAATTATCGAGTTAATAGGCGTGTGTGTTCATGTCGGACGCTGTCCATTTCCTAAGTTTCTGAAATGCAAACAATTTTTGACTATTTTTTTTTTTTTAAAGGGCGTGCGCCTGTGAGCACCCATGTAGGAACATAAATCAGTGCCTATGCTACTTTCAATACTAGTGTCATTTCTTGACATTCTTGAGTGTCAAGAAAGTCACTGCGCCCATCCAGGAGTTCGGCATCAACACATCTTGTCATTTTTACACTGTGGTCTTCGTACGGATGAAAAAGATCAGGCATGAACGTCCTCATCTAATTAATTAGTGAGTTCTAGTGTCTAGTGTTCAATTAGCAGGCGTACGACTTCCGTGCCCTGCATGAACTAATGCTAAACTTAATTGTTGTGAAAGAGCCAATAGTCAACCCTACAATATCGTTGCAATATGTACATGACGTGATATTTCATTTTCTCCATATTGCCCAGCTCTAAAACAGATATTCTAATTACGCCCACATCATTTTGGAAAAGAGAGGGGCTACACCCGTAATGGACCAACGAACAGGCAGCTGTACTGCCTATATTTCAGCCACTACACAGTGATGCAGATGATCATTCTTCCCATCTGACTTTTACAGCAAAATGTTGGATCACTCCTTTAATATAATACCAATATCAGTCCTGTGCATTGCTAAAATGATACATCAGTCTTGGCCTTAACCCCCAGTCAACCTTCCTCCACACACACACACACACACACACACACACACACACACAAACACACACACATATACCCGTACACAGATGATCGTGTCAGTGAGTGATGGTTGTCAGCGAGCTGCTGATTGCATCATGAGTGTGGAGCAGACCGGAGGTCCACGAGGCATCACTTCATCTCCTCAAGGCTTACTGAGGGGATTTTGACAGGCTGTCCTAACCCTTACAACCCACCCCCCCCCACCCCCCCCCACCCCTCCAAAAAAAGAAAAAAAAGAAGCCTTGAATCAGATCAGAGCCAGTCAAGGCTGCGGATCCCCCTGGGCACAACAACACCGCTGATGGGCTGGGGAGGGGGCCGGGGTGGGGATGGGGGCTTGCAGGATGGATTTTGTACATGATTATATAAAAGGGCAGGACCTGCAATGAGTATCAGTGTGAAGGGTGTTTATTTTCCTGATGTGTTGGTGTTTCTGGTCTCACCTTGGCACAAAGCATCAGACGCTGCCCTTCACGAATGCCAACCACTGCGATTGTGTTATCTGTACCCAAAGTCCAACATCCTCTTTCTCTTTGATAAAACACGTAGATCAGGGGTCTTCAACGTTTTTTTAAGCCAAGGACCCCTTGACTGAAAGAGACTGAGCAGGGACCCCCTACTAAGTATATTGTATAAAATGAAGTTGCATCTTAAACTGGGCAAATAACATGTGGGTGGCCTAAAGCCCTTATACATACCTTTTTAGCGCATAGAATACCAAGCTTAAAATAAAATAAATATAATATAAAAATATTAATTGTTGGCATCATTTTATAAATCAGGTTTTTTTTAAAGATTATTTTTTTTGGGGGCTTTTCCCTTTATTGTAGTGACAGTGGATAGATGTGAAAGGGGGAGGGAGATGGGGGATGACACGCAGCAAAGGGCTGCAGGTCAGTTTCGAACCCTGCAGGACTCAGCCAACATGGGGCGAACGCTCTTACTGGGTGAGTTAGAGGCCGCCCCTATAACTCAGGTTTTAATGTTAAACATGGGTCAAACAATACAGGACTTTCACCCAGGAGACCGGGGTTTGTGTCCTGTTCTTGTCCCGCGTGTCCCTGAAACGTACATTAATAACCCCACCCGTCATCTTTTCCTAAACCTAACTGCCTACTATCACATGGACAGCCTCGTTGAAACGGCACACTTCTATGCTTCTAAACAAACAAAGTAAGTCTCTACACTGTATTGATCTTGAAGTATTGAATCCTCAATACTCACGTTAGAAAACAAGACATTGTGGTAGGCTATTTACTGATCAACAGTCAGAGACACTCTGGCAGAGTTGAATGCTAACAATAGTTCTTCTCTTTTGGTGGAGACTATCCGCCTCCCCCTCACCTCCAATCCCTGCACCAAACCAGCACGTACTGGACCGGTCTGTCAGCTGAACACATGGCGACCAAATTGATGTCTAGAGGGCGCCATCATGAAACCAAAAAAATATATAAAAGTCCTTCTTCTCTCTGATTTTTTTTAGAACACAGGGCAAGTGTTTACAGTGAGATATGTATTCTGTAGCAGACAGATGACATGCTATTTAATTTCAGTTGAACTTAAGAAGTTGAGCTTGGAGGATTATTCTTGACACAAGATCCACTTACTACTACGAGCTTTGAACTGTTGTCAAGCCCTTTCTCAAGTATTGCGAATTAAATAAAAAAGTTGCTGAACATTTAAATAACCTTAGAAAATGCAGTTACCAAAGTTTGTTCATCTAAGTCTTTCAGGTTCATACCAATCACAATAATCTTGGGCTTGCGCTAAGCTACGGACACAGCGACGGCGGCTCTGCAAAATAGAAAGGAGGAACTTGTTTTGTTGGAAAAGAAAACGCGACATAAAATATTAAATGAAGTTAACTGTTCACACAATACAGTAACGTGAGCTATTTAAATTAGCTGGATGCATGGTTAAATGTAATTTGATCTTACCAGTATATCGGCGTGTGTACTTCGTCCACAGCAATCCTGCCAATCCGTCCCAGAACGTCCCAGTTAGAGAGTAAATGACGTAAACATATTCTTCGTGAATCTTTACAATCATTCAATGAAAGAACCAAGTAGGCCTGTCTTGTTGCACGATCCAAATTTTCTTTAAAACTTGCCTTTTTCATCGCGCCAGATGTCAGGCAATTATCCTGGAAATGTACTTCTGTTGATCCAGACTAATGATTACGTGCTTTGATGTTCAAAAAACATTTTTTTCTCATACTGTCTGTCTAAATATACCTGTGTTCACCCTCCGTGTGAAACGCTCCATTTATGGCGCTTACCCACTGCTAGTACCAGCTCTACTCGGCTCGGCCACGGTGCCCCGTCCTCCCTTTTCCAGATTTAGCACCGCCTCATGCGTGAGGCGAGCGTGGCTGGTCGTCATAGCGACACCGCAAGAAACTGCCGTGACCAGACGCGACACACACACAGAACCTCGAAGGTGTGTTGTTTTTGCTGTTGCCACAGCCAGAAGACAAATTTTGTTTCAAAAGAAGCTGGAGGCAGCAAAAAAAAACACACCGCTGGCTAAACTATTTAAAAATGGCGGGTTTGTTCAGGACACCCCCGTCTGTCGCTAGCAATGACGACGCAGTGATTAGTGACGATTCTCTCCGACCAATCAGTAGTCTGCAGGTTTTCACGTCACCTTTTGGTATCGCCTCAGCTCGCTTGGAACCTCGACGGAGGTGATACTAAAAAAAGTAGGCTACCTGTTGGCAGTACCAGGTACTTTTTTTTCATAATGGAAAACCAAAAAAGGCAAGCAGAGTCGTGGCGAGTCGAGAAGGTATTATGTGACAAAAAAGCCCAGTCTGCTCTGAGTCAGTGTTTTTGGGTCTTCAGCATTTAAGCTTTCGGAATCTCTCCACCGTCATTGCAGCCGGGGAACCTTTTACCTATGGTATTGTTATGACATCACAACCGTACGGAAGTCCTGACGGCACGTTTAAAGGCACAGGTCCTGAATACGGACTGTGTGCATTTCTCATTTGATACGTTCACATTATTAGCACCTCAGTTTTTACAATATGGGACCTTTAACTATCGATTGCCTAGCTGCCTTGTCTTCCATTTTACCAAACATGCAGTTAAGTGTTCAAATAGATTTCCTTGCAGAAGTCAGTGGGTTCAGGTCACTTCAGTACACTATGAAAATTGTCTTGCAGACAGGGGCGTACGGCACTTTTGATAGGTAGTTGATCAAAGTCAACTTTTGTTGTCAAGTTGCATTACTGTTGTTGACAAAAGAATTATATGTGTGTGTGCGTGTATGCGTGTGTGTGTTCAAGGACGTCTGACAGATGGAGCTCACAGTGTAGGCTGGAACATAAAGCCATTTCAATCAGGAGAGACTTCGTTGCAGATATGCAAATATTTATTGTACGCAAGCATGATATGACATGTACAGTCTTTGGAGATTAGATTCCATCATTATTAAATGATAATAATTAGGGGGTTAGAAGGCCAAAAGCTGATCCCCCGATGGAGTCTGGACACTGATGGTGGTGTGAGGAACCCGAATGTCTAACCGATGAGCCGATGCCGTCTGGTCGGAAGAGGAACCAGGAGCCGTGTGGGATGAAGGCCGGAGGAGCAAGGGGAGGAGGAGGGTTGTTCTTAGCCTGAAATGACAACTGAGCAGCAGAGAGAGACAGGTTTAAAACAGCGGTGTTGTGCTGTGATTAGCTTGAGAATTTCAGGGCCTCTTCTGATTGGTTAGCTAAAGTGGGCGTCTCTAACATCTGTTCAGTTTAGAAGAGAGAGAACATGATTAGTTAGAAGTCTTCCTGTCAGAATTTTCGCTGAGCTCCATTTCAATCAGGAGAGACTTCGTTGCAGATATGCAAATATTTATTGTACGCAAGCATGATATGACATGTACAGTCTTTGGAGATTAGACTCCATCATTATTAAATGATAATAATTAGGGGGTTAGAAGGCCAAAAGCTGATTCCCCAAAACGTGACGAGGACTGTTGAAAGGAACATACTTACCTATTTTGGCCGCAATAAAACTGAATGATTCAGCTTTGAAGTGTATAGTGCTTTGTAGAGAATCAGTGTATAATTCGCTTGTAGTGTGAACAGCTTGAATTAATAAGGCTTGTAGTGTATCAGACTTGTATGATAAGAGAAGAGAAATAAATTGCGTAAATAAGCCGGTACAAAAGCTAGCCAGCAGATGAAAAGAAAATCCATGTAACACATATACACATGTATTCACATACGCACCCTTTTTTTTTTTTTTTTTTAAATATATCTCCTACTCTCTCTCTTACAACATTACCGTGGTCAGCGCATGGGTTAGAACACATACCGTGGTCAGCGCACGGGTTACAACACATACCGTGGTCAACGCACGGGTTACAACACATACCGTGGTCATCGCACGGGTTACAACACATACCGTGGTCATCGCACGGGTTACAACACATACCGTGGTCATCGCACGGGTTACAACACATACCGTGGTCAGCGCACGGGTTACAACACATACCGTGGTCAACGCACGGCTTACAACACATACCGTGGTCAGCGCACGGGTTACAACACATACCGTGGTCAGCGCACGGGTTACAACACATACCGTGGTCAGCGCACGGTTTTGGCTACGCATTCTCGGCCCGACGGCCGGGTTAACTATTCTTACCGTGACTCAGCGCACGGTTTTGGCTACACGTGCTCTCAGCCCGATGGCTGGGTTAACTATTCTTACCGTGACTCAGTGCACGGTTTTGGCTAACGCTCGCTCTCGGCCCGACGGCCGGGTTAACTATTCTTACCGTGACTCAGCGCACGGGTTTGGCTACACTCGCTCTCGGCCCGACGGCCGGGTTACATGTTATTATCCTCGGCACAGCATCCGGGTTAGCCTGATCTTATCCTCGGCACAGCGTCCGGGTTAGCCTGATCTTATCCACGGCACAGCGTCCGGGTTAGCCTGATCTTATCCACGGCACAGCGTCCGGGTTAGCCTGATCTTATCCACGGCACAGCGTCCGGGTACACCTATATATATATATATATATAATATATACTTTTTTTTTTTTTTTTTTTTTTTTCACTGCACAGTGATAGGGTTGCTGATGAAAATACATGTAGATATAAGCCAGCGTGTAATTGTACAGATAGACTCAAATGTGAGAGTATTCAGAGATCAACACACCACCACCAGTTATATGCATGCTTACTGGGATTATGCCTGAGAGATCTCTGGGTTGCCAGGATGTCGCTGACATAGGATGAATGTAAGAGGAGTAAGCAGAGGAAGACCCTCTGCCGAGTTGTTGCAGGGACGTACATGAAATGCCTTGATTTGCTGCCGTAGTAGCGCCCCTATATTGAATGAATGACCCGAATAAACTGAGGTAAAATTAAGAATAACTAAATGATGATCAAACCGAAATATAGCCGGAAAACCTCTAGTATGAGCCTAGGCAATGAGTAGTTAATCTTAGATTAAAAGCAATGAAAAGAAGCAGTGTCTCTGCGACTTAGAAGGTAGTGTTGTAAGGAGTACAACTTAATGAGGTCAAATGTCATGAGTTAGTTGCGTACAAGGTCAGTGATAACGTCACTTATGCACTGCATAAATTAAGAGTTACAATAAAAAGGTATTTTACAACTTGCTGCTAAAATTCGATCAATACATGAGATGCCTTTTGCCCAGTAAGATGGACTATCACCACCATACTTAGGATAGGGATTCCCCCAAAACTAACTCAGTAGAAAGAAAACGAGTGCCACACAAGTATTATTAATATAGTGCCTTAGTAATACCCAGATACCAACTGACGCTAGCATGGTTAAGACAGAGAAGCCATCCGCACGATGACGATTATGCGAAGCAAGTGAATACCAACCACAAACAAAATTTATTTGTGTCGACATGCCCAAAAGTAATCTTTAATAAGTGATAAAAAGTGTCTGGGAAGATACAACATACTCACCTCAGCGGGCATTGCAGAATCTATGTAAAAAGTAAACAACATTAGACATAGGATACCACAAGAAGGATCCATGAAATAAGAGGTTGTGATGACCATAATGCTGATAGAAGGGCACGCGACCCATATGCACCATGCTGAGTTTGGCGTGCCCGTGAGTAAGACACGCACTTTAATGATGCAAGACCAACCGCCGAGGTCAGCCATGACCCAAGTAAATACAGCGTAGTGATTAGGAACCTGGGCTGCCACTGGTTCCAACACATCTACCGGGAATCCGACAGAATCTGATTTGAAGGACTCGCACCAATATTTTACCAACATAGGAAACTTTGTGGAGATGAACGACACATCTTAGTAAATAGATTTAATAAAACGTAAAACTCAATGAGGCCCCTACAGATAAAAGATAAAATAAAAGTAAATAAAAGTAAATAGCTGATGCGAGCAATGCAGCTTGATAAATATATCTTCGATATAACTAAAATTATCGAACGACGACGACGTGACGCCATGGATACAATATGAATATTGTGCTGAGAATACCTGCATTGAAAGACCATATGTGAATACCATGAATGTGCGCCACCCACCATGAGTGAGCATAATGCACAAAACGATAGTAAGCAGGCAACAACGACGATGAGTATATTTATTTACCAATGCAGAATAATGCCTATGCATTCTGCAGATGTCACCATGACTACTGACAAATATCACGACAGCGTCGAAGACAGTCTTTAACAACGTGTCATTCCTTATCGAGAAAAGAATCTTACCCCTGCCCGAGAATTAGAACAGTACTATAGCCCAGAAACGTCATGAATATGGGACAAAAACACTACGTACCTCCTATGCCCATGTGATGTTAACAAGCCTCACCCAATGTAGCAATCCAGTGACATGTTTGACGTCAATTGACACAAGTAACTTACATCTGAAGCGTTGAAGACTTAATAATACATTTTACCTGCAGAAACATGACAATGTACAGAATAAATGCTCCATGCCTTGAATCTCACGGTTTGCTCCAACACGTTTATTGTAAAACAGGCTACCGTTTAGTTGTTAAGATAAATAACTAATGTTAACTAGCATAGTCAATGACATTTACCCCTTCCTACATTATCTCCCAGTATACGACCCAATCACCGTCTCACAAGACTGAAATAACTGAGATTACTCATGCACAGCCACCAGAAGACAGCAACCTCGAACAGGTCGCTCATACCACAACCATGTAGCTAAGCTCAGATTGCAGCTGCGCAGCAGCGCCCAGCCCAAAGATACTTCACTGTCATCTTCCAGAGCTAATATATCCATGGTCCAGAGCAACATCTGTTGTAAAGCCGAACCACCGTAAATGCGCATGTAAATACGCACGTGAATTTAAAACGTCAACTGAAATGAGCATGCTAAAAAGGATGTCGGAGAAGATAAAAACAGCTTACCTAGTGAGCCCATAGAGAAAAGACGTGCCTGCCTAAGTGCACAATTAACCTTGATGCGTGAATAGAAGAAAAACGATGTCCCCTGCTGACTCTATCATAGATTTTACGGGAATTAACCCCAGAGAAGCAGAGGAATCTACAGATGAAGCCAGAGTTTAGACGGCGCCCGGACTCCTGGCCACCGCACCCTGAACCGCATTACTGTGTGCGGCAAACATGAATGAACAAAATATGCCCGATGAGATACTTAACTTCGAACGGTTGGATGATCCAGCTGAGTTGAACATGCCGGTTCTTCTGCGTGATGAAACCGACAGAAGTACGTTCAACGCCGGCGGTGAGAGTCGGCGGCTGGAGGCAAGCTGTGCAGGTCAGGCGAGCCGTGCGGCGAGTCAGGTACTACGAACAAGGCAAAATCCCCGGAACTGCATTTGAGTGAAAGTAACTTCTGGAGTGAAATTACGCTGCCAGGCGGCTACCATTTGCACCTGCGGTGCATGCACCAGAACTGCAGAAAACTGCTTGTAGGACGGGAGCGAAAGAGAAACATCTTCTAGTATAGACATCAGCTGCTACCACACGAGACACGGCCGTGAAAAGGTGAGCTTGTTCTTAGCCTGGAATGACAACTGAGCAGCAGAGAGAGACAGGTTTAAAACAGTGGTGTTGTGCTGTGATTAGCTTGAGAATTTCAGGGCCTCTTCTGATTGGTTAGCTAAAGTGGGCGTCTCTACCATCTGTTCAGTTTAGAAGAGAGAGAACATGATTAGTTAGAAGTCTTCCTGTCAGAATTTTCGCTGAGCTCCATTAGCGTGGCACCTACACACCTACACACATTGAAGTGTTCCGCACATCCTGTGCTATCTCTGCTAATTGCTGTCAGCCAATGTACACCAATACACCCCCCACTTAAGCATTCACCTGTCTGACTCAATTGCTGCTGCTAACTCATATTGCTAATGCTCAGAAGTATGCAATTGTCAGTAGCATTGCAAGCTGATTCATGTCACTATTTTTGACACATCAAACAATTGAAGCCTACAGTACATATCAGAAGTAGAGTCATGTTTATTATGTGTAGGTTTTCATAAACACAAAGTTTGCCTCTGTATTTTGGTGTATATCAACAAACATAGTGAGGTAGTCAAGTAAAAACTAAAAGCAAGAACTGCAAAAGTCAAGAATCATGAATAAGATAGATATTTGGAATATTCTCATTTGAGGCTCTGTAATTGGAATGAGTACACTTTAAATCGTTCTACATAGTGAAAGACAGTGTTGTGCCTGGCTTTTATTGATGTATTCAGATTTTGCAAGAAAGCTGCTTTAAAAAGAAATGCCAAAATACAAACTATGATGTGAATGTTTCTACCACTGAGTTCATGACTGCTCTATTTCAATTTATCTCTAATTGGGGGATTTTAGGCAACTTGAGGAGAGCTAACATTCTACCATTAAAAAACTTACAAAATGGTGGATATGCTATGGGCTGTTTTCAGTATTTTATATTTTTAACATTTTTAAATTGGACTACTTTTAAGCCAACAATCAATAAATGAGTACAACTAAACCTGAAAGCTTTGGATCGTCCTGTTGGGAAATCATTGATCAGTTAACAAAATATATACAATCTGAAAATCAAATAAATGAAAAATTAACAGACTAAAAGGGGCTGCACTTGACATTCAGATCATTAATAAAGCAGCAATTTGCTTTGTAAAGATAATAATAAAAAAGGAGCAATGGCGTTCTGAGCAGAGAATTAAGTCACACTCCCTCTGTGTGTGTTGTAATCTGAATTTCTCTGTTCTTTGTTTTGATAGCCTGTCGCATGTTAGTGCATGTAGCTGTAAAATGTTTAAAGCATTAGAGCGTAACTTTTTGATATTAATAAATGTCTGTTACATTCAAGCCATTGCCAAATGAGTTGCTACAAAGCTAATTAAGACTATCAGCTCCACACAACTCTCTCTCTGTATTTCTCAGTATTCAGAAGATTGTGACGTCCGGTGACTTTCACAAGCAGAAAATCAAGTGAAGATAATTACCTCTTGTGAAGAGTCCATAATGTTTTGTTTTTTTTATCCTCCGTGTCCTCCTTGGCTACTAGCAACTGCGTGGAGGAGGGGTGGGGGTGGTGCGTGATCACGGAAGTTTTGTATCATGTGGATGCAGCGACAGTTTTGTTGTCATTACTTAGAATTCCTCATGGGGGCGACAGAAACTATGCACTATAGCTTTAAGGGATTTAACGTATTGGGAAAACGTCTGTGAGAGCCGTTTGGAAGCAATGGCCACTGTTTTTCAGTCTTTTGAGTACAGCCACTTTAACAGACAGCCTTGTTAATGACTTAAGGATTGAGATTTTAGATTCAGCTCCTGGGTTGGATTCCTCAACAACGTAGCTTGTGAAGGCCAAGCTCTTTGGCAGCTGATAATCAATTCTTGGATGTTGGAGCAGACACTTGACCAAGGAAAGTTTCCAAAATTGTCCCTTGGACCAAATGACTGTAAAGAAACATGGCAATTTTTTCATACGTGACTGTGATACAGTATGGGCTTTCAAAAAGATAGTAAAATAATTGCTGTAAGACTTCATCACTGCATTATAACTAAGAAGCAAAACATGGCCATGTGCTGCTTTTAATAATGTTGCCACTATAATGTTTTGTGTTCATTCATCTCTGCTTAACATACATACTGAGAAGCTCTGTGTCAGTACTATTGCTTGTTATTTCAACAAATGACCTTGTTTCAGTTCACGAAAATGTTCTGCGTCACTTGTGTCCCACTAATGGAACAGTTATGACATAAAATCTGTGAACTGTCCAAAAACAACAAGGAGCTGATTCGGCCAGTTGAGTTGTTGAAGAGTATTTTGTACTGCATGATTAAAATACACCACAGTGTGCCTGTGCATCACTCATGTCTACGGTGGCCGACAGGGGCAAACGCAATGCAACTTAATGAAACACACGCAAATAGACGAAACACAAGCAAATTAAGAAAACATCTTCATTAATTTGACAACACATGTGCAGCATTTAGCAAACGTGCAGCAAATACACACAACACAACCAAATACACTAATGCGCTGCAAATACAGAAACAATGCAAAAGAGAGAGAGAGAGAGAGCCGGGGCACGTTCAATCTCAGAACGGTGTGCACCGTTGTAAAACGGTGTGCAACTGCTTTGAGATCATAGACTGTAAATATTGAGTCTATGTTTGAGATATGTTTTCTCTCGTTTGTTGGGTGTGTCTCTAGTTTATCGGCTCAGGTCACAGGTGATATCAATCAGCAGAGACGTGTCTGTAAAGTCGTGGTAATAAAAAAGCAGAGCGCTCTCTCCCCGTGGGGTCGAAAATCAAGCCGTTCCACTTAGCGCTCCCCCTAGAGGCCTGGAGAACTTCTGTTTTGTAATATGCAGCGTTTTTTTTGTTGCATTTGTTTTTTGGGCTGTGTGCTTTTCTTTTTGCATCATTTCTGTATTTGCAGCGCATTTGTGCATTTGGTTGTGTTGTGTGTATTTGCAGCGCATTTGCTAAATGTTGCGCATGTGTTGTCAAATTAATGAAGATGTTTTCTTAATTTGCTTGTGTTTTATCTATTTGCGTGTGTTTCATTAAGTTGCAGTGCCTTTGCCCCTGTCGGCCACCGTACATATCAAGTAAAAAAAGATGCAATACCTTTATGTTGACCTCTGGATAAGCTGATACTGTGAGTGATGTTGAAGAACTGTACCAGTTGGACTGAAACTTTAAATAATCTCTATTTTCGAGTCATGCATGCAGTTATTATTCTGAAAATGTAACATAGTTATATCTGATCATTTGTGTCAATCATTTATAGAAATCAAATAAATGTTTCAATATTTTCTATCATTATAGTTCAATTCAATAAAATAAAACAAAATTTGATTTATATTGTCAAATCGTAACAGAAGTTATCTCAGGACACTTTACGTAGCTCTAGACCACACTATAATTTTACAGAGACCCAACAGAAATATGACTCATAATAATCATAGCAGTGTGTATAATGGCATGACATGATGAACCATCAATTATAGTAACAGTAAAGAGAATAGAACTATGACTAATAATTAAAATGGTAGTAGCAGTGCAGGGGGTGACAGGGCATTGAGCAGGACCATGACAGCTGCTGCAACCACGATCCAGGTGCCACCACAATCCAAGGAAATCTGCTACCCGAGAAAGCACAAGGACTCCGGGCAAGAAGCTAAGTTAGTAACATGTATTATTGGGACATGAATACACATTAATGGAGAGAGAAAGGAGGAGAGAGGAGCTCAGTGTGTCATAGGAAGTTCCCTGGCAGTGTTAAACTATAGCAGCATAACTAAGAGCTAGTCCAAGGCAAACCTCAGCCAGCTCTAACTACAAGCTTTATCAAAGAGGAGAGTTTTATGCTTACTCTTAAAAGTGGAGGCATCACAAAAAATGTTGAAATGTTTTCATAGTTCATGCACCTTGGGAAAAATCTTCTTGAATGTCGAATCCAAGCCTGCCATTGGTCAGCAGTGATGTCATCACAAGCCTCATCCACACTATTGTATTGTACACACTGTAATAATTGCATTGGTCCTTTGTGGCCCTGATGGTTTGAGCACTACTGTAAGTTACCAACACTAAGGTTGTGGGTCCAAATCCCACCTAGGTCACAAAAAAATCTCACACTTTAGGGTGGGATTCTGAAGTTTTGCATCGGACTATAATAGGCAAAAAAACAAAAACATACATACACTATCTTAGGCAAATGCTTCTTTGACTATCAGTTATAAACAATGAGCATAGTGTTAGTAAAAAGTGTTTTAATAATAGAGAAGACAATCCTATCCAAAGTTATGCATGTACTTTGTATTTCAATGTGAAACTGGTCTTTCCAGATGCTTTTTTGTACATCGAGTCAATGTCAGCTGTACTTAGAGTTCTGAAAAGAGGTACTTTTTGATGATCTGTTGGTTTATTTGTCCTTGGGGTAATGCAATATTACCACATACTTGTGAGAATAGTAACATAGCGTCAGATAAAAAAAACTAAGTATGTTTGGCATTGCAATTAAAAAAACATAGTTTGGGGCAGAGTGCAAACTATAAGACCACCATTGATCACACAATTTTGGAATAATGCAATTAAGCAATACACTTCATTCCATGCTTTCTTTGTATCATCTGTAGAAGGTATTTTAGATTTTGAAAGGCAATGTAAAAGTAAGAAACAGGATTTGTTTGACTTCATCCCCAATCAATCAATCAATCAATCAATCAATCAATCAATTGTATTTGTCACATGAAATCATACGAGGTACAATTACTCCTTCAACTTGCAGAATGTGGCTGTCAGATCAGCACACGGAAAAAGTCACCCGGTTGAATGGCAGCGGCACTCCAGGATCCAGCCAAGTCTCGGCGAAAGGACACCACAGCTCCAGACATCCGGCTGGAAACTGACGGAGGCACGAAGGCCACCCATCTCACCGCCTGACACCTGCACAGTGGCCAGCAGGACGCCCAACAGAGAAGTCACCCCAGATTATTCCACTCGAAAAATGTATTATCTGAAGTGGAGGGAGAAAAGTATTATTATACTTTATGAATTTGCTGAAGTAGGCAGTGAAAAGGATAATATACGGCCATTGCAAATTATTTTAAACTGTTCTCGGATTCAATTGGTGCTGTAAATGATGGGACTGCCATTCTAATTAGATTTCTTTACAGAGATAATAAAGGTATTGCAGATGTCGTATCCGATAATTAAATAAATCAAATCAAATTTTGAGATATTTCAAAACTTCCCCTCACAAAATTGTACTCTGCAGATGAAGCGTTCATGGTATGAGTGTACTGAGAGGACCCTCCTCCCTCTTCCTCTCCGCATTGTACAGGCACACGTTAGTCCGGTTTTGGCCTACTGTATTTACGTCAGCCAGGACATGTCAAGGCTAGAACTGGCTGTGCAGCTCTGCCTAAACTCTTCCACTTTGGCTTCTCCTGGCTCGTGTTAGCAGAGCGTGCGCTCCACCGCTCTCCTGAAGCGTGCCTTCACCAGGTGTGGTCCTCCTCCCTCCGCACTCCATCCCTCCTCCCTCCCGTCTCCCTCTCATCTCGTTCCCCTTGACCCTGATCCATTGCGACCTAGATGCTGATAACGGGAGAACAGCCCCACCATTCCTCACCCCTCGCCAACTGACACACTTCCAGAAGGGGATAACCTTGTTCCCTAACATTTCTCTGATGCCTCTGCAGCCAGTTCCTCTGCGCTCCTGAAAGGACTCTCTCCATCTGTGTCTCTATAGCCATGTTTCTTTTTAATTGTCAAGATAATTTTTTAAAGCAAACGTTTCAAAAGTCGCAAAAAAATGAGGCACATTTCCATCAACTGGTTTGGAGCAAATAAACTAGGCTACAGGGTAGTATCGTCAGAAGTGGGCACATTGCTGTTATGCCTAGTTCACACTACACAACTTTAGCCCTGATGTTCCACTCGCCAAAAGTTTCTCAAGCTCTCCGACAAAAGCCCTAGATCAGTGGCAAGATACCGTTGGCTCTGTGTTTGAAAATCAGTGCTTGAGTACTATGTGTGAACTGTTCAAAGACGCAAGCCGAGAGGCTCGCTGGTAAGGCTGGGTATTGTTCAAAAAATGTCTATACCGATACCGTGACTTCGATACCGGTTCGATAACTTTTTCGATACCAGTTTTTTTTTTTGAAATTATCTTTTTATTTAGAAAGGGTAAATTCCATCACATACAATAATTACAGCTTTAGTTTTCCAAGTACAGAAATAGGGATGAATCCAGATGTTTTGGATGAGTTTGTACATATTGCCCTTTTGACGTTTATAAACCATTACTTATTCCAGTGAGAACCTTCAGTAACTGAAACAGAGCCGGGGTGCGCACCATTTCCACTAATTACAACATCACATATAATGAGGGTAGGTCTACACAAAGCATAAGTACAGTTAGACGAAATCAGATCTAATTGGTTTTACATACTCAGTCCATTTAGACCAAATCTTATAAAATTTTTCTTTTTCAACTTTGAGGGAAAAGGATATTTTTTCCATAACATACATCTCATAAACTTTTTCAATCCACTCTTCCACGGTGGGTGGATTCACTTTCAACCATTTCCTCGTAACAGATTTCTTACTGGCTGCCAGTATAGCCAACAGTATAGCCAGCAGTTTTTTATCGTCAATGTTCCATGTTTCAAACCCTACGTTGCCCAAATACACAGTTTCACATTTAAACGGAATGTTTACATTAAATACATTGTTTATATGTTTGTGAATCTCTACCCAGTAAGGTCTTATCGTATGGCAGTCCCAAAAAATATGGTAGTGATTAGCCCTATTAGATCCACAAAGTCTCCAGCAGGCATCTCCGCTGTCTTGGTATCGTTTCTGAATGGGTGTGACAAAAAATCTTGCAATGTTTTTCCAGCAAAACTCCCGCCATGTGTTTGACCCGGTTGATAACCATTGTAACTGGCATATTTTTCCCCAGCTCTCCCATGTGATTATCATTTTTATTTCACTTACCCATTTCTCCCTTATGTATTCTGTATTTTCTTGTTTAGATAATTGTATAGCATTATATAATTTGGAGATAATTTTTGTGCTTGGTCTGGGTTTAGTCAATGATATAAATACTTCCAGGAACCCTGATTCACTTGTTCCCAACATCCCTTTAAGATTTTCGTTAAAGTGATGTCTCACTTGCAGGTATCTAAAAAAGTCATCTTTCACCAGTCCGTAATCTTTCTGTAGGGTTTCAAAACTTTGGAATGCCCCTTTGTGGATAAATGAATGATAAGTAGTTAAACCTTTTGAGATCCATATCTTAAATCTACCATCGATTCTGTTTGGTGTAAAGTCTGAATCGTAGGCACAACATCTCATAATTTTAGAAGCTTTTTCTAATTTGCAAATTTTAACTATTGCCTGCCAGGACTTCAGGAAGCTGCCTGTTATAGAATCATCTGGGATAGCCTGCTCCTCTAGTAATTTGTTATCACTCAGTAGAGCTGTTATTGGAATTCCGTTTAACGTCGTACTTTCTATTTCTTTCCATGTTGCAGTATATGTTGGCGAGCACAGGCAGACTAAAGATCTCAATTGGGCTGCATGGTAGTAATCTTGTAAGCAAGGGAGGCACATGCTGCCCTTCTCTTTTCTTAATTGCAGTGTCTTAAATTTAATTCTGGCCTTTTTCCCTTGCCACAAATACCTTGCTATTAATCTGTCCCACTCTATGAATTGCTTAGATGGTATTTTGACTGGCAGACATTGAAAAAGGTATAACATTCGTGGAAGGATATTCATCCTGATTGATTCTATCCGGGAGCTTAAGTTCAAAAAAGGAATAACATTCCATCTCTGTATATCAGATTTTACCCTTGGATTTAATGGGCCGTAATTGATGTCGTACAATCTTGAGAAGTCCTTAGGTAATAAAGCACAAATCTTTTTATTTATTTTTCAGCTCCTACAATGTGAGCCCTGTCTCTGTGCATAACGTTGATTTTTCCTGTGTGTTTCTAGGATTTGTAACGTTAGCCCATCAGCCACATTATTAGATCTTTGTAGAAGCATGCTGCATGTTTATTGGCTCACTGATACTGATGAGACTCCTTAGGTATTGAAATGGGAGGGCATTTTTTGATACTCATACATATATACATATTTTAGAGGCAATTTCGTCAGTGCCTAAAAAGTAATGAATTCGCTACCCAGCCCTACTCGCTGGTGCCTCGCAGATGCATTCCAGATATCGAGCAGGTTAAATATATGGACCTGTCGGTGGAGTCCAAGAGCCAATGAGAGCAAGACGCCGGTTGAGGGGAAGGCGTTGCCTGTAAAATATGAACTTTAAGACCAAAGTTATTGTTGTACCTAACAAGAAAACAGGCTAGGAATAGTAAAAATGTCAGGACACAGGCCATTTGGTGAACATGACAAAAAACACTTTTCTTTTTTCTTCCTTGTTTCTGGCGAACATCAATTTTTGGAACAAAAAATCCGGCCTTTCGCATGATATTTTCGTGTGTTGTAGTGACAAAATGTAGTCTGGAGACCAGACATATACATGGATTCCTGCTGGTGAAAGATCTTGTAGTGTTTGACATCCTGTCGCCGGTTAGTCATGTAGCATTAAAACTTCAACGACTTCAAGACTCGTGGTTACAAGACAGCAAATCGTGATGAGTGGGTAGTGTGAATTTAGCTTAATCTGCCAGTAAACAGAGTATAATAAGTAACCCATCTACGAGAGAAAAATGGAGAAAGGTCTTCAGGAGTTTGGTTAAATTGGGAAAGTTTAAATTGTTCTATCATGTCAGCTATTGGCCATGTTTCATACTGTCCGGAGACGAAGACACGTTATTGGAATATCCAGGAAGATGTGGACAGCGGACAACAACAATCAGTAATGTGAGTTAAATGTTCCCTATGTCAGAACTTATTCGGGAAATAATTTAGTTCGACAAAGACAACAACCACCTCAAGAGAAAGTATAAAACTTTTTTGCGCAATTGAAGAAGTTTTATAACATTTTGCCGTTTCCATTTAGCTTTTCTAATGCGATAATTCAAAATGCCATCAAAATATGTGAAGGGTTAGGGTTATGTCCTTTTACTCTAATTGAATGACAAATTAATCACATAGCCAGACAAATTTGCAATTAGTCACTAGTTGAAAATCACAACAGTGAACCAGCTTATAAAATAATTGACATCCCACATGTTTTGGCTTTACTTATACAGTCTATGCATCTACTCATGTTTCAAACACTAGAAATCTCCATCTGCTCTCTGATGATGAATGATTTCTTTGTGTACACATTCATGTATTACACAAATCTGGCTAATGTAGCTCAGCGTAAATTCTGTCAGGTAGACTTCTAATACGTTGTCTCTATTCTCTTTAACTGATCAGCTGGGCAGTGGGTGTTTCGGTTCTGTATACCAATTAGAATCGGGCACGTATGTTCTATCCAATCACAGCATGACTACCTTGTTTTAAATATCTTCTCTCTCCCGTTTCTGTCAGTTGTATTTTCAGACGAGAGTGCGACCCGCCTCCTCCCCTTCTACCTCCAGGCATTGTCGACGGTGTATCGGTCTTCTCCCAGCTGACGGTCCATTTTATATCTCGGATATTCTCACCACCACCACCAGTGTCTAGATTCCATTGGGGGATGTGTTTGGTTTTCCTAAACATTAATTGTATAGATCCCCTTTTACAATGGAGTCTAATCTCCAAATAATTGTTTGTAATTGTTTGGTTAATTGTTAGTAATAAATGTTTGCATATCTGCAACGAAGTCTCTCCTGATTGAAATATTGTGCTCTGCATTCAATTTGGGTAAGAACAATACAGCAGTAGAGCATATTTAAAATTTCTGCACCAATCCATCTTGTGAAGCAATAATTACATTGGAATTGGAACAAAAGCCTGGTGTTAGGGTTTTGTTGGTGGAAGATTTGGCAGAAATCCGCAACCACAATTTCAACTAATTGTACCAAACATGTATTCTTGCCACGCAGTGATAGAAACATGCACCCAGATGCTAAGCTGAGCATGGGGGTAGTTACTGTGCTATCACTGGGTGATCATATATATCCTCAGAGATCATATCCTTAGCACGCCTATGAATAGTTGCTAGATAATAACCGGGTAGCAACTGGGCCACTGGGTTTCTTTGCATAGATTCCTAAGGAAAGATACTCAATTGATTTTGATCTGGTTCACATTTTGCCACTGTGTTTTGAAAATATATCCATTAAGAATTGTCTTTCTCTCCTCAGTGTTTTGCTCGTTCTGCAGGCTCAAGTCCGTGTTTTTTTTAAAAGGCCTCTTTTATGACAGCTAATTACCAACCAGCCTGCCATGGCCTTGAAAATGAATGTTACTCATAAATCTACACTTCAACATCTGGTGTCCAGATAATAAACTCTCTCAGCAACACGCTCAAAATCCAATGAATTAATGTTCAACATAAATAGTGATAAGACCGGCAATTATCTGGTGTGGAAAAGCGATTTCAAGAAACCTAAAGGAGTCAGTTCTAGTTCCCATCTTCAGTTGTTATGAAACGATGCAAAAACTTTTAAGATCTCTCTCCAAATTCTAAGAGGGGAGTGTGGGTCAAGGATTATTTGAAAGGGGTTTAGATTAAGGGTTTGCATGGTTGACCGCAGCATTTGCACTGTAAAATGTCTGCAAACTTGCAATTTGTTTCAGTCTGTAAACATTAATATAGACAGGTGTTGAAAAAATGTGCAAGCATTCTGTGTATTGACTTCAGTTGGCCTGCTGCGCAATTCTAAATGAATCTGATATTCTGTATTTTTTTCAAATTGTGAACAAATACAAAAAAAAGACCAAAACCATCAATGATAAAATAGATAGATTTTAGTATTGTGGGAATATCCAAAGCCTGATTTATCTTCTTCCTCTGTTCATATAAAGTTCCATTGTTGTCCAGAAATAAATCATCAATGAGTCACACTGTTGCAATGGGTGACATGTTCCTTCATTACCATGAACACATGTAACACACACACTGTAGTTTATTTTGACTCATTCCCACATACCTGTACACTGTCCTCCTGCCCTAAATTAAAGCTGCCAATCTTCCTCCATAATGTTATTCAAATTGCATGCATCATTATTTTAAATGTTTGAATTACATTTTAATGTTGAATTGCTCGAACGCAGCGTATTATTTTTATTTAGTACACTACTCAGGCTTCCATCATTAGCCTAAGGTGGGCCTGAGAGGCCAACGCACTGCAACTTAAGAAAACACAACACATTACGAAAACACAACACAATTGGAAAACACAACACATCCCTCCAATCAGTGCATGTATTCGTCCTGGAGATGTGTGTATTTTTCAGGCCTGTGTGTAACATGTATGTGTTTTACAGAGTAATTTCCCCTCAATGGGTTGATAAAGTATGTCTTCAATTTGTTTTTGGCTTTTTCATTTTATTGATAATGCTAATTCTGATATAAACTATTGAAGATATCTGCTGATTCACAGCAGACGTGTTGACTTGTCCCAGTCAAAACACAAGTTTAAGAAAAGTTCACAGCTTGTACCACACAAAGGTTTTAACCTCACACACTTTTATTCTGAATGCAATGGAAATGTAGCCCAGCACTCCAACCAGTTAATATAGCACATGGCATTGTGTGTATTTTGTGTATTTTGTCAATAGAGAACTACAGTATATATTTAATGTTAACCATGTTTTACTACATCACTACCACTACAAAGTACATTTTCAAAAATGGCCATATAACTGAGTCAACAAATAACTACTGGTAAATGAGTAGCACCAACAACAGCTGAACATCCCATTAGAATTTTATCATCTGTATCATGGTCATTTAAACCTTCATTAGGTAATTTTTGGAGTTGATTCACAAATATGTGCTAATTCATGTGTAATTACTTCCACCAACTAATCAAAATATTCTCGTAAGCGTAGAATCTGCCATTCAGAATCATTCAGAATACATACGGGCAAGTCGCTTGAATGACGGCCGGCATGTTGCACCTCCATCTTTAAAATAAATTTGCCAAAGAGGGACATACCTCCGCCTTTCGCCCTTTTACACTCAGTGGCACCCGACGAATGCCAGAGGGAGATTACTTGCCAGGGAAGCGAAAAAGAGAATTAAAACGACAACGCGACAGGCAAAGCAAGAAGACCAAAGTTAATATTGGAGTGGCTAGAACAGCTCATATACAATTTCACCGCTAGATGGGAGAAATTCTTACACAATGTAGCTTTAAGTAAGGTAACAAGTATGTATTGCAATGTCATTTGCTTTGCATTAAATTGTACAGGTGTTTGTATTTTTCATGTTGTGCCCACTGTATACTAACTACAAGTATTACTACAGAGTAATATAATTCAACTACACAGTACAGGAGAAACATCATTACAAGTTAGTCCCTTTTTTTCCTTTATTGAATCCTTGTGTAAAAAAGAAGCTTTGCAAAGGAAATCATTTTTTTCTTTACAGCCGAATTATGAACCGGTCCATTGGGAAAGCTTCATTATTTGAGATGGCCAGTCCATCTTTGTTGGAAAAAACAGGCCTTGGGCTGAGAGCCACAGATAGGGTATCGAGTTCAGAAAGTATTTTGAGATGGATGAACACATTGTTGGATTTTATATTGTTTTCATGCAGTTTGTTTGCAACATGGAAAATACATCATAACACCAGTCTTGTCTGTGTATGTAGCTTTTTCTGATTGGAAAATTTCTGTCAGACATTAACTATCAGGAACCTATTCCCTTGCAAGATATAAGATTAGGTTTGTATGATATCGTATGAAAACTAATGCACAACAATTCATATAATGTCTTATGAAATTACGGCCACTGTGACAAAGTTTAGCCGGTTACGTGACAAAGTTCAGCCGACCGATTCAATTCAATTTTATTTGTAGTGTCAAATCATAACAGAAGTAATCTTAGGACATTTTCGAAATAGAGTATCTAGATCACGCTCTATAATTTACAGAGACCCAAACCCAACATTTCCCCCCAGGAGCATGCATTTACATGCATAAACGTCCTTTAGCTGGCAGAAAATTCACACAGAAACTGACTCTTGGTGGGCGGCCAGCTGACGCTGGTAGTTCGGGGGGAGAGAGAAAAAGAGAGCGAGCAACAGAGAAACTGATACAGATATACAGAAACATGATTCATAATAATGAAGTGGGCATGATGAACAATGGCAATTATAGTAACAATAAAGATTAAAGAACTATGATGAGTAATACAGAAGTAGCAGTGCAGGGCGTAGCAGGGCATAGTGCAGGACCACGTCAGCAGCTGCAACCACGATGCAGTTGCCACCACAATCCAAGGACATCTGTGAGGCGAGAAAAGCACAAGGACTCCGGGCAAGTAGATAAGTTAGTAACATGCATTAAAAGATCATTAATGTACACATTACAGTTAAGTTTAGTGGTCTTTACAGTTAAGTTTAGCCGACACAAGGTGACTGTGAGCCAGGTACCGGGCACTGTGAGGTGACGGTTGTGAGAGCCGCCGTTACAGTTAAGTGTAGCCGTCAAGTTTAGGCACAAAAATGACTCGTTTAGATTAGAAAAAAGTTTGTAGAGCTTGAAGTTGCCTTACATATGTACGTAAGGCACCAGAATAGCCTACAGGAAATGACATCTACTCTGTTGAAAAAATTCTGGTGACACACATTTTCAATGCTTCCTACGCCCAAGCCCTGTACGTGTACTAGTCATTTATTTCAATCATCCACTCGTGATGTGATCCCGATGCAGTTATATAGTGGTAATTCTATGAGAATTACAGTTCTGTTTTCTTTTTTCTTTGTTCCTTTGCAATCTTGTGACCCTGTGAGATGACATACTGTTATTCAAGGCTCTAGCTAGCTACATAAACATGAATTTGAATTTGGCTATGATTTGCAGTAGGCTAACCTATTTGCATAATTGTCTCTCCATCTCTGGAGGTGGTGCAGAAGTCTAGTTTTTCTCTTAGAATACTTGAATTACTAAATGCTGAAAGGTTATTATGGAATTTCTGCCCAACGATGCAACAAAAAAAATTGTCTTCCCCAGCTTTACATCTATTGCAATTCTGTTGCATTACTTTACCTATGTTATGGTCTATTTTCTCAATTTTATTTCATCCTTTTGGTATTATGTGCTTTGTGAATGTTGATTATTTATGTATTTTATCTCAATCATTGTAAGTCTGTTTTATATGTTTCGAAACCTCTATGTTTTTAGTTTTCTTTCTGCTTCTGCTTCCTTGGTTAGCACACTCCTACAAAAGAGAGGCACAGACAGTTTAGCAAATAAACAGCTCTGCAGTGAAAATGACTTATAGAATTTAATGTCTGAAGAATTTACTCTTTTTCCTTGAGTCAAGGTTTCCATTAATCCACTCATTAGTTCCTTTATAATCAATATATCTTTAAGCACTGAGCACAGGCGAAAGGTGAATTCATGCAAACCAAGTGGTCCACTCAAGAGCTGCTTCGCTCCGTGAGGGATTACAACACAGGAGATATATTTAAGAGTGAGCAAGGTTGCAATTGAGTTTAGCCTTAACTAACAACGTTTTCCTATTGTTAACTGAACACAAAAGGCAAGTTCTAAGAGGAGCACTATCAACAATAAGCTGTTCAAAATCAGGAACCTGTCAAGGGCAAGAAGAGGTGGTGATTTGTTTTGTACGCCGTTACTCCAACCCCCACCCACTGCATCAATGCTGTACAGCTTTTAACAAGTGCCCTGCGTCACAGCGCATAGACTACTAAGATGATGTTTTTGTGCTGTTATTCATTTGGCATTCACTGTCCCGAACATTGAAAAATGCCTTTTTAAAATGTTTGCTACCAATTTATAAAACAATGGCTTTTTTTTAGGTTTCAAACGCTTCCCAGATAAATACATCACATTCCAATTAGAGTGAAATTTCTGCCACAGTAAAATGTTACTTGAGATTAGATAATGTTAGAAATGCTCTTAAATTATTGCATATAATACACATATGTGAAGAAATGTCATATCTGATTGTTGTTGTATCCGTGTATTTACCTCTGCTTATCTAATTACTGAAAATCTATTTTTTTTCTATTTCAAACTTACCCAAATCATTTTTATGAATCATATTTACTTACGTATTTAATTACCTACTTAACACATATCATTTTCAGGTGGCAGAGCCAGAAGTTGTAAACATTCAGGGCTTAGCCCAAACCTAGGGGGGTCAGGGGGCATTTCTGCTTTTCAGCAGCTATATGCACTATTTTCCAAGCCATTTCAGACAATAGAATGCCTTAAAATCTGTCCATCCATCATTATGGAAAAACATGAAAGTTGCCAAGTAAAAAAAAAACTTACTTTGTATCTAATTGTTGTCAAACTGTTTTTATTGTTCTGAAACCAGAGCACAACTACCTATAAATAGGCTAAATTGTCTGATGTTACTATTTTTTAAGTATTGTAGGAATTTGTTGAAACAGCATTACTATTCTTGAAACCAATTTGTGTTGTACTTTGCTGGAGTAGAGTTTACAGATGCTGACCTGGGCCCATCTAATGGAAGCAACACTCAAACAACAACAACAACAACAACATTAAACATCAAAATATGCCCTCCAAAACAACATTTATAAGTGTTCTGAAGCCCCTATCAACAGGACAACATCCTATGCCTTCCAAAACTGGTACAAATCACTAATCAATTTGCAATGAAGGCTGGTTAGGATTCATGTACAAAAACAACCTGGTTACAGTTAGGGAAAGATCATGGTTTGGGTTAAGTTGACTGTTAATAGGATACAAGAAACAATCAGCAATATCCCATGTTAAAGTCTCAAAGTTTTGTTTATCCATTCACCCGACCTCTGTGGTCTACGGTGGCCGACAGGAGCAGACGCCCTGCAACTTAAGAAAACACACGCAAATAGACAAAACACAAGCAAATTAAGAAAACAACTTCATTAATTTGACAACACATGTGCAGCATTCAGCAAACGCACTGCAAATACACACAACACAACCAAATACATAAACGCACTGCAAAAACACACAACACAACCAAATAGATAAACGCGCTACAAATATGAAACGATGCAAAAAGAAAAGCACACAAACCCAGAAAACAAATGCAACAAAAAAACGCAGCATCCAGATTACACAACGGAAGTTCTCCAGGCCTCTAGAGGGAGCAGCTAGTGGAACAGCTTGATTTTCGACCGTTATTAACCAATATTAAATTCATATTATTATTATTATTATTATTATTATTATTAATAATAACATAATATATTATTAATATACAGTCTATGCTCCCGTCTCATGTCCTCCCGGCTGGTGCCGTCCCCGAGCTTCGGCTTTTCAAAATAAAAGCTCGCGTCTGGTCCGCTATGTGTTTGTACTTTGGTGTGTCGGATGTTTGTGAACTAAATAGTACGGCAATCATGCTGATGAATACAATAACTTTTTCAGCAGATGTCTTACTTACAACACGATGGAGTTAGCAAAGCAGTTTTGTGTTTATGTGCGAGCGGGATTTATTCAGTTTGATAAATCCCACGGTAAATTGGCTGGTTTACTAACAGGGAGGGACTATAAATCCTGTCTGTTTTTTGTATTTCAAGAGCGAATTGCTCCACAATATGAATACAGATTGATCACTTATTTTGTTAGTAACCGTTGTTGTATAATCACAATGTTACACTTGAGGAGGCCTACACTTCAGTAATTTCGGACCACGAAATTAAACCCTCTCATGTGGTTTAAACAAACGTCAACGTTAAACGCTGATGCAGTTTTAAATGTTTTATCACCACGAGTTTACAGACGTCTCTGCTGATTGAGTATCAGCTGTGACCTGAGCCGAGACACACCCACCAAACGAGAGAAAACATATCTCAAACATAGACTTAATATTTACAGTCTATGCAGTTTCTCTCTCTCTCTCTCTCTCTCTCTCTCTCTCTCTCTCTCTCCCCCTCCCTCCGAAAAACGATGCAAAAAGAAAAGCACGCAAACCCCGAAAAAAGAAGCGATGCAAAAAGAAAAACAACTTCATTAATTTGACAACACATGCGCGGCATTCAGCAAACGCACTGCAAATACATACAACACAACCAAATACATAAACGCACTGCAAATACACACAACACAACCAAATACATAATACATCCAGCTGTTCCACTAGCTGCTCCCTCTAGAGGTCTGGAGAACTTCCGTTGTGTAATCTGGATGCTGCGTTTTTTTGTTGCATTTGTTTTCTGGGTTTGTGTGCTTTTCTTTTTGCATCGTTTCATATTTGCAGCGCGTTTATCTATTTGGTTGTGCTGTGTGTATTTGCAGTGCGTTTATGTATTTGGTTGTGTTGTGTGTATTTGCAGTGCGTTTATCTATTTGGTTGTGCTGTGTGTATTTGCAGTGCGTTTATGTATTTGGTTGTGTTGTGTGTATTTGCAGTGCGTTTGCTGAATGCCGTGCATGTGTTGTCAAATTAATGAGGTTGTTTTCTTAATTTGCTTGTGTTTTGTCTATATACGTGTGTTTTCTTAAGTTGCAGGGCGTTTGCCCCTGTCGGCCACCGTAGGGGTCGACCTCAATCCGTCTACAGATTGGGGTTGGTGGCATGAAAGAGGTTTTGGGTGATAAGGCGCAAGGGGGTCCAGAGGGTGAAGGGCTGGCTTATGTGAGCCAGGGGTAAAGCCGGGGCTGCTCCAGAGAGGGACGCTGCTGAGGATCTGCAGCCAGACACAGGTGCAACCAACCCGTTCTCACTCCCAACTCGTAAAATACTGCTGCTTGGTCAGTGGCTCTCAGAATCAAACAACACAGGACTTTCACCGAAGTGACCCAAGTTTGAGACCTTCAAAAATTGGTCTCAAGAACGGTCTTGAGACCTAGAACGATCTCGAGACCTACAACACTGCCTAACTGTCCCGTTCTTGTGCCGCAGGTCAGATAAATGTACGTCCCGACCCAGAGTGTCAAAAAGTGACGGCAAGAGTCCCAACCAAGCACGTCTAAATATGACGCCAAAGGGCTAGACGCGAGTCCCGAGAACGTCAATTAGTGACACCAAGAGTCAGATTGTGTGTGCCTGTGCAGCATGTCGTACAGGACCACTCCCAGTTGCCATACTGTGGTGGGACCGGCCCTGTAGGTCCAACCCTGCTACAATAAAGCAGCTGAGGCCGAAGTCAAAAAGTCGCAAGCATGAGACATCAGCGCTGTTTTCAATCAAGATGTTTTCCACCTTGTCTCAGTGAAAGATGTTTTTTGATTGCAGCTCCCTGGCTGCTTCCATCAGCTGCTCAGAAAAGGTCTGGCCTCCTCTTTCACCTCCATGTATTTAAGGAGGACAATGGAGAGGAATGGACGTTCCAAGACCAGGATGCGCTCCTGGTCCAGATCATTTTATGCGTTCCATTTACCTCGGAACTCGGATGCTGGAGCTTGGAATGACGTCACGCCAGAGTTGAATGCGCTTCATTTACAAGTCGTATTTTTCATTGTGGGGTTAGCTCTAGCCAGGTTAGCCATTGTTAGCAATAGCAGTTAATAACAACACATTATGCAGTTTTTTGTGCATACAAACAGCGTAACAACATGTCCATAGAAAGAAGTTGGACAGGACTGTGTGTAAGACTGATTTAGTGAGACACATATAAGACAAAAGTGCTAATGGCTGTATGCTACTGCAGCTTTCACTACTGTTGACGCATGGATTTTGAGCTTGGGGTACTGCGAGGTTGTCCGACTTTCCAACTCGGAAATCCAAGTTAAGGGCGCCGGTTCCCAAATTTGACCTCGGAAAATCCGACCTCCGAGCACAAATAGAATGCACTAATTATAATCCAGTAGAGAAATGGCTGCAGATTTCCCGACTGATCCTTCTGCTCCACCGGCCATCTTTATCATGACAGCCACCTCAAGAGGGAACATCCTCCTTTTCTGAGTGACACCTTTACAGATGACATCTCTTTCTAGGTATGTCTCCATTTTCCATTTTACTCTAACAACATCCTCCAAGCTCAGAGGTCCTCTGCCTCTTCCTCAGCCCTCTTCGTCTCTTCTTCTGGTCCCTGTTCTTCCAGAGTCAGACTCAGAGACCCTCTTCCTCTTCTGTGGTGCGTCTTGGTCAGCACTGATCTTTCTCTTTCCGCTCCTGGTCGTGACATCACTGGGCTCTGTGCTGCTGCTGTTACCTCTATGTTTATTAATTTACTGGCCTCAAGTATTTCCATTTTATACTACTTTATACTGCTACTCTACTACATTTATGTGACAGCCATAAACTAGTTAGTTTCCTTATAAAGATTTTACACAAAACATATAATGATCTTGTAATACATTATTATAATAGACAGCGGTAAAAGAAGTACTCAGATCCTTTAATGACAAAGGATAGTTTGGATATTTTGAAGTGAGGTTTTATGAGGTACTTATCCATAGTCAGTCTATAGTAGATGGCTGTCGGCTTTGGAGAAGCAGACAGGAGTACCATCAGGAAGCTAAGCAATGTGCTGCTGTGGACAGGTGGCAGTCCACAGCAGTCATATTTACATTTATATTTTTACTTAAGGATCTCGCCACCAGTGGGATTAACTTCATGTGGAACTGCAGCTTTTCTCCCAGAAGCTGGAGAATGAAGAGTTTTTTCTCACAATCCATGTGGATGATGAACAAGGTGTAAACACGATTACTTGGAGAGCGAGCCAACACTTCTGCGATTGTTTAGTGTTTGGGATTTCTGACACAGAATGTTCTAATGTGTTGTATTATGAGCTCATCATTATCATGTTTTTGGAATGCTGCTATGAGACTGTGTGTGTGTGTGTGTGTGTGTGTGTGTGTGTGTGTGTGTGTGTGTGTGTGTTTATATGAATACATTGATATTCAAACTAAAAGTTATGGTTAACATAACCATTCATTAATTGATTACATTTTTCTTTTTATTGTCGGGGGGCAATAAGCATAAAAACTTGCTCAACAGCAATTCATGAGGGGAAAAACAAAGTCACTGCCAGCACTGTTATTATTAGCCCACAGTACTAATATTAGATTCCTTGTGACGCGTTGCGGACTATATTGTTCCTGCACCACCTGCCTTGTAGGTCAGAATTAGCTATATTATAGTTATATTAACAACATTGTAACCCACAAATATACATTTTCCCAGCCTGATTTGGCTGCATTTCTATTCCTGCTGAAGAGATGATACTGGGGAGTCTACTATTGTGTGTAATGAGTAGCACTTACTTCTAGGGCTGGGTACATAATTCAATACTTTTTAGGCACCGACTGAATTGCCTCCACAGTATCGAGTATCGAAAAATGCCTCGTCATTCAATACCCAATATCAATAACTAAGGAGCTAATAAGCATGAAGCATGCTTCTACCAAGATCTAATAATGCTGCTGATTGGCTGACCTTACACGTCGTAGAGATACGGGGGGAAAACTCTACGTTACACAGAGATGGGGCTCACGTAGTAGGAGCTGAAAATAAATAAAGGATTTGTGCCGGAATGTTGTAATTTCTTTTTTATTTTATTTTTATAAAATTGGTATTGAAAAAAAGTATCGAACAGGAACCGGTATCAAAGTCATAGTATTGGTGTTGGTACCGGTATTGGAACTTTTTGAACGATACCCAGCCCGACTTACTTCTGTTTTTACATGGTATGCAAAAGTTTGGACACGCATTCTCATTCAATTGAATGGAAAAGCGTGTCCAAACCTTTGACTGGTACTGTACTGTACAGTACAGTACATTGCCTGAATTTGTAATACCTTGTGGTTCAATCATTTAAAAAAGACACCACAGTGTCAGTCAGTCGTTAAAACATACCAGCAGGGGGCACGAGTCAATAAGACAATTCAAAGATATGATTTATTACCCTCTTCAAACAATCCATCATTCAGTGCAATGCTAAGCCAGGTCAGTTGATGAATTCATTTTCTTCAGTACATTTTAAGAAGCTGTATATTACTGTATATGGATCAGAGAGATAGATAAGGATATTTTTTTCTGTTTTGACCTTGTAGGACGACACTAAGGAAAACCCCCTGCCATGTCTGCTTTCTCTCCGTTCCATTGTAGTCGTTCTATTTAATTTCCCTTTTCTAAGTGGTTTGTTGTGGTTGCGCCCCGGCTTGCTCAAGGACAGACATGAGGACACTGAATGCAGGCTGTTTAGCACAAAATCTCACTATTCTTCTTTTCTCATTGTGACATGATGCCCCGGCGCTCTCACCTGTTCACACAGCTCTGTTCGGAGGTATAAATTAACCAATTAGTGAAATATAAAGGTTGTGGCTGTGTATCATAGTTGGAAGCCATGCCTTTCTGGAGGATTTTAAAATTGTTTTATTGGTAAGGCCAATAATGGGATCAATGGTATTTGGTTATGTTTTCAATGATATGAGGGGATTGATATGGAAGATTATTACTGTCAAAATGATTGGAAATGCCATAAACGTTAATCAATCTTTAGTCAAAAGCACACAGGGACAGATCCATATCACAAGCCAGGTTTTGAAGACAGAACCCTGATTTCATGCGTGCTTTGTTTAAAATAGGTTATAGTGCCATTGATGAACCAAAAAATCAAAGTGTAATGATAGTGTCATACGACATTTTTTGCGGAAGCATAAATCAGCCTTGGAGGTCATACTACTGTTATGTAATACTGTGTTTTTTTACAGTCATGCATGGCAAATGAGAAAGTCTCAGGACCATGCTGGGAAGTAGCCTGACTCTGCAAGGCAGGCAGGTTCCAACAGAATGACATTTCACTCAAAGGTCAAAACCTGTAGAAACTGTTCGTTATTTATTTAAGGGGCCATCGAAGGAGTTTTGGGAACTTTAGCCAAAAAAGACATAACCCTCCCCTCACCAGTAAAAAAATTTCTATGACCCTCCAAAACAATATTGGAAAAAAGGCATGACCCTCCCCCAGCAATTTATTGATATCTTCTGTACTGGTTTGCACTTCGCAAATATATACAAATTCCCATTGTTTTTTTACAGCCATGACATACATGCCTAAACCTCTGCATTCTCATCTGACGCATCCCACTCCTCTGTTATGGTGTGGTGGCCATTTCAGTAGATTTACTCACTAACATTGTTGTGGAAACACAATAAGCATGGAAACTAAATGCACACTTCCTGCATTACTGCATTACTTCAAATACTAAGTTACTCATCTAGTAAACTAGTATTCACATGAAATAAAACAATAAAATATTGAGACCATTCAGCAAGGCACTCTGGGTAACGTTCAACACACAAACTGGTTGCTCGTCACTAGGCCTCTCCACTTCACCGTTTAAACAAAGTGGAATAAACGTATAAAAGTCAAAATCTACACAAATCCCGCAATCAATTAGTAAGCTGACATCAAATGTGGCATTTAGGAAACCTTTATTGCAAGGTTGGCACGGTAAGATGTCCAGACTAGTGCAACAGTAACTTTCGTTTTTTACGTCCTGCTGCTCCCATCGTCAGCCAGGTAATATTTTTTTTTTACTAAAGCAGTATATGAAATCTGATGCATTACCTACCACCATTTAGTTATTTTGTGTTATTTAAGATATTTATAACATATCTGATCATGCCAGACGTTATAATTCCACTCATTTTTTAAACAATGCAATTATCCGTTTCAGCCACCAGGGGGGCAGCTCCCCCTGCCTCACAGCAAACTCATGGGTCAGACCATCTGGTAGCGAAGGAGGGCAGAGACTGAGAGCTACATGGAGCTACATGGAAAAATATGCACCAAACAAGCCACTTTGAAATGTTGCTGTTTCATGAATACAAAAGTTGGGTGCCCTCCCCACCCCATCTGGACTGAAAAATGTTGGGTGACCCTCCCCTCAGCAAAAAATAAAAAGATATGACCCTCCCCTATTTTCCTCCGGTGGTCCATTCCATAAATTCCGAATGGTCCCTAAGTCTGCATAGAATGAACCCAAACTACCAGAACTAGAGCACTAAGGGAGCCACACTGCTTGCTCAAATCTCTCTCTGGTAGAAACAACATATCTCTTACACTCACTCACAATTCTGTCCTTTCATGATTGGAACCAAAGATCCGGCCCCCGCTTCCTTTCAAATCAAGCGGATTGAGTACTTTTTCATTTTCATTTCCAATATACTTGCTCAATAGTTTTATCATTGATGAACTTAGCTCTAACCTTTGTGTTGTCTTCCGTTCGACCACTCACTTGTTGTCCTCCCGGGTCAAAAAAAATCAAACCTTTTTCTGACGTTTAAGTCTCTTTTTTTCGACAAAAACTGTATGTGCTTCCGGGTTGCACCTGAGGAACCAAAGATTGGTTCCTATTTATACCAAAAGCACTAATTGGCTCTTACACCACTAATACCAACTTATTACCACTAGTGTTACACTTCTTTTTGGATTAATGGTCAATAAACATAATTTATAGGGAATTATACCTAGTTCTTGAGTTAAAAAAATTAATTATTTAGACTAATATTAAAGGAGGGATAATCACATATATGTCAACGTTCAGTCGGAATACTGTTTCAATTTTTTTTTCAAATGCTAACATTTTTTATAAAACACCCTAAAATTCAATGAAAGTAGAGATCCAATCTTTTGTTGTACTTGTGACGCCATTGTATGGAATCATCCATGTTAGTTTTGGGTTTCAAAAATAGGTTGTTAAAAAGAAACCCATATTTGTAATATAGAATTTTAGAAGAGTTAAATGCAAATAATTTATTTTTCCTACAGAAAACATTTTAAAGGTAGCCTGTGGAGTTTCACGCTATACCACTGATTGACAGTTGGTGACAGTAACGCATCGACACTTAGCCGTGTGCCAACAAAGGCAGTGAAAAAGAAGACTGCTTGCAAGCAAACAAACACAGATGTAAACAATGGATGGTTTAAAATATTTGTTTTATGAGATTAAGCATGTTTGTTAGGCCAAGGATACACACAATAATTCAAAATATATTTTGGTGAGAAACACTTACTAGAAACATAATGTTTGCTTGTGTACAAGAACACTCCACTGGGCTGGCAGTCATGTATTGCGGTAAACAAAATGTATATTTAAAATAGTACATATATCAGTATTTGAGATGTTAATTACAAAATAATCTAAAGAAATATATGCATACAGCTTTGTTTTTGTGTTGTCAGAGAAATTCATCCTAGAAAACAGTGTTGAGAAAGCTTCTAATATGGAAATCGGACTTTAGTTGCATTTTTCCTGCTTTCATTTTTCAGTTTTGTGACGTCTGTAGGAGGCAGAATAGATTGTTTAAATAGCAACAACCTTGTCCAAGTATGAACTTTTGGGGAGCTTTTATCTATCTGTTTTCACTACTGATTACTGCATTCATTGTGGACTTCATATCACAGGAGGGCTGATTCTTTTTCATTTTTAATGTCATGGTAAATTTTATCATTAAGATGGCGATGGAAAAAAAAAACAGAACTTTTAACAAATACTGGGTTTCTAATTTGTAATTCTTTACCATATAGATTGAGGAGTTGTGCTGCTATGGTTTAGTAGTAATTTTTGTAAACAAAAGGTGGCATGAATAAACACTCATTGCAGGGGGTAGGAAGACAACATGACACAACAGAATTGGCTGTAAACTAGGGTAAAATGTTTTGGAAAATAGGACAATTTTGGGCTGATGTCTTCTAATTAACCATTTCAGACTGGATGTCCACTCAGTGGGTGAGAAAAAGGCTGTGTGTCATCACAAATGTGGAGTTTGCTGTGCGGCGTGCTAAGCAGGGAACACACATCAGCCGGGTCGCAGGGCATCAATTGATGGCTGTGGCACACACACTGAATGCATCATACAGAGAGAAGAACTAGTAGCCAGGATGTGCTGATCCAGGGAGTGAAGGTGATAAAATGGCTGCTTTTCTGGAGAGTTGACACATAGCAACAAAAGAAGTACAGTATACCAGCGGCATATCCTGACGAGCTGACGTGGGTCAATGTCAGCATCAGCATTCATTTGGGGTTGGGTTTCTTGATGAACAGGGCTTTAAATTGACACCCGCCAACCCCCCCAAATTACCAAAACTTTGGCAGGTAACATTGTAAACTTACAAGCCAATTTGGCTGGTAATGAATGAAGCGAACAACACTGCGTTTGTTTGAATGGCAGGCTGCAGAAAACAAGTCAGTGTTGTCAGTGTCTTTTTTTCTGCCATGAATTTGGGTATGTTTGACTTGGAAAACGCAATCTTTATCTGGCAACAGTGCTCGTAGTACTAATCCTACATTTCCCATGAACATTATGTTCTGGCGTTTCATATTACCGTTGGCTATGTGCCTAGCGTGCGCAGTATTGATTACGAGCTACGCTGTACCGGAGGAGACAAACGGAATGGCGCGAGACAAACGGAATGGCGCGAAACAAATGTTTATCTGTGTTTTAAGCCCCCAACGTCTCCTTCCAGGCAGCGCTGCCTAGGATTAGGCGATGGTTATGGTTATGGTTAGGTTTAAGGTTAGGGTTAGGTGCCTTGAAGTCAACGTTCGCAGCGCTGCCTGGAAGGAGACATTAGGGGCTTAAAACACCATCGAGCGAAACAAACCAGAGGAGCTGAAAAGTAAAGTTAGTTAGGAAAAACAAAATTTGGCTAGTGGAAAATCTTATTGGCTGGTAACTTTAAAAATCTACTAGCCATGTTGGCTAGTGATCAAAAAAGATTATTTAAAGCCCCCTTGTTGAAGTCCAATATTCACTTTTAGCTCTGGTTTGTCTCCACCAACTCCTGGGAAAAAGATGTGGCTGTTTTCTGCTTGATAGTCTACTTTCTTCCCTCGGTTGTTGCTAACTTTGGTTAATGGTAATATAATAATGGGATATAGCACATTTATATACACACACCGGGTATCAGTGTCTTGCTCAAAGACACTTTTGGCATGTAGACAGACAGGACAGTCTGTGGCAATTGCTACAAGCAGTGAGACAGAACAGTAATGTGCATGGGCAAAACCTAAACCAATGTAAATGTACATTTCACAGTATCTTACTCATTTAATGTTATACAGGACCATACTGTAAATGGCAATGCATTCTGGGAGAAAATAAAAATATTACAACACTATCTGCGGATGTTACAGATTACAGGTATTTACTGTTAATACCAATGCATCGGGAATTACACTGCAGCCAGTACATTACTGTAAATTCAAATAATACAGTAAGAAATGATTTGTCTATTAACAGTAGACATCCTTATGTCATTATGTCCTTAAATGTTAATGTGCTTAACATTTAAAAACAGCATGCCAACTGTAAATAAACAGTAGTTTATTGGCAAAACTGCTGCCAGTATATTACTGTAAATGTACTGTGTACAGTGTACAAGAGGCTAAAAGCTCCATAGAGCTGTAGAGTTCTGTGTTAATTCTTTATGATGTCTGCACAATTTTTTTTTTTTACATTGCACAAGGCCATTAGTTTCAATATGTCATTGGGTGATTCACTGTGTAATTCTGATCTAAGTAGAGCACTATCATCAGGTAAGACTACAAATGTATTTAATATTATTATAATTCTGTCTCCAGAGCATCTCAGCCTGTTTGCATAAATTATTTAACATTGTTGTGGAAGCTGTGCTTCTGCGTAAGTGTGATATTAGATAGGCCATGTCTCTTTATAGTTCAGTTTATGATTATTTAAAATTTAACATTTCTGTATTATTCACAGGAGAGAAGACGGCAGCAGCAAGGGATCGTCAAGCTTAATCTTACAAATTGTGGACACATTCTGCACAGCATAGAAACTCATAATCCTGTAGCTTTCACCCAGAGTGATTGCAGCGCTATCTTCTTTTATCCACAAAGATCCTGCCACGCCAGCAGAAAATGGTTGTCGTGTGGGGAGGGGGGGGGTCAAAATGAACAAAATATAAATGATGAAGTCAAAACACGAGCCAGGCCTAAGCCCTTCCCCTTTATTTATTTTACAAATATATCTGAAAGACAGAGACAGAGCTTGTCTGATGCTGGGGCTTCACTGACCTGTAGCCACAGCACACTCGCAAAACAAAACCGTGCCAGAGACAAACAGCAGATAGGCCATATTTCTTGGCCCCAGTGACAGAGGGGCCCCGGCTCAGCGGGGGCCTCCTGATCCAGTCAGCCTGGCTTGTGGTCTGGCCTGTGCTCCCTAATAGTCAGATGAACACACATAAGCTAATGGAGGACCTTGCAGTGACTATGGGAGGTCAGGGGTGGGACATATTGATAGATAGAAGCTCTCCCTGTATGCACTCTCTGCTGTGCAAACAATCTGATGGCAGAGATGTGCTGCACAAGTTTTTTTTTTCCAGAGGCGGGGCAACTTTGACAGGGGAATGGGTTCACTTAGATTGCTAATCTTATTATTGGGTTATAACTACCCAAATATAGCCTATGATAAATATTCATTCAAACTTGATTTATCCTCGAGAGATCATTGAGGGGCGACCCTGATTTTCAATGCCATCGAGTCAGCTTACTGAGACAAATACAGAAACAGAACTACAACACAGAAAGTACAATCACAAGAAATACAGAGAGACAATAAAACATTCAGAATTGAAAAAATATTTGATAAATAAATTAGGATAATAGGGATGCAAAAAAGAAAATACAAGTATGTACAGCAGTTAAAAGTATAAGTTTGCAGATTTAAAACCAGATTTGTATTGTCCAAGAGGCACAATTATAGAAGTTGTATAAATAAATGTGTCAATGTTGGAAATGAATCAATGACTGATTATTAATAACTGACAGGACATTATTGTATTTTAAATGTACAGTCATCATTCATTTAAATTGATAATATCATAGGAAATACATGTACTCTCTCAGGATAAGTGCATAACCTAAATATATAGCCAACACTCATGATTATTGGTAATGATGCCACATATCAATTACTGTACGTAGCATGATGCATACACAGACTGCTGCAGAAAGGCCTCATGGACCCTTAAAAGCAGGACCCACATGCACACAAAACCATTCATGGGATTATAGCATTTATTTCAAATCTTTCTAATAAGTCATAGGTTTTTGTAATGAGACAGTCCCAGTGATGAGGCCTATTCACCAACAGGGGGTGCCAAATTCAGAATGTTCTTTTTTCTTCTTGTATAAAGCATGCACACTTGCACTTACCTCTACTTCTGACCTGATATTGCACATACAAATCTATTTGCAAGACCCTTATTGTTAAGCTGTTTATATTTATGATCCATGCTGCTAACCTGATCTTTGCCATTGCATATTGTATATATTTTGGATTTGCATTGTATTCTCATTTTTAGATTGCAGCTCTTTCCTACTTTGCATTGCAACTGCTGCACAGCAATTTCCCTCAGGATAAATGAAGTTCTATCTTGAAATATCACTTAGCTTTTTGATTTTATTGTCTTGTTTGATAAGATAAGATAAGATAAGAAGCCTGTAATGTTACATTACATTACAATGACAACAACAAAATTGTGACTGCCCCTGCCAGCGGTGCTTAAACGAAACTATATTGCACACATCAATAAAATGAATGTAAGAACAATAATAAAATACGATAAAATGTGAGAAATGGGGTGCAGAGTCATTATGTGTGTGTTTTTTGCCTTTACAGTCAACATCAAGGCATGTGTCACATGGTAATTGTTGCCAAGGCCTGGGTCTTACCCATTTACAACTTTGTCCACCCTGACAGATTCATGTATCTTCAGCATCTTTGTCAAGTACTGTGAGAGGGATTTAAGAATATCTTTTTAGTGCAAATTTCTCATATGGGAAGTTGTAAACACTTCCCTGGTTGATTTAAATTATTACCCAGGGGCCTGTGGAGGGACTTTAGTTGTTTAGTTGATTTAAAAAAAATGATCTGTTAGGGCACTTTATGTTTTTTTTTATTGGATAACCAAGTAGAGAAGTGACAAGAGATGAGGGGAATGAACCCCTTCAACTTTTCCTCCTAACATTGTGGTGAAATGAATGCTGGAGTAAATGGTTAGAGGAACTGAATTTGATCCTTAAAGGCAATTTAATCTGTCCTCAGTTTCAGAATAACAGCAAAACGACCTAGAGATTTCTGAGAAATTTCAGCAACATACCAGGAAGTAGCATAACAATTTTATTCCTCCAATAAAAGGTTTTAGAGAAGAGGTCAGATTTGATAAATGAGCTCCTTTGGCATCTCTTATCCACTGTCAATCCATCTCTAACGTTAATAAAGCAGTTTGAGTTGCCTATAGCAGGGGTCTTTAATGTTTTTTTTAAAAAAAACCAAGGACCCCTTAAGTGAAAGAGAGACGGAACAGGAACCCTCTACTACATATATTTTATAAAATTGAGTTGCATATTAAACTGGGCCTACAATAATGTGTGGGCTGCCTAAAGCCTTTATACCTTTTTAGTTTATAATATACTAAGCTATTAACTAGTGCTGTCAAACGATTAAAATATTGAATCGGGATTAATCGCATTAATGTCATAGTTAACTTGCAATTAATCGCAATTAATCACACATTTTTATCTATTCTAAATGTCCCTTGATTTCTTTTTGTCCTATTATTTTTTCTCATTTTAATGCTCTTATCAACATGGAAAAGTGGATCGGCTTGCATTGTGCAAATGTTTTTTTTATTGAAAACAACATTGGCATACTGTAGTGTTCAATTTCACACTAACATTTTCACTTGGAGCAAATAATCTCTCACACAATGTAACGGCTTTGACGAGGGGGCGGAGAATTCGCATCAGCTGTGTGCTTGGCCATCAAGTGGTATTTCAGACTGGACGTGCTGCAATGATAGCTCAGTTCACAACAACAAAACACACAGATCACTTTGGTCTTGTCACTGGAACCATTTGGCAACTTTTTAAAAGTAAACTTTCCATTTAGAATCTTATTGGCACCCATTTCGGCATCTCACGCTCGCCATCCACTCAAAATGTAACGTTAGCCTACTACTCTTTGGCCGGCTCGCAAGTGTGTGTGGCGTGCCTGTTGTTTTGTTTCTGGTCTAGCTAGATCCGGTGTGGTGTTGTAGTTTTTCTAACGTTACTAGTTGTTGCAACAGCATGTGAAAAAAACTACAAAGTTTGCTAGGCCAAAAAGAACTTTAATCTCACGAGTAAAAAAAATTGACGCCGTTAAAATGGGTTTGCGTTAACAGCGTTAATAATGCGTTTAACTGACAGCACTACTATTAACATAATAATAGTTGTTTTAATGTTTTAATGTTAAACATACATGTGGCACAGTGAATATTTTTATTAACTGTATCTGTGGATGGCTACCATAGCAACTACCTTCAGGGTTTTCCCCGCCATTGTAAGGTTTAGGTACGGCACACGAGCCGTTTTGGGCAGCACCTAAGCCAAATGAATGTAACTAAAAAGACTTTTCTCAGATCTAATGACTGTAGTAAGACTTCTTTGGCAAGTTTTGTCTTTAAAGTGGCTATATGTAACTCTCAGTTTGTGTTTATTTCAGCGGCCCCTTTGGACAAAAGCGCTAGTGTTTTTACCACACCTGCTGTCGTAAAGGTCTTTTCTTTATGGTGCTGTATTGCCCACTGTAGATTACTGAGTTAGTGTTCCCGGGAGGTCATATAGACGCGATGAATGTTTTGCTTAGACAGAAAATCATGAATTTACAATAAGAGAATACGTTGCAGATGCATCGTTGCATTTCAATTGTTGCATACGGTAACTTCGCCTACTTTGGATGTCTCGTGGGCTAAACCTGGTAACAGTGTCACTGTGTCACGAGCCAAAGGATTAAGAGTTTGTTGTAGCAACCAACGTAATAATAACTTAGATTAATATAGTGCATTCCATGAAACCCATGGACGCTTTACACAAGCACAGGGGGACAAGGGAAAAGAAAATAGTAAGCCAAAACAAACACGGAGTAAAAGGAATAAAACGTCCGCGCTAAATGGAAGGGGGGCGTCATTCAATGTCGGCTACTGACGTACAACCACATCGTGCATTGTAAAGTTATTTCATGAATGAAAAAGACATATTACATACCTGACTGGATACACTAACACAGGCTTTTCCTGTGTTACAAGGAAATCTGTGACCCGTCAGAAGGTGTTACTGTAGCGCCGTCTACCTGCCGCAAATCATTTTGTGACTTTGCGGGAAAAATTGGACACGGGCAGAGGCATTAATAAAAACTATATAAAAGTAGCGCTCTTTTCACGTGTAGTCTTGTTTGCTGTTACAGGTCATTTATGATCATCAGATGGAAAATTACACAGTTTCAGAAACATTTAAAAGTTACATATAGTCACTTCAAGCTTTTTGAGTGCTGTATTTATGATGTGCTCTAGCTTTTCAACGTTTCAGACACAGACACAGACAGTGTGATAATAACAGTCCAAAACAATGTGAAAAACAGATGCAAAACTACCACAAAAGGGCACAGAGCGACTACAAAGAGACGCCACATGACCACAGAGACCCAAAAACAACCCCAAAGGAAACAGACATGACCAAAAAGAGACACAACAAGGCTACACAGAGACACAAAAACCCACAAAGAGAGACAAAATGTATGGGGAAATAGCATTATTTATTGAAAAAGGTAACATTTTCTTGAGGAAGGACGCCTAAACACTGTGCTAAATAAGCGCACCTAAGTCTTCCGCAAAGCTAGGGAAAACACTGATATTACGCACAGTATAGGCCAGTAAGTAATGGAAGATACACTTCAGAGGCCCATCCTCTGTGAGGCATAATTGAGGTATTATTTACAGTAGGTTAAGCGTCCATTGGTACAATGGACGCAAAGTAAACTTCCCCCTCACGTGATGTGGTAACAAACGAAGCACGCTCTTGCTAATGTTTGCTTATCTCTAAACTCACCGTTTGTATCCTAACTCTCTCCTAAACTTATCCAAAGTAGTAGATTTACTAACTTGCTGATCTGCTATTGAGCTGCTGTGACCATGCCGAAAACTAAAGCGGTGCAGACCAACGCAAACGCCGAGGCGGTCACCATGGTGTCCCTCCCCCACCTGCTTGAGTCTCATCGAACCGCCATCTCCAAGGACTTTAAACAAACTCTCTCAGCTCTCAAGACCAAGTTGAACGGTGTCTTAACTACTGTAACAGAACATGCTGAGAAACTCGAAATACTTGAGAGTGAAGGTGATGCGCGAGAGGTATGCCTGAAGGCTGCCAAGGAAGCTATCACCAAGCTCCAGACAGACCATGCTAAACTAGCAACTAAAGTTGTCGACCTTGAGTCACAGAGCCGGCGCAACAACATCAGGGTTATCGGTGTACCTGAATCCATGGAGGGGCCTGTGCCGACGGCTTTCTTCGCCGGGATGCTCGAAGAGGTCTTTGGAGGGGTCTTCGATTTGCCTGTGGAGTGTGAACGGGCTCATAGAGCCCTGGCACTTAAACCCCCACCCAACCAGCGACCAAGACCGGTCATCATTCGTCTCCTCAGGTTCCAGGTAAGCTCAAGCCAGCTCTGCTGTACCCGGCCAGGCTTTACATCAAGCTGGAGTCGGGAGGTAGGAAACACTTTCCCACGGTAGCTGAGGCTGAAGCCTTCATTGCTTTCTTGCCACCGTGGAACACCTAAGATCATAGTTTGCCCAAATCCATGCGACGAGGATGGCAGGCCAGTAGGCTTACTGTCGTTCGGAGTGGAGTTTCTATTTCATTCTGTTTTCCATTGACAGCGGTGATCTGTTTGTCTCTATCTTTTATTGATTACGGAAGACAGTCTCTCTATCATGACTTAATGTTTCCAATAGCCTGCTCCCCTTTACCGGAGGCTCGAACCTTTTTTCCAGGCTAAAAAGTGCCAAAGGTGAGAGACAGTGCGGAAAGGTGAGAGACATTCTTTTCATTTTCAAGAGACTACATTTTTTGCGAGCTGGCGGTGATGACTGCGGAGTGGTACAAATTGCTTACACAATGGTACCAGAATACTTCTTTGTGTGTGTGATGTGTGTATGTGCGTGTGTTTGGTTGTTCCGAGTGTGCTTGCAGCTATCGCCGTGTCAATGTCTTTATGTAATCCCAGATTGTCAACAGGCTGAACTCTAGATTGAGTAGTCTTGTTCCCATCTCCAGCCCCCGGCATACATACCAAACGAGAATCAAACCACTTATATCAGGAAAATGTCGCCAACATGTGCATGCCAGTATTAGTGTTGTTTGTAGGGGGCCGCAGATCTGGAATGCGATTGATGATGGCCTCAAGGTGTTGCCCTCTATCTCCAACTTCAAAAGACAACTAAAAAATAATTTCCTATTAACCTATATCTAATATAAAACTGATCTCTCATGGACTACTGGGATGTATGTGTATGATTGTATGTGTATGTAATGTTATGTATGTACTGGTGTGCTTTTTGCGTGCATTTACTCATCATCTGGTTACAGGTGGTAACTGTGTATACCATCGTCTGTACCACTACCCTTTCATGAATCATGGGCCCCCACCTATAAGCTTTCCTAGCTTCTTTGGGGGACCCATTCACTCTACCCAATTGATCTTGTACCCCAACTGTATTATTGTAATGTTTGAAGTGGGATTGTGAATAAAAATATACTCAAACAAACAAAGGTTTGTATGTGTAAGATACAGTGGTGGAAGAAGTGTTTAGATCCTTTAATTAAGTAAAAGTACTAATACCATACTGTAGAAATACTGTGTTACAAGTAAAAGTCCTGCATTCAAAATGTTACTTAAGTAAAAGTATGTACCTAAGTATCATCAGGAAAATGTAGTTAAAGTAAAGAAAAAGCCAAGGATCAAAACAGTTGTGTGTTTAATGGTCTAATCATTTCAGCTGGATTTGTAGCCCTGTATATAGTTGGGTAGTTTCATTTATAATAAAACGTCAGATTTTATAAACTACATGTGTTTTGTGTGCAAAAATCTTAATGTGTAACTAAAGCTGTCAGATGAATGTAGTGGAGTAAAAAGTACAATATTTCTCTCTGAAATGTAGTGGGGTAGAAGTAGAAAGTGGCATAAAAAGAAAAGACTCAAGTAAAGTACCTCAACATTTCTACTTAAGTAGAGTACTCGAGTAAATGTACTCAGTTACATTCCACCACTGGTAAGATCAGAATCAGAATCAGAAAAGGTTTTATTGCCACAATAAGTTACACTTATGTGGAATTTGCCTTGGTGAAAGGTACACAAACAAACAAACATATTAAACATTAATATGAAATAAACAATAAATACAGAAACAAATATATACAAAATAACTGTTGCATAAGGAAGAAGAGGCTGAACGGGTTGAGTGCAGCATGTGCAAATAATATATAATATGTGCATATATAAGACATTTTAAGGTTATGAAAGGGTTATCTAGAACTTCTAGGTCTTCAACGTTTTTTAAGCCAAGGACCCCTTAACTGAGAGAGAGAGATGGAGCAGGGACCCCTTACTACATACATGTATATTGTGTAATATTAAGTTGCATATTAAACTGGGCCTACAATAACATGTAGGGCGGCCTAAAGCCTTTATAACTTTTTAGTTCATAGAATACTAAGCAATTAAAATACAAAATAAGAAATTGTTGGCATGATTTATTTATATTTATATTTTATTAAAATCATGTTTTAATGTAAACATACATGTGTCACAGTGAATCCTTATCTGTGGACAGCTGCCTTAGTAACTACATTACCTATGGGCCAGTAAGCCTTTGATTAATGTTTTCTTGTCACAAATAGATGATTTATATTTCCTAATAATATGTTGGATTCATGTTACGACATTTTACTTTTTGAAAAAATTATAATTTGGTGCCCCCTCTGCAGTAACTCTGAGGGTCCCAGACCCCCCGTTGAAGATCTCTGATCTAAACAATAAAGTTGTGTATTACTGTATGACTTATAGAACTGGCTTAACTCTGAGGAGAAAAAGTGAAACTGTCATTCTTATTGTCTAATTGGGACATTTCTGGTGAATTACAGGAGAGATGAATGGACATTCGCAGGACCCCACCTCCTCAAGGACAGTCAGGGGGGGTCTGGAAAAATTGGAGAGTGATGGTCATGAGATCAGGAGGGAGCGGAGCCCAAAGATAGAGAAACCTTCACTTTACTGCAGAGACTGAACCCAGCTGACAGGAATCAAAGACAGTGAATTGATTTGGACGTTTCAGGTTGACTTCAGTCATCTCTCTGTTTCCTGTCTTCAACCCCCCCTTGTCTTGCATTGCCAGACTTTCCTCCATAGCGTTGTGGAGGAGGGTCTGGCTAGTCCACACAGCATTCCGGGATGGGAGAATAACGTACTCTGGTTTATTGGCATTTCTTTACAATTGTCTTGGGCGGAGCTAAGCGCTGGACTGAGCAACGGTGCCTCTGCAAAATAACCTTGGAGAGGAACTTGTTTTGGTGAAACGTGTACGTTCAAAAGTTATTTTAGTCGTGCAACAGAAAACTCAGGTTGGACACATAGTCTACATTCGGACATTGGCGAAAAGAGGGACACCCGGTGGAATTTCCAGCGGCAACGGAGCAATCCCTGGGGTGGAACATTGTGGATATAGACTACCGCCCCCCCAATAATTAAAACTTGCCGGGGTAATGAAGTTAATGAGTTTAAACGCTGTGGGAAGAAAATATTCGTTGTTAAGATTTGCGTTATTCCTAAATTATCCGATTATCGATTATGTCGATTAGAATTATTATCTAAAAATCCCTGGTTATAATGTGTCCCCCCTAATGTTGAAATAAACATTTTCGCTAGACAGGTAGAGATCTCAACAAGTTATGGCCTTATAACACAGTAAGTAATTAAGTTACACTTAATTTACATAGCACTTTTAAAAACATGCAGTTACAAAGTGCTTCACACACATGCACAATACATATGAAGAAATACAAAATAAAAATGTATTTTAAAATACAGCATAAAGTGCAGCCCTTATGCTTTAAACAGTCCAGAGATTGAATGATTGAATAAATGAATAGTTTTATTTCAAACAACATAAAACAAAACAAAAAACAAGACAAATATTTCACTTCAAGAAAAAGCAAGAATAAGCAGAATAAATAAATACTCTTGTCTGAAAAGCAGTAGGAAGAAGCAAAATGCTTTTCGGGTCCTATACCCTTTATGGAAATGTCCATACCATTATCAAAGTGTCTTCAATCTATTGTTTTTTAATAAAACAACCATACAACCCTATAACCGAAAACATTGTGAAAATTAAAAAAAACAGCAGATCAATTAATAGATCAAGTTACTATACCATCATTTCTTAATTAAGCGTCCAAGCTCGAGGGGGTTGGGATCTCGCATGTGCAAGGCAACGCGGATCCCAATACCAGCGGTGCTGGGAACCCTACTGTAATTGCAAAGATGATTATTATTATTCTTTAAATTTTCCGCCACTAAAAGTGTCGCTACACCCTAAACTGTGCATGGTGGGGCGGTGCCATTTTCAGGACTGGTCCAGAACCCAGCAACAACAAACATTTTTTATTTATTCATTTTATTTGTTAGGGACCATGTACAATTTTTAACATAAATGTTGCCATTTGATGCATTGTACCAGAGTTAGCCTTAAGCTAATTTACATCTGCAGTCCCTAGGCTATCTAACAGTAAAAACATGACAAGATCTAACAAAACAAGACAGATCACAAACCTTACATCAATATAATGCACATTGTGACACACAAACACACACACACACACACACACACACACACACACGCACACACACACACGCACACACACACACACACACACACACACACACACACACACACACACACACACTTGTTCAGCAATATGTTGAAAAACAAAAAAATAAAAGAAATAAAGCAGGATGTTAGTTGACACACTTCTGCCACTAGGTGGCGTTATAGCAGAAAATAACCTGCATTTTGCCTATAATAAAACAACGCATTCTCATGAACGGGTCCGTATGATATCTTACGAAAATGTATGCACACCAAAACGTATGATATCTTACGAAATTAGGAGACTGCCGGTTAGCTACAAGTTCCATGACGCCAAGCGGCAGTTGCCAGCTGTTTAAGCCGCTACAGAGCTTCGCGACGTGGCTACAGACCTCCAACGAATATTGGGCTTTTTAACGGGGTTCGGTTTCTGCCGAACCTTAGAATTTTTTTCCACCGAACCGAACCCTACGCTTGCACTACACTGGTCGACGTAATGACGCCGCCGTTGATTACGGGAAGGTGTTTACGTAGGTGGACCGTTCAATGCAGTAGGCTGTGAGAAAGTGAAAATGGAACTCGTGAGCAGAAGTGGTTTGGCAGTACTTTCAGTCAAAAGAAGGCCATTCAATTCAAGCTACATGTTTACAATTTGCAATGCCGATTTGTCTCGTTGTGGCAAGGACCCTAAACAATACACAACATCACTGCTGTTAAAACATTTGCTCACGAATTACAGTGCTTAACTTTTTGTAGCAGAGACAGACAGACAGACTGAGGGAGAAGATTCCAAAGGGTTGGAGCTAAAATGGCAAAGGCATGGGTCTACAGCTGGGGACCCTCAGCACTGTGCGTGTTTCCACACAATGGCCGTCAGCAGCCGCCCACTGCTTCCTGCCTCCGCTAACAATAGACAGTTTGACTTTCCAGAGCGCTTACCAAGCAAAATGCCCTGTCAGAGGCAATTAATATTAATGCCAATGTGTTCAATTCTGCTGCTGAAACACAAGTGCTGCGAGTGTTCAGCACGTCAGCCACGATAAATATAGAAATGTACATAATCACATTGTTTCAATAGCCGGTGTAAAAGTAAACTGAAATGAACATAGTATCTCTATATGATTAAGTGCAACATAGTATTTATGTGTGGTCTATAATAGGCGCAGTAATGAAAACTGGCCAGTGCAAACCCCATAAAGAAACCTGTTACAATTTCCTTTAAATAAATAAAGACCTTTAAAGTGATGCAGAAAAGGCGCAAATTGTTGCAAATTAAGTTTACCAAAATGCAGAAAATTAAGTGTAAGATATGCTCAAAATCCCCCCACCCCCAATGTTAAACCCAAAGTTACACCCTTATCAAACGAACGATATGTCCAGAGCCTAATTAGCATAACATCTCAAATATATCCCAATCAATGCTATTAATGATAATCCTATAAAAACAACAATAATGCATTTGCATGCTATTCTATTCTCTTTACTTATATTTATGTATTGTTTGTTAATCTTTTTTGTGTCTTTTTGTACATTTTGCAATATCCCTCGCTGCTGCAACATTGTGAATATCCCCATTGTGGGATTAATAAAGGATTTTGAATCTTGAATCCTAAATCTTGAATCTACACACAGTTGGCACGGCAGAACTCAGGGACATGCACAGACGCAGAGGCTATTGCTCTAAATTGCAAACCAATTGGGACATTATTTTATCATATCGTAACAAACTAAGATAAGTTGACTCACTAACATCTGATTGTTGGTTAAAAAGTCACGTCAAATATTGACTGTAGACAATGTATAATCTAACATGAGCCTCTCTCTTCTCCACAGAGCACACACTAAAGTAACGGTCGTAACGTAGCTACGTTAGCCTGCTGCTGCTACATAGGCTGTCATTAGCTTTGGTTGATAACGTAGCATTATACGTTAATATTAGGCAATGCTGTGCAACGTGACGCAAACGTTGCAAGCTAAAGCTGCACGTTATCAGGAGCTCAAGTGGATTTTTTAAAAACTATTCACAGGGCATTTGTCATTATCTCCATAACTTTAAAAACTCATGTGAAGGCAGACGGGCTTTCCCTCTCTTTGTCATATGCGGTGCTCCCATTGACATATATATAATGGACCAACAGATCCCGTTGCTCTGGACGGAGACCAGTGAAGGATATTAGAAGCACTTTTCCGGTTAGCGCCGAGCGTTACTGCGCAGCCTCCAACTGAGAGAGACGACGTAAATGTGAAGTGAGCAACATGTCTGAAAGTTGGAAGTCTTCTGGCAGCTGTGCCAAGAAGAAATCTCAATCATTCCCAATCTTGCAGAGACGGAGAGCGTAGGTATATGTAAGGAGATAACATGGACACAGGCTAATTATTGCTAACTAAAATGCTAGTTAATATTAGTAATTAAACTTAAACAGCTAATGTAAGTCGAAATTGCCTACGAGCTTCTCCTGTACTGTACGGTTATTCCTCTACTATGCGACAGTAAGTCGCGTGGTTATGACAAAATCGTTAGCCTATTTTTACAAAAACGTAACGTGAGGTACAAGGTAATGGAGCCTTTTATACATTGTCGTGTTTCTTTAGAAATAAACAATGGACAAATAAAGTCTTTAAATTCTTCAGATGTTAAGTTATTTGCTGTCAAAGTGACGTCAAAATGAATGGCAGTCAATGGAATGCTAACGGGGGTGAGTGCTTATTAGCATCAAAATGGCGCCATAGGAGGTATGGGTTGTGAGGAGACGCTTACCCCCTTGGGTGCTCCGTGTGTGAGAGTATAACCAACGTCACGTGACTGGGGGCACAGGGCATCGCTGAGGGCAAAATAAATGAACACAAGATTTAATGATTTACTAATGGTCGTACTACTTATCGTATTGATGCAGCCACAACATGAAATACAAAATAAAAAGAAGAAAGAAAACGTTTTTTTAGGCTCTTTCTACAGAGGTGCATCTGAGCCAATCAGGGCAAATGGGCTGTTGCCCGGGCAACAATAGCCCGTACCTGTGCACGTCCGGGTATTCAGTCATCTCGAATTAAAAGTAATTGCCTGAATTGGACCAAAATGTATATTTATATATCTTGTAGGGGTGAGCCCGAATAGTCGACTGATTCAACAATTTTATCTAAGGTGCTTGATTCGACCAATCTCACAGTCAAAGTTTCTCAAAGTGTTATGAAACAAAGGATCATTTGGGTTGCCAAATATCTGATTTTTACGTAGAATTGCTTGTTTTTTTCCTAAGAAATCATGATATATGGGGGAATTACTAGAATTGTTGGGACTTTGTAAACTATAGAGTGTGGTCTAGACCTACTCTATCTGTAAAGTGTCTCGAGATAACTCCTGTTATGATTTGATACTATAAATAAAATTGAATTGAACTGAATATATATTTAGCCTTTTTTGGTATAAATATCTGCCTAATTATGATACTTTTAATAACAATTAGAAGTAAGGGTACTCATGTGGACAAAAATCAGAAGTGCCAGTACTCAGTAGCAGTGGTGGAATGTAACTAAGTAGTCTACATTTACTCAAGTACTGTACTCAAGCACACATTTGAAGTACTTGTACTTTACTTGAGTCTTTTCTTTTCACACCACTTTCTACTTCTACTCCGCTACATTTCAGAGAGAAATATTGTACTTTTTACTCCACTACATTCATCTGACAGCTTTAGTTACTAGTCCCCCCCCTGTAATTTACGCCTATGCCAGCACCTCTAAAAAAATTATTGCAAAAAAAACAAAAGTCTGTGTCTTTTGTGAGCTAAGGAGTTCTGCTCTGGGAATATCACAACACTGTGAAACTAAATCCAGAATCTAGATGCCAAGGTTAATTCAGAAAAGAATTCTGAGCCATTTTCATAAAATAGCGCTTGTCAGCCATTAGTCAAAATCACATCAATCTCAAATTTTCAAAAGTCATTGATACTGCATTTTGGAAATGTCTGCTCTTCCATAGATACATATCCAATGTCCATTCATTGTAACAACACCTCACCTTTGCAGTAATGGCCCTGTTGCTCAGCATTAAAGGAAGTTTTCTCAGAATTGTCGGTGTCTTTCTAGTTAGGCCTACATAATTCAGTGTTTCCCCAATCATGATGGTCCAAAATGATGTTAAAATGCAGAGTTAAGCACAGTAGAATAATGTTTTAAAGAATTTACGTTAAAACGGTTCCAGGCACCCCCTAAAGCTCTGATCCCAGACTCAGCCCCTAAATGAAATAGTCTTTAAGAACGTTTGAATCATTTTGGCAGATTGCATATGAAGTGTGTCTCCTCCATCAGCAGCGCTCCGTTTTCCTGTCCAGGCATTTCCACGGAGGAGGCAGCGAGCGTCTGTCCGTCACGTGACTCGGCCTCCACCAATGGCTGCGCGGCAGTCTAACTTTTGCGATAAGGGAAGCGCAGTAAAGAGCGAGCGCACTGAAGGAGTTTCACTCGGAGATCTTTAATGGTCTGCATCAACACGCACTTCTACTGGCTCTTTAAGCAGCAGTGTTACATTCACTGACCATACGGATTCCTATTGGTCTTTTTTATTCTCATTTTGTTCCCCTCCGCATGCTCATGCAAGGCTGCAGCAACACATCCAGCTTTTAATTCTCAGACAATCATCACTAACTGGCTTGCTGCTGTTCCAATGTTAGGAGACAAGGCTCACGGTAAGTCTGTCTATTATTCTACAGGCTGTGTTCTGCATTCACAGATTCATTATCCATAATAGATAGGCCTATGACTTTTTTTTTTTTTATTCGAGTCAAGAACAAACCAACTTAAACCCAATACATTCAGGTAAATGTTGGAGCAAAAGCTCCATGGCCTGAAACCTGCATGCCATAACTCCAGGGCATCCACAGATCCCTATAATCCGTTGGGTAATTATTAGGATGAATAATTGTCTGATAAGGAAATTACAGCAATGCTTTATAGCCTAGCCAAACAACGTTTTAGCCCCGTTATAGAACAACAATTAACTGAACCAACAACCCAGCTACAGTAAGAATGGAGGTGAATTAAAAAAAAAAAATTTTTTAATTTAATTTACAAATTCTACCATCAATTGTCAAATGTTAAGGATAGCAATTAACAAAAAATTAAATACAAAATAATAAAATAGAATAATAGTAGCCTCTATAATAATCAGTAGCCTATAGTTACTCAACTTAAAACCTTCTGACTGTGCCTATAGAATCTCTTGGAATCCTAATAATGTAGCGAAACAACGAAATAAAAAGAAATACATAGGTTAATTATTTAAAAATGTAAAAAAAATCGTGGCTATAATAATAATAATAATAATAATAATAATAATAATAATAATAATAATATAGACTATATTATATGTAATTATATATTATTATGAAAATATAAAATACGAAGTTGTAATTATTAGCCTATTATTAATATTATTATTATTATTAGGCCTGTCTGATGCCTGGTGCTGATGGCGCGCGCCCCTAAGGAGAGCCCTTGTAGCGCGCGTGTCCCCCGGACTGCTTCCCGGCTCGCGAGACGCCTCTGTTTCAGGCCTGTTCATCTGCAGCTGATTCCCCCGCGCGCTCCCTGTTATCCACTTCACTTCCACTCTTTCTTTCGTATTTTAATATGGCGTTTTGTCTATTAGCTAATACAGAATATTTCCCATGTCACTGTGTGTTAGGCTACTGCACACAGGCTGTTCTGTTCACCGCTCCGTCGACGGAACTCCGACTGCGAGATTTTTGTTTTTTTCCAAATCATAACTATCAATTAACATATGCTACTGAGTGAGTGAGTGATTCATTTCATTTAACTTTATACACTCGCGGATACATTTCAATTTAATTTTAGTGTCAAATCACAGGAGTTATCTCAGGACACTTTACAGATAGAGTAGGCCTATAGAGACCCCTCTATCATTTACAGAGACCCAGCAATTTCCCGCCCTAAGAGCGAGCATTTGGTGCGACAGTGGCGAGGAAAAACGTCCTTTAAACAGACAGAAACGTCGGACAGACCCAGGCTCTTGGTGGGCGGCTATCTGCCGCTGCGGGTTGGGACACAGAGACACTACATGTACAGAAATATGATTCATAATAATCATAGCAGTTGGCTTCCTCTGTCACCTATAGGCCTTTAGGTCGGTGGCCGTGGCGTCCACTTCCACAGAGTGGAGTCAGAGTCTGAATACGTCTTTAAACACACGATACATGGCGTGTGCTAATGCGGCCATCTTTAGCTAGGCTATATTTGACTTTGGAGAATAGTTTGCCCGCCGTGATAAATCCAGTCTAAAGGAAATGCATGCCTGTGTGGAGCGGTTTCAAACTGATGGAAATAAAAAAAAGGTTTGTTGTGTTAGGCTATAGGCTATAGCCGGTTACTAGTTCGAGAGGATAAACCATAGGTTATTTATTATCTTGTTTTGATAATAGTTGTAACGTCATCTGTCAGCCCGTGTAAAGCCTACAGCATATTTGCTACAGTCATGAACTGAGGAAGTTTACTGAAAAAGGACCATTTTCATAATGTAGGCCCACACAGCAAATATTCTATATCTATATCAACTCAGATAATGTAGCCTATAGTATTAAAGCTGCTCAATTAATTTAGATATTTAGATATTTTAAGTATAAACATATTCTATATTATAGATAGATATATAGCCTACATAGCCTATAATCTATATATTATTATGTGAACAGGATTGCTATTAGGCTTTATTATATAAAGCAAATATACAGTTGTCTATATATAGCATCTACACATTGCATGGCTTTATTATTATTATTATTATTATTATTATTATTATTATTATTATTATAGCCTAATGATTAGGCATATAATTTCGATCAAATAAATATATAGATAAATTATCTATTTTCTTTTCTTATTGCCTTTATTTGTTCATTTTTAATGTCAGATTAAATTGCATTAAATGTGACACAGCAACAACAACTCGACAGCACTGAAACTATTTCACATTGTTTAAACTGCATTTAAATGAATGAGGCAAATCACTAAGAAATGTAATTTCAGTTTAAAGAAGACGGCGCATTATTAAGTCTGCGAATAGAAGAAACTGATGTGAGACATGTGAAACACGATCAGATTAAATGCCAGCATTGTAACGAGGCCTCAAAATTAGTACCAGCCACCAACCAAATTCCGGTAAATATGCAAATGGTTGGTAGATTGAGTGACTGGTAAAATTTGAACATTCACTAGCCATTTGGCTGGTGGACAAAAAAAGTAAATGTTACACTCTACTTTACACATTTACGCCTGAACTGTATGGCTTCGTTTTTTTTTGTTTTTTTTTTATATTGATATTTTTCTATATACATCACCTACAGATAATTGTGCATGCTAGGTAGTTGATGCATGTGCCTGTGTGTGTGTGTGTGTGTGTGTGTACGCGCGCGCGTGCGGGTGCGCGTGTGTGTGTATATGTGTATATGTGTGTGTGATTATATAAATAAATTGATTTACATACTGAAAGTTGCGTTTAAAATCACCATTCATTCATTGATTACAAAATGAATAACAAAATTCAGCTTGGCAATTTTTCATTTTGTGTGTGTGCGTGCGTGCGTGCGTGCGTGCGTGCGTGTGTGTGTGACTAGGGCCTATATAAATAAATTGATTTCCATATTGAAAGTGATGTTTAAAATGACCATTCATTCATTGAATAACTTATTAAAATTCAGCTGGGCAATTTTGTGTGTGTGTGTGTGTGTGTGTGTGTGTGTGTGTGTGTGTGTGTGTGCGTGTGCACTTGTGTCCCAGGTGTCACTTTGAAGGTTATGGAATACACATATGATGACGACCTGGAGGAGCTGTGTCCTGTGTGTGGAGACAAAGTGTCCGGATACCACTATGGCCTGCTCACGTGCGAGAGCTGCAAGGTAACACGTCAAAAAAAAAAAAAAATCATTCTCACCTTGAACAAATCGAATTAGACAGCCTATTACTGAACACCAACACCTGTTATAGACTGGATGATATGTTAATGTAGAAGGGGGAAAACGGATCTGTCCGATGCGTTGTTTACTTTTCGTTTTCTACTGTCCTTTTTATTGTGAACAGCTCGATGCTTTAATTAGTAAGGCACAAACAGATATTGATTTTGGCTGTTCACATGTCAAACATAAATTAGCCAGTTAACTTGAGAAAATCTGGGAGAAGAGAAAACAAGCTGAGATGATGAGAAGAGATGATTTGTAGATATTTGTTTGCATATACTGTTTGTCTTTTTTATTTAATATTTGTTTGTTGTTATCATTTACTGTATGTCATATATATATATATATATATATATATATATAAAATATATTATTTATTTTAATTTTTTATTTTTTTCTTCTGTTATTCATGTATTCCTCCACATGATTTGTACATGCGAGACCGGAAGATGTCTGTTGAATAGGCTGGTGCTGTCTTGCAATCCCATATGGGATGGGCTAAATGTTTGGCATGACACAGAAATAAAATAAAACTAACTAACTAACTAACTAACTAACTAACTAACTAACTAGTATTTGCTCTTTAAATGGCTGTTGCCATTATGGTCAATATAATAACTTGCCCAGTCGTTTTATTTTGAGGGCTTTAAGTTTAAAATGTTTTAATAGCATGCATGCAGGCCAGGCCTGCTCTGCCCTGCTGTTACTAACGTGTCTCTGTGTTTCAGGGCTTCTTCAAGAGGACGGTGCAGAACAACAAGAGGTACACGTGCGCGGAGAACCAGGAGTGTAAAATAGACAAAACGCAGAGGAAGAGATGTCCTTTCTGTCGCTTCCAGAAGTGCCTCAATGTCGGGATGCGGCTAGAAGGTACACTTTACACACCCGGAATTATAATATATTAGTTTGTCTTTTCACCGTAATATGATAATATTCATTGGCTAATAATAACAATAATATTAATATTCAAGAGCTTAACTTTGGGTTCTCCACCTTGGAGCAAAATTGAAATTTTGAGCATATCAGACACTTCATTTCCTCCATTCTGTTGACTTTTTGTGCCTTTTCTGCATTAAATTGATGGTGCAAATGTCTTTAATTATGTAAAGGAAATTATTATTATTAGATATTTGGGAGGGTGGTTGCACTGGCAACAACTTTCTGCAACAATGTGTGCCTTTTCTGCATGCTTTATTCATGTTAATATTATTAATATTAATTAATTTATCTGTTTTATTGTTCAAAACTTTCTGCAGATTCAAAACCTTACACATATTTTGGGATTTTTTTCTTTTAGGAATTATGCACATCTTAACAACGGATATTTGCTTGCCACAGCATTTAAACATAATGATATTAATAATGATAGGTCACTAATAATACTAATAAAAATAGACGGTATCACTATATTTATGCCATTATTTGGGAGCAAAATAAAATCGTAGGGATTTATGTTTTTGCCACTGTTGCACATTTTTCATTGTGCAGTTCATGGTATTTTAATTCCAACAGTAATTTCAATAATGTACCTGTGTGCACTTATTGTGTGTGTATTCATTTTGAAAGTCATTTTTACAATTTAATGATTATTAAATGATTATATCATTAAAAAAAAGCCTTTACTTAGCCTATTTTTGTGATTTGTGTGCCGGTGGCTCTCATGTTGTTTCCTATACACATGGGATGGGATTCATTCCCAGACAGCAATGCAGGAAAGCACCTGCTTCCGTAGCAGAAAAAGGACACATTCTTGACTTACTGATAAAACCCCCGAGACTCCCCTGTTTTAAATCAAACGCTCTATTTAGACTACAAGAAGGAGTGGAGCTGCACAGACTCTGGGGATTCTTCTCAGCCCTAAAAAGGGAAGTCTAAATGACCAACATGTCTGTTATTTAGGGGATAGTTGGGGATACTGGTGAAATGCAAGTTCTGATTTGCCTCCCTGCTGTTACAGTTCAATGCTCATCAAGGAGTTTTTGAAAAAGGGTGGATCTTGGCAGCGCTGAAGAATTCAGTAGAGTCGGTGTGTTCATCTGTAAATCTGTTTTTCACCTCTTGTCTCTTGTGTGACAGCGGTGCGCGCAGACCGCATGCGTGGGGGGAGGAATAAATTTGGCCCCATGTACAAGAGAGACAGGGCCTTGAAGCAGCAGAAGAAGGCTTTGATACGATCCAATGGCTTCAAGCTGGAGAGCGCGGTGCCTCCGCCGGCCTCTCCTCTGCAGGCCGACTACGGCTTCCCCGGCTCCCTGCACAGCCTGCCCGCCATCTCCAAAAGTCTGCTCCCCTCCACCCCGAGCTCCATCACGCCTACAGACTACGAGGCCAACCTCTACGGACCCCCGTCCCTGGGCATGGCCATGCAGTCCCACGTGCCCCTTGCCGCTCAGTACCAGTACACAGCCTTCCCCGAGAGGGCCATTAAAGCCGAGTGCCCCGACTACACCAGCTCCCCCGAGTCTCTGACAGGATACCCGTACCCAGACATGTACCCGTCGGCTTCGCCGCAGCCGCCCAGCCTGCCGCCGCTGGTGCTGGAGCTGCTGCGCTGCGATCCGGACGAGCTGGCAGTGCAGAATAAGATCGTGGCTCATCTGCAGCAGGAGCAGAGCGGCCGTGGCCGACTGGAAAAGCCAAGCACCTTCAGCCTCATGTGTCGCATGGCAGACCAGACGCTCTTCTCCATCGTGGAGTGGGCTCGGAGCTGCATCTTCTTCAAGGAGCTCAGGGTGAGTCCTGAATCCCTTTATCCTATATATATATATATATATATATATATATATATATATCCTCATGCTCACACAGGCACATATGCGGGCGCTCCAAATGGTGGAGGATAATGTCACGTTTTACAGCTGAACACGACACACTTCTTTTATGCAATAGTCTTTAGCACTGTCTTATTTCAACACAGCTTTGGTTTGTCTCTCTTCCATTAACCCGGTTTCATACACATTGTACACCAGTGGTTCTCGAACTTTTTTGTCCAGCACAAAATATTTTTGGTATTAAAAAAAAAGCCTATATAGAGAGGTACAATGCTGCGCCTGTTTCGGCTAAACAACATTCTTGTAACTGAAAAAACACGTAAATGCTAGCTTGCATTTCAAATGTTTAGAATCCATCACTAAATCCATTCATCATTATAGCATCATTTGTACCTCCTGCAGCAGCTGTAATTGGCCCGACAATCATAATGTGTGTCCATCTGTTTAGGAATGTACAAATTAAAACTGAAATTTGAAATTCAAAAACGACCAAAAGCCAGAAGTGTCCCCTAACAAGCACTCAGAAAAAAGCTGGACTTTCTAACACTGGTTGCATTTTTTGAATACCTTCTCCCATCAAACGTAGGAAATCAAAAACAAGCTACCGAATGGAAAGAAAATGAACATTGAAGTCAACCTTATTACCTGTCTCATTTAATGCCTGAAATAAACTTATGAACACTGGCAATATAGTACAAGTTAGGGTTGGGCAATGTATCAATATTACATGAGGCTAGATATCCTCTTAAATTTTGGATATCGTAATATCGTGATATGAAATAAGTCTTCCTGGTTTTTCAGGCTGTGATGTCATTTTCTGAACTTACCAGACTGTTCTAGCTGCTCTGTTATTTTCCTTTACCCACTTAGTCATTATATCCACATTACTGATGATTATTTATCAAAACTCTCATTGTAAAAATATTTTGTGAAAGCACCAATAGTCAACCCTACAATATCGACGCAATATCGACATCGATGTATTTGGTCAAAAATCTCCTGATATTTGATTTTCTCCGTATCGCCCAGCTCCAGTACAAGTCAAAACTTTTAACACTACTTATGAAAAGCTGTGTTTATTTCTGAAGATTATTAATGGTTGTTCTTGAATGACAGCGACAGCTGATGTTCTTTTGGCCATCGTGGATGCCGAATTACAATATTACTCCCAAGCTGTAGCAAGGACTTGTCATCCTGTTTCCTATTTGTTACTTTTTCTTTTACAACATAATGTGTTAATGGCACAAAATGAACGACAAATATGGTGACATAAGTTTCGTATGTTTTATTTATATAGCATTTTAAAAGCACACAAGTTTGCACCGAAGTGCTTCACAAAGACAAAAACATACCGTATACAAGCATAAAACACACATATATGTATACATAGATGTAGTGGAAATACAACATGATTGAAGTAGAAAGAAGTTGAGACACAAATTGAAACCCTTGATATGACCCCTAATTTCTGATTTCCACTGGGCGTGTCTGCGCTGCGATCCGGGTGCGTTGCGGCCCCCGCAAGCAATCGCGGCCATTCAAGTCAGTGCTTGAATATTTCACCAGCTGCACCACGGGGCGTCCCAGAAGCGTGCGTGAAGTGGCTCTCCGCTCCGCTAAAGATACGCGCCAGATCTATTTTCACGTGAGTTGCGTGCGTTCAGACAGCCAGGCAGGCAGTGAAACAGCGAGAGTATCATGCGGTCATTTTGGTAAACTGATCGCATATATATATATATATATATATATATATATATATATATATATATATATATGTCCCTTATTTTGCCTTCTTGTCGACCATGCACCTTTTAGTTTTTCTGGGTCCAAATTTAAATGAAAACCTTTTTTTCGACACTTTTGTCGCTTGTCCCAATGTTTTTTCGTCACTTTTTCTGATGTTTGCCGAGTTTTCTGCGCTTTTTTTTTACGTTTTTTTCCCGCGTTTTTGAAGCTTTTTCCGTCATTTTTGTCACTTTTTTCCATGTTCTTTTATAAATTCAATGAAAGTAGTGAACTGATCATTCATTTTACTTGTTAAGAGCGTTGCATGGAACCATCCATGTTATTCTTTTTGACAATTTGATTGAAAGAAACACAAATTTCTGATATAGAAACTAGGGATGTCCAGATCCGATCACGTTGATCGGAAATCGGGCCCGATCACGTGGTTTTAGACTCGATCGGAATCGGACGTTACCTCCCGATTAGGACTCGGATATATATGTATATATATTCTCATTATTTTTTAACACATCTATAGTTATGCGGTGGCACAGAGTTAGACCCTTTTGACTCCACACAGAAACAGCAACGCGTGCGGCATAACATCACTTTGTTGCAGAGACGCTATTGGTTAAATGCCGGCAAAGTAGAACACGGAAGCAGCTTGAAGCGGAAAGCGCGAGTATATCTGCGGTCTGGAGGTATTATAAAGTTGAATTATTATAGAAGTATCGGATCGGGACTCGGTATCGGTAGATACTCAAAATCAAATGACTCGGACTCGGACTCGAGGGCAAAAAAACCTGATCGGGACATCCCTAATAGAAACTTTTTTTTGAAAATGGGTCAAATTTGACCCGAGGACAACACGAGGGATACACATACACATAGCTTTGCCAAAAAGGAATAAGAAAGGTTATTTTTAAGATGAGGTGACATGTTGTTGGTCTGCATTAGAGTTCACAGGCTCACAGGCCTTTTGTTTTACTATGACAAAATACATGAAATGCATGCAAAGTTCATGATGTGGACTTGTACGCCCACGGTTCACTCACATCCACTCAGAATGGACTTTACGAGCACAAACCACAGTTGGCAACAGCTGATTTTTGTTTGTTATGAAAAGCAGCTTGCAGAGACTGGAGATCTGCTTGAGGTATTTCATGTTACTGTCATCAGATTTGATATTTGTCAAACTTATTGTTCACTGATGGACTGCCTAACTACCTTAGTCCTGGCAAGATGATTTTCATGCTTTAGGTAAAGAGACCGGAAGGGAAAAACTCGACAATAATAATGTGGAGTACATTGTAGGCTATATGATTTGAACTAAAACATGGCTAAAGCACACACACACACACACACACACACACACACACACACACACACACACACACACACACACACACACACACACACACACACTTCTTATTTACTTCATGATTTTGCTATATGATAAATGAAGCTTTATGAATTAACTATATCACATATTATAAGATAATGTTGCATCAAAATTTGATGTGCTTGATGTAGGTTATATATAATTGTTTCTTTTTATTACAGTTTACAGCAGTGATCCGGAGTGAAAATCTACGGAATTTAGTGGACTGTTTTTCGGCTTGTGGTGAAGATGTGTTTACATTCTGAGATTAAAATTTAAATCTGCAGAAAATTTGACAGAATTTTGCGTACAGAGATTCTGTGGGGCCATGGTATACTCTTGTATGCCGTATTATACATAAAAACACACCGTGTTCAATGGAAATATACAAAACCAGATGTTTGTACTTTCTTCCTTATTTCTATTCAGGGTAACTTTTCCAGATAACACAGCGTAATCCTTAATGTAATAATAATGATAATAATAATAATAATAATAATGACTTTATTCAGGACACAGTAGCAGGTCCATGGTAGGTACAATACAAAAAGAAGACAGTATAAACCTTTACCTGTAATACATAAACAGGAGCGCCATTGTCTCCACAGTCTGGATGAGAACCTAACCTATCAGTGCGGGCTTAAGCCCGTATAATTCTGTTTTCTGATACCGAAATCCTGCACATGCATCGATAAATATTTCTTATTAGGGCAGAACAGGTAGGCGCACCAACACTAACATTTGACTAGCACCACACCATCTTGGTAGTTTTAGAACAGGGGGGTCAAACTTAATTTCACTAAGTAAGGACTAAACTGGAAAATGAGAATCACGTCAAGAGATTAGAGACATGTAGAGTTTATTGACATGCTTTTGTTTGAGAGAAAAAGTCAAATATGTTGACTGTGTAATTGCATGTCTCATAAAGCTTTCTCACTTACAGTTTGGACCTCATGAAGCCCTAAAAAAGTCGGAAAAAAAGGTCCTAGCCATTATTGAAAAAGCGACAATTTAAAAAAATAAAAATAAATAAAAAAGCACAAAAAAGGTGGGAAAAAAACAACATTGGAAAAAGCTTCAAAATTGTCTAAAATAGCACCAAAAACATTGGAAAAAGCATCAAAACCATTGGAAAAAGCTCCAAAAACATTGAATAAACCTAAATGACCTAAATTGATATGCGGGCCCGATCAATATCTGCGAGGGGCCGTATTTCAACACGTGTTTTATAAGATGTATATGTTAATGATGTCGCAGCTCTAAAAATACAAAGTTACAGTAATGATGAATGAGGAATGAGGAATGAGGAATGAGGAATGAGTACTGCGGCGGCATACTGTGATTCCTCAGTGCTGAACAGTAGCTGTCCACACACAAACACATCTTAGGGTTAATGATTGGACATACATCAGTGTCTCACTCCATCATCTCCAGCACTGTGTTGTCTTTGTGCGCTGTGCCACAGACACACTGCAGTATTGACACTTAAGAGGATTTAGTAACACAGTCCAATTGAAGTCCCATGCTGGAGAAATCAATACTGTTGTTGTGGTTAACTGTGATGCTGCTGACGGCTGAATACGCTTACTGCTCCAAGTGTAAATGGGGGATTATAATTATTTTCTCACAAATCAGCTCAGTTACTAACAAGGAAGACAATATTATAGGGCTGCAACTAATTTCGCTTTGCCAGACCTTCCTCCACCGCGCTGTGGAGGAAGGTCTGGCTAGTCCACACAACATTCTGGATGGGATAGGAAAAGAACGTGCTCTGGTTTATTGCCATTTCTTTAAACCAATCACAATCGTTTTGGGTGGTGCTAAGCGCCAGAGGGAGCCACGGTACCTCTGCAAAATAGCCTCGGGAAGGAAGTTGTTTTGGTGGAACGTGTACGTTCTAAAGTTGTTTTAGTCGTGCAACAAAAAACTCAGATTGGACAGAGGGGAGGAGTGAAGAAACTAGACATATTTCCAAAATATGTCTGGAAAGTTAAATAAACGGAAGTCCAACATATTAATAGCCAAGATAAATCGGCTAATTTGTGAATTTTTATTTTTTATTTAATTTTTTTACACGTTTATGAGGTAAGGTAGCCACTAAGTTAGCCATCCACAGAAATAGTTAAACTTCAAGGATCCACTGTGCTACATGTATGTTTAACATTACAACATAATATATAAATATATCAATATGTCAATAATTATTACTTTAATAGCTTAATATTGTATGCACCATAAGGTATGTTCATGTGAGGGCTTTAGGCTGCCCTAGACGTTATTGTAGGTCCAGTTTAACATGCAATTCAATATTATACAATACACAGTGGGGGTCCCAGCTCCGTCTCTCTTTCAGCTAAGGGGTCTTTGGCCTAAAAAACGTTGCAGACCCCTGTTCTACAGTAAGAGTCCCACTTGCTTATACTTTATCCATGCTACATTCAGTCATATTAAAGGGTTGGTTCACCTAAAATTACAATAAAAGCAAGAAAAAAAAGAGCAGCAGATAAATTATGGAAGATAGGGCAACGTTACTGCATAAGTGATGTTATTAACATAGACACTCTGATTCAATGTTCTTTTCTTGTCATGCATGGACCACCAGAAGTCTTCAGCTGAATTAGTGGCGTTGTGTGAATGTGACCAAATCATAATAATCTATAAAAGTGTTTTTATATATATATATATATATATATATATATATATATATATATATATATATATATATATATATATATATATATATATCACCTTTATTTATTCAGGGAGGGCTAATTGAGAGCAAGCTCTCATTTCCAATGATGCCCGATTACATGCCATATAAATTTACAATACATATAAAAATTACTGAACATAGTAATTAATATATAATATACAGTTGCAATACACAGTACACACATACAACAAGTACAGAATGTTAAACAACTCAAAGTGCACATGTACATTCAGAATACATGGACTCATTAAGAAGACATTTAAAGTGATTAAATGGAATCAGGCTGTTTAATTTCATTAGAATCTCCATTTATACGGAGCATAATACTCAAATGCAGTTTTGCATTATATTATATATAATAATATATATATATATTTCTGTCTAACAAATGGAATATTTAGGACCAAGGAATCAATAGTGCGAGTGCCATAGTGATACGATTTAAAATTCAGCAAGCTTGTTAAATATAGAGGCAAGTTTTTTAGGCAATGCTTTGTAAATAAATAAAATGCAGTGTTGCTCCCTTCTTAGAGCCAAAGAAGTCCAGCCTACATTTTGATAAAGGAGACAGTTATAAGTACTGAATCCATCACCAGATATAAATCTAAGGGCAGAGTGATAAACTGCATCAAGTGGCTTCAATGTAGAGGAAGCCGAATGCATCAAAATGATATCCCCGTAATCTAAAACTGATTGAAACGTAGCTCGAATAATCTGTTTCCTACAACTTTGGGTGAGGCACGATTTATTTCTATAAAAGAATGTTAACACAGACAATGGCTGCTGTCTTTCCTGCAAACATTTTCTCACACATCGCCAAATGCTGTCTAACCATGCAGTTAGTTTGGTTTTATTTGTCCAGGTTTTGAGATATCTGCCTCTGAGCTTTCTGTCTCCCCACCAGAATGTAGGTGAATGGAATTTAGTTTTGTAACATTTAAAACTTTCAACAGCAACATCTCTCGTTCCTGAAACAGTTTCTCAGTTTCTCAACATCACACTGTCAAAGCTTTCCTTCTTCAGTCGAGAGTAAATCCTATAAAATTAGCTGACACTGTGTTATGATATCTCCATGGATACAGTATCTCAGATTCTGGGCAATTACGACCAAAACTCTTTGCATGGCAAGATATGTGTGAGAAAATAGGATTTTTTTGTTGTTCTTTTAGAATTTGGGTGCATGAACTCTTTTACTGGTTAATCAGACTGTTGCATTTTCTGTGTTAACACTATTTTAAAACGATACGATCATTCACACAACGCCACTTATACAGCAAAGTAATCTGACAACAAATAAGCTTTAAACATCAGTGCATCCTGGCACTTTGTGTTCCTCCAATGATAGTGATCTTGTACAACTGATTTTACAACATTTCATTTGCTCTCAGTGTATAAAAATGACTAAAGGCGTCGATTGACTGCGTCGTTGCTGAGAACATCCAGAAAGAGTTTGAATTTTTTGTTGTTACTTTTGTACCTTCCCTTGTCTCAGAAACAAAGACCACATTGTGGTGCTGATGAGGTTTGTTGTATCTTCTCAGACTAACAACAACAAGGTATCTTTACACTGCCTGTGTAAGAGGGATACTTGGCTGAAATGCATTACTGATACAGGAGAGAAGCACAAAAGTTACTCCTCTTTCATTATCATGGAATTGTTAAATAAAACATGCATAGGAATAACACATTACTATTCAATCCTTACCAGAATATTCATATTCCTTATGTACAATATACTGTATAAGAAAGTAAAATATTTATTAACATTTTTTTCTCATTTTATTCATTTTTCACATAAGTTAAAAGACAAGTACAATCGTAGGACATAATGCAGATATGTGAAAAGGGACACCCCGGTGTATGGAGGCTCAGACACTAGCAAAAAATACATATTATAAATACTTTCATATTGTTTGGATAAAAAGGAACACAAAAAACTCTAACTACCCTAACCCTGCCTAAGTGGTCCCAAGTATTTATTCCATCAGTCTAAGCATAAGAGGCAATCAACATACACATAATAACATGTGAGAATAACAGTTGCTTACTCTACTACTAGAGTCCCTAGTTTAGAAATCCCCAGCCTTTTAGAGTATTCAAGCTTTAATAGCATCTTTTAGTAGTAACTGTTTCTGTTGTAGTCTCATTTTTGAAAGCAGACACAGACAAAGACATTTGTAGAGTATATCAACCTCATTCCAGACCTGTGGCCCTCTGCTGACCACACTAAAGCTTGTCCACATGTTTGTACATTCTCTGTCAAAATCACAGATTTTCATTTGAGAAATCCTCTGATGCATAGGAGGTGATGCATCAAAGCATTGATATAATTCCTACTTCATGTACAGTATGTTACAGCCTTGTCATCGGTGTCCAAAATTGGCAGGTACCGGTAATTCTTATTTTTGTCCACGAGTCAGGGTCCAAAAATTACTTTTTTGTCCACCCGCTAGTCCATCTTCATCCGCTTATCCGGGGTCGGGTCGCGGGGGCAGCAGCTCCAGCAGGGAACCCCAAACTTCCCTTTCCCGAGCCACATTAACCAGCTCCGACTGGGGGATCCCGAGGCGTTCCTAGGCCAGATTAGAGATATAATCCCTCCACCTAGTCCTGGGTTTTCCCCGAGGCCTCCTCCCAGCTGGACGTGCCTGGAACACCTCCCTAGCGAGGCGCCCAGGGGGCATCCTTACCAGATGCCCGAGTCCACCTCAACTGGCTCCTTTCGACTCAAAGGAGCAGCGGCTCTACTCTGAGCTCCTCACGGATGACTGTGCTTCTCACCCTATCTCCTGAGGAGAACCCATTTCGGCCGCTTGTACCCTGGATCTCGTTCTTTTGGTCATGATCCAACCTTTATGACCATTACATTGAATGTAATACCGCCCCTGCTGCGCCAATTCTCCGACCAATCTCCCGCTCCATTGTCCCCTCACTCGCGAACAAGACCCCGAGTTATTTAAACTCCTTCATTTGGGGTAAGGACTCATTCCCTACCCGGAGTAGGCACTCCATCGGTTTCCTGCTGAGAACCATGGCCTCAGATTTAGAGGTGCTAATCCTCATCCCAGCCGCTTCACACTCGGCTGCGAACCGATCCAGTGAGTGCTGAAGGTCACAGGCCGACGATGCCATCAGGACCACATCATCTGCAAAGAGCAGCGATGAGATCCCCAGCCCACCGAACTGCAACCACTCCCCACCCCGACTACGCCTCCATATCCTGTCCATAAATATTACAAACAGGATTGGTGGCAGAGGCCAACCCTCACCTGCAACAGAAGTCGTTTCCACCCGCTAGTGAATATTCAAATTTTACTCAATAGATTACTTTTTTTTTTTTGGCTGTTGAGTGAAGCAAATCTACCAGCTACTTGCATATTTTACCAACATTTGGCTGGTAGATGTAGCAGATTTTGGACCCTGACAACCTTTACTTCTTATCGCGTACCGCCACCTCCTGTGGTGAAGAGGCACGCCTTAACCCCTAAATACCTTTGTAGCTGCATCTCTCACATAGCAGCTTAACGCTGAGAAAACGTTGAAAATGTCCTTGTTAATATGGATATTGGATAAATATATTATTGTAGCACTGGTCGCTGTAAGCTACTGTGCCACTGCCCGACCAGACCATGGTGGCCCGTCTGGCCTGTCGGTCACCAAATCTTTAGGTTTGCACACAACCAACCTTGTCAGAGCTGAATATTACAACACTGCAGTGTTATAGCCTTCAGTTTATGTAGTCTTGATTTGGGAGGGTCATTTACATCTAAAAGGGTTGTAAATCTAGTTATTTAAGTAAATTGTATCACACCACAGTTAACCTTAATCAAATAAAATGTTATTTCCCACAAAATAGTGGCTAGTGAAAATGCTGTGTGGCTATCTTTGGAAAACCCCTAGCCACAGTGACTGATGAGCAAAAGAGTTAATGTCAAGCACTGAATGTATGTAATGAAATGCATAGAAAAATACATTTGAAGGGATATTTTACTATGATATGAATGTAAATATATCCAAAACACATGCGATGATCATGTCATGCAACTGCTGAATTAGGGTACCGGCACCTTTTGGTACATTTCAGCCACTGCTTGTTATCAGGTTGTTCAACATGTAGTTTGTGCAAACGTGTTTGTACTTTCTGTTGTTTTCATATTGTCATATACAAATGACTAGAAGTGTAGCACAAAATTCTGAACCTCGCACATATGCAGTCTCAGTGGGTCCCTTTACATTCATACATTCATTCACACATAACTGAAGCAACAACTAAACACATGCATCTGTTGTAGGGGAATCAGTAATGAACCATTGTCTGTGGATGCATTCTTTTCCTAACCCATTGTACAACTACTGAGAATATTATAGTTTATAAAAAAATGCCTTCATGATTGTTGAAGTTTTTAATATGCGTTGGTTAAGGTCAGTGAAGGATGGTAATTTAATTTAAAGATCTCATTTTAAATGCAATAGTTGTGCATTAAAGCTTTAGTGCGTAACTTTTTGATATTAATGAACGTGCGTTACATTCAAGCCATTGCTAAATGAGTTGCTACAAAGCTTATTAAGACTATCAGCTCGACACAACTCTCTCTGTATTTCTCAGCATGGCAATGTTCAGAAAATTGTGTCGTCCAGCGACTTTCACGCGCAGAAAACCGAGCAGACATAATTACCTCTTCTGAAGAGTCCATCATGTTTTTTTAATCCTCCATGTCCTCCTTGGCTACAAGCAACTGTGTGGAAGAGGGGTGGGGGTGGTGTGCGATTGCGGAAAGCTTGTATCATGTGGATGCGCCAACAGTTTTGTTGTCATTACTTAGAATTCCTCATGGGGGAGAAAGAGCCTACGCACTATAGCTTTAAATGTCTAAAACGACTATACCTATGTTATATATTTTGTTTACTTGTGTACTTACATTATCCCAAATGTGTGTGTGCACCGTTATGCAACGGTTTCCGAGTTAAAAGACATGTTTTCTCGAAGCGGTGTGCAATGGGCTTTGAGGTGTGTTTTTTTTCCTCATTTGGTGGGTGTGTCAGAGGTGTTACCCAATCAGCAGCGACGTGTATGTAAATTTGAGATTTTGGAAAAATGCAGGGTGCTTGCGCACACAACAGGATGTTCATACAACCGCCATTTCAGTTTAAATAAAGGTTTTCTATGTTTTGTCAGGGCTGAACAGCGTTACAATCTCACAAAATTGTACTTAGAAATAGTAATGCTTATTTTCTTTCTGCCACACAATCATTTTTGTTAATTACATGCCATTTTGCAACACAGTAGTACAGTAGAGACCTAATTTATTGATACGATATTTCAATGTCGATCCAACTATCGATGTGCTACATTGACAAGTGGCCCATGCTAATGCTTGGTGGCTAGACCGTACGTTAACGTTATAATGTTAAAACAATGTTTGACGCGGTCATAAAGTTATTTTTAGACTGTTTTGACCGCGCTTAACAGCACTAGGCTAATCACCATTTAAATTCTCCACGTAACATCAGCTGTCTAGGTAGTCTTTATTATTTTATTAATTTAGTTTTTATTTCGAACAAAAATAACAATAAAATAAACAAACCCCGGTCTCCTGGGTGTACCTACGCAGCATTTTGGGCTGTCATACTAATACTAATACTAATACTACATCATCTTAATGCGCAGCGGAGTTCCATACAGAAACTGAAGGGTGCTTTTTGCGTCATACCCGACGCTGAGAGCCACTGCTCAAGTGTCCGTATTGGGAGTGAGAACGGGTTGTCAGAACCCATGGGGGCTGTGTCTGGCTGAAATTGAGCCGCCACAGCGACCAACCAAAGGCCCCCGGTCCGCCCTGGAGGAAAATTACATATTATACATTTAAATGTCACTACAGTAAACACATCCCGTCTCAAAAGTCTTTGTCAGATTCTTTTCTATGCTTCTACTATCATCTTTTGCTAACCTTAAACCTAACATTCACCGAGAGCTGAGAGTGCCTGAACAAAACCATAACACACATAATGCTGTAGTTGCTATGAGCAGATGTTGTATTGCAAAGGTGGATGTTGTAGGAAAACTATGAAGATATGTTCAATAAGAACATTTTGAGACTTGGCAGAGATGTTCATTAAAAAGCTTTCCTCATTATGCTGTTGAGAACTAGTGTTATTTCTAGTAGACACAAAAAATAATCAGTCAACACTATTCATTTACTTGTGATTAATGACTAATCATGTACAATACACAATATAAATTGCTGTTTAGGTTCTGAGAGACTTACTGAATGATATCACTGTGCTCATAAGCAAGATAGTGACAATTTGTGGATGAGGAAAATGGTGGCATATTAGCGTGGAAAATGTATTTACCATTCTCAGATGTCAGAAAATATAAATTAAGGTTAATATTCTGTCAAATAAAGTGATCTTTTAGTTTGCATTAATGAATCCCCTTATAGGAAAACACAGGCAGGCTATGGCAGCCTATTGTGCAATAAGGTCACATCGTCAGTTTTACGTTTTTTCACATATGACAGTTTTTCTCCCCATAACAACTGTGCAGCCTTATTTTGCCTCCTCAAAACCTTGTATTATACGCATCTGATGTACATTTCTGTTGACAGTCAGACCATTCTTATGTACAGTGGACAGCCAACATGGACAGTGAGAACAAAGCGGTGCATATTTTTGCCAAGAAAGCCGTGCACAGAAAGAGCTGTTTCCCTCGGCTGGATAATTACATTCCATTCAGGCGATAACGGCGAAATGTCTCCTATGCACTGCTCTGCTCTCGCTGCACTCGTCTACATTGTTACTAAATCGCGAGCAGAATGGAAGCTATTGATTTCTGCAGTTCCCCCAGAGGTAGTCTTTGTCGTGTCTTGTGTTTGACCTTCCATTCACCTGTTGAACATGGAAGATGTTGCTGAGGGAGTGAACACAATGTACATAATAAATGTTCAGCTACTAAAGGCAGCACACAACACATTCAATTTAAAAGTAACATGTTCAAGGAGGTTTGAAAATAGATGAGCTACAAAATTGTGTAACAGTATTGGAAATTGGAGCAACCGTTATAGAAGCTATTTTAGTAACATCTTCTATGACGCCCATGTCTATTATGCATCATAAACACACTTATAATGCGTTATAATCTGCTCATAGCACTGTATAACTTTAGTTATAAGCACTCTAAATATTCATTATATATAATGTTTTATAACAACAATCATGACACATTATAACGCATTTTATAAGGACTTACAGTATAAGGTCAAGTATCATAATACTTCATAATTGCTGGTCAGTCACTGATATTATTTTTGCAAGGATCATACATAATACATGGTAATACATAACACTCACTGTTATAATGCATTAATGTGATAGTGCTTATTGAGGGCTTTAAGTAAAGCAATAAAAATACAAGGAAGTTATAAGTAACTATAAGTGGTCATTGTTTGCTTTAAGTAAAGTGAAAAAAAAAACTAAATTATTATATTATATTACATTATAATTAAATCTATGCAAGAACAACACAGAAAACTATGTAAAATCTATGTATTTGTTTAACGGGTCATAACAGAAATTGAGTACTGACTGATGGACATTTCACCAATGTAATGTTTCCCCAAAAAACTTAATCTAAAGACTCAATTGACTCCAATTATAGATAAAGCCCAAAACAATTTCTACTTTGCCTGTAGTTGTAAAAAAAAAAGAAACAGATCATAACAGACAATACGTACTGTACTGGGAGTGCTGGTAAGGTGCTTCAATTTGACACAACTGAAAGATGGACATTTACATTTTACTAATGTGATGTTTCCCCCCTCCCCCCTTTACTCACTCTAAACACAACATTGATTTTACAACGTATTACAACTATAGAGAAGTATAATACCTTTTAAAAATTATTTTTGCAAGGATCATATCCTTGCAAAAATAATGTCAGCGGGTGACCAGCAGTTATTAAGTATTATGATACTTGATCTTATATGTCATTATAACATGCTTTGTGTGTCATATTATTGTTATAAATCAGTACTATTAGTTATGAGTGCTTATAGCTATACTTATACAGTGCTATAAGCAGATTAGAATGCATTATAAGTATGTTTATACTTATACTCGCATCACTGTTGCATGTTCTCCTGTCCTATATTTCTGCAGGGCAACCCCAAGTTAAGATAGTTTCTAATACGGTTAGCGTTAGGGGGTTAGGGTTACAACACAGCTGTTGCGGCTGTAAGCAGTCCAAAAAAGTGCTGCTGCAAGGGACTAAATACTGAGAGGTGAAAAATACACTGTGACGCTGCGCGCTCAAGATCCAGTTTCAATGATTTATTCCTCCACATGTAAAATAGAACTAGTACTGCAGTTACAAAATGTGAAGTTGCTTTGTGATGTGAATAAGTGCGTGAGTGGGGTCAACAGAAAGTGTTCGCTCCCAGGCTCACCCCCTCTCTGTCAAAGCCCAAAAACCAGGCGAAAAGGTGAAGCAAACAAATAGACTGTTATCACTTCTGCCCAAACCCCGGTGAACACGCCCACCACCTACAATATCAGTGCATAATATACTGATCAATGAATAATATAAATGAGACCATAAACAAACACACAGGAGGAATATGTGGCTTCTACAACAGCTACACGGTGAGGAGACACTTCTTGTCCTACATATCTGCAATCCCACTCACTGCAAATATTTATCCTCAACTGCTAATTCCTCAAAATATAAAGAAAAACAAAACAAAAGCTAACTTTATTTATTACTAGTCACATACACACAGTACAATGTAGTGCCATGTTATTCCTGCATTCTTAACCCATCCTAGTACTAGGAGCAGTGGACAATACAGACAGCATCCGAGGAGCAACTTGGGGTTCAATGTCTTGCTCAGGGACACTTTGACATGTGGTTGGAGGAGCCTGGGATTAAACCGCCAACCTCCGAGCCACCAGCCACCCCAATTCACCCCAAATCGAACTGATTCGATTGGCAAGCATGATAGATGTCTAATACTTCTATTTGCTCAAAACAAGCTAAATCCAAACTTGTTGAATGGTTGTTCCTGGTTTTGTTGCAGACAGGGTTGCTACTTTATTTTTACCAGAACTGATTTTTAAAGTTTGATACTAATATAACTTGTGCCAATGTTGCTAATGCCAGACATTTTTGCTGATATGAAATGTCTGTAACAACATCAGCCTCTGTTGCTCAAAATTGAAAACTGTCAGTCTGCCACCTGTGGAAGCTTGTGGATTGTCAGTAACAATGTATGACTTTTGTTTTGTCTCTTACACTCCTATTTTAATCTAGTACTTTAACTTAATATGTTTAACCAAAGGAACCATAATGTGAACAATTCTGCATATTCTCACACCGTAAGCATAGCACCAAACACAAAAAGAAATGGCCAAATATAGCCAACTAGTACAGGCTGTTCTCATGAACCATTCAAACATATAGCTACGAAAAGTAATGCACTGTTATTCGTATGTATTCCATTGCTGTATGCACCACATTGACTGCCGCTGTATACGAGCGCTCTGGTCTGCATAGGGAGGAGGTTGTGGTAGATGGGAGGGGGGGTGGGGGCATAAAACATTGGGCCTTAAAGCAGTGGAGCGGAGTTCATGTCCCGGGGAAAACCATAGACTGTATAATATTAATGGACAGAACACGTCTGATGTCACCCATTGGTTTGTGGAGATCTGCTATGAGTCGTCGAGTTTACCGTTAAGGGCGCAGACATCCTTTTTGCGGATGTGACGATTTTAGATGAGAGGGAGGAGTGAGGGAGGAGCTGCTTACACTCTATGTTACGTTACACACTTTCACTGACAATCACATCATAGCCACGCCATAAAACAGCCCCTGCTTTATCGGCGATGAAAAAATTAACATCATTCTGTATTGCAGAAGACTTAAAACTAGCGATTGAGACCATAAACTCATTATGAAAATGTTTACTGAGGTAATAAATCAAGTGAGAAGTGGGCCACTTTCTCATAGACTTCTACAGAACTGGACCTCCTTTTGCAACTGCACGCGTCGCCCCCCTGCTAGAATTCAGATAGAATGCAGGTTTAAGGCATTGCATTTGCAGAAGTTCGCCGAACCGGATGCTTTGTCCATTAATATTATACAGTCTATGGGGAAAACACAAGACTGTCACCCAGGAAACACGTGTTTGTTTCCCAGGAGTACTTCTTAAGGGCACTGGCGTTTAAATCCAAACCACATTTGTCATTTTGGTGGTCGCTGCATGACTCTCACCTTTTGTTGGCTAAACTAAACTGTAACAGGCTCTGAAACGACGGGCACCTCACGGTGCTCTTGACCCAGCTCACAGTCACATTTTCTGGTGATTTCTCTCTAAATTTAACTGTAAAGACCACTAAACTTGAATGTCATGTTAACCGGTCGTCACGTGATCAACCAGCGGTTGCCGTAATTCCGTAGGATACCATTGGAATTGTTGTGCACAACTTTTTGTACGATATCATATTAACCTGTGAATGCATTGACTTAGTAAGACCCACCAAGTATTGTAGGTACTAAAGTCTTTACTAAATTATTACAATATAAGAACGGTTCAACTTTAACTTCCCAAATGTAAAAATTGGTTTAAACTGTTTTGTTGTCTGACCTAATGTTTTAAGGTTTCTTAGAAAGCTGAAATGGCAGTAAAAAGATTATAGAAGCTGTCCTATTTGCAAAACTTTTAAAAAGTACAAATATTTAAAATGGTCCAAATACATTGGTCGGTGTGGGAGCGAGGGTTTATATGGAGGCCTCTAATAGTGTTGATTGGTCTTACATGCCTATGTGATGAAATGCAAAAATGCTGCTAATATAGAGTTCAGTTATGGGAATAATAATATAATATTAAAGGGTGAAGAGAAATAAAAATGAAGTAAACCTTAAAAGAAGTGCTCAGGACCAACACTCTTTAATACTTTCTGCTTTTATCATGACGCCCTCTGGTAGCTCTTCCCTTTCTGCTGGCCAGCTGGCAGCAGCCATACCGTTAGGTTCACAGGATTACGATTCCATGTGACAATCCCAGACATTTTAACTTTTGGTCTTTTTGTCTAAAAGGAAGACGGCTTTGTATCGATGATTCTCTTTCTGGAAGTGACATTCCCTGTTGTATTTAATTACTTTTCTGTGGCTGTAGTTTTGTTTTATGTATGAAATGTAGTTACACAATCACATTTATGGGTTACACAATCATGTTGTGGCTGCTGTAATATGTTTTCTTTATTCTTTATTTTGTGCAAAGCAGAGTATGTTGTGTGTGGGGCATTGGACAAGAAGCTGTGGATGAAATTACTTTCGTATTGGTGTCATGTAATTCCGTGTGAGATGGGCCACTTAGTGGCAGGACATGTAAATGAAATATCATTCATTCATTCATTCATTATGGCTGTGAGATAAAATGTGTCTCTCACAGGTAAAACATAAAACTTGACAGGTATACTATAACCTGAGGAATCAGTCGAACCCAGTTCCACGCTATTACATGGACAGACAGAAACATTGAGAATCCATGTGGGAGATAACAGAGCCATTCTCCCCACGTTCAGCAAAGTTTGAGATTTTTTTTTTTTTTTTTTTTGGCTGCAGCTGAGTGTCCAACTCCTCTCGGAGAGGAAGCGCGGGAGGTCACCGAGACCTCTTGCTTCCTTAACCCCTTCCTTGATCACTGTACATCCAGAACCCCCAACCACTGCACCGTTCCAGATGCGACCAACAAGATTGGACCCTCTTCTCTGCGACTGATATATAGTTTCATTCAGATGGACAGTAATTCTGTCAGCTCGGTGTCAGATGGATGTGTGTTGGGGCCTATTAGCAGCTGCGGCTGCAGAATTACTGACTGCCGTGTCCTTCAGTTTACAGACACTATTGCAGCAAAAGGGGGGGGTTCAATCTGAAAACACACCCATCCCCCAGTGCAGAACAGATGTGACTGAGGAGAGGTGGGGGTGGGTTAGGGAGAGGTGAGCAGGTTGAAGAGGTCTCAGACAACGCTCGTAAATACACAACGTGGGACATATAACAGTAACACAAACACCCAACGCATGAGCACACACACTGACACACAAATACCAACAAGCATCTCTTCTTTTTTCTCCTTGTTTTTAATGGTCTTCCCATTTTTCACTTTCACTATCAGTTTTTGTCACATATTTCGGTGAAATGCGGCTCTGGATTATATGCTTGTATTTGTTTTGAATCAGAATCAAATTGAATGGCCGAGTGAGGTTACACATCAAAAGAAGATCAGCCATGTGCGATGGTTTCATAAACCCTCATAAACAAAACACAATATTATAGAAAACACAATTTAAAAAGAGGATATTGATTTTCACTTCTATACAACATGAACGTAGAGGCTGTGGGAGACAGTGACAATGAAATAATCAGGACTATTGACAGGCTTTGCAGAATATCGATCAGGATTATGAGTTTATATAACAAAGAGAAGAGAAAAAGCTACTGTGTATACATGTATTTACTGAGTGAGCATACACTGTGGACTTGCTTTAAAGTGGACATATTTTGCTTTTCCATATTTTCTGTCATATGTCCAATGTTATAATGTTGGATTTTAATGTTAAACGTAGCATTCAAATAATGAGGTAAACATATTTTAGAAAAATTCCCATGAGCTAAAACGCGCCAGTTTCAACAGTTTTTTTGTCTCATACAGAGGGTGAAAACAGGTGCAGCAGTGATGGGCAGTATGAGAAAGATAAAGTGTGTTTTGAACATTAAAGCATGTAAACATGTCCTAGTTCAAACTCTAAATACAAGTATGAACCTGAAAATGCTATATAATAGTTGCCCTTTAAGATAATGTCGCTCTGTCTCTGTCTTTAACTCTCCCTTTGTGTCCGTCTGTGTGTGTGTGTGTGTGTGTGTGTGTGTGTGTGTGTGTGTATTTGTGTGTGTGTGTGTTTCCTGAAGGTGGGAGATCAAATGAAGCTGCTCCATAACTGCTGGTCTGAACTTCTGGTCCTGGATCACATTTTCAGACAAGTGCAACATGGACAGGAAGACAGTATCCTGCTGGTGACCGGCCAGGAGGTAACAACTCCCTCACACAACTTCCCATCAGCACAATGCACAGTCTGCTTCATTCACTTCCACTGCACTACATTCAAAATGTGGTTAAGGATTGGGCTTTTTTCCAAATCTTTGGACTGTAGTTCCTGTGTGGAGTCCAATGCGTTTGGTACATCTATGAAATGGAGCAGTTGTAAAACCAGATACATTTGGAATCTTTTGGTTTTCGCCAATGTACAGTCATTTGTAAGGCTTGAATACAGTGGCCGAGACGGTTCAACAAAAATGCAAACGCTACAACACAAATAAAAAAAGCTACAACACGCATGCAAAAGCCACAACACAAATGCAAAAGCTACAACACAAATGCAAAAACCACAACACAAATGCAAAAACCACAAGACAAATGCAAAAGCTACAACACAAACGCAAAAGCAACAACGGAAATGAGCGACAACGGATATAAGCAAAATTGGATGAAGTAATTCTTTTCTCTAATACAGATGATGCTGAGTCATTAATAAATTAGTCATGTCAAAAAAATTGCACGAGTTATTTCCACGCTATGCTAGCAGTTATAAAGTTACTTAGCTTGTTTGGTAGCTTGTTGGATAGTTAGTTAGCTAGCTTGCTATTTCCACCCACCATGCTTTCATGCTACACACTGGTTATTGAAAATGAGCCGAACAAAGTGTCACTGGTGCGAGCGCTGTGCTTTTCTACGCTGTGACAAGAGTGTGTGAATGAAAAATTAAGTTGTTAAACTGTACTAATCTAGTGGCCGGCTGGCTAGCTAGTTAGTTAGCTTGCTTGCTAGGAGGCTCAGTTCTCAGTTCATCTCAGCATATCTGTATAGGAGAAAAGAGTCACTTCATCAGATGTTTCAAGTGAATGAAATAGCCTTGCCAGCCTACTTACGTAGTAAATTTTGTATGTAAGCTATTAGTTGTGTCCCTTTCAATTATTGCTCTTAAGACATTTTGTGTTTATTGTCCTCCCCATCTGTTGGATAATATTTACGCCCATGTACTGTAGTGAGAAAAATAACCAGTAGCCTGTGTTTTCAGGTGGAGCTGCCGTTCATCCTGTCCCAAGCTGAGGCGACTCTGTCCAGCATGGTCCAGAGAGGTCAGGAGCTGGCGGCGAGGCTGCGGGCGCTGCAGCTAGATCGCAGAGAGATCGCCTGTCTGAAATTCCTCCTCCTGTTCAATCCCAGTGAGTCCGCTGCACGTTTGTGCTTCATCGCTGTGATAAATGTGCAGATAGTGTTGAATGAAAAAAACCCAATAATGACTGCTAGTCAGTGGTCATCATCTGGCAGAAATATTTTGAGAAAAGAGATGCTGTCATCATAGCTTGTATCTGATTTTTTTGCAGCCCTGTCTCCTAAAGAATTGCGTTCCCATACAACTAAACTGCATTCTCAATTATATTTCGTATACATTTTGGCAACGTATTTACGTATTTAACGCTGTGGATTGGTTAAGTCCAGGCAAAGATCACGGTTTGGTTTAAAATAAGTACTGTATGTTCGTTACATAACGTAGGCTGTTACGTGACGTAAGTTAACTTACATGAGCTACCCATGCCCCCATATGCAGAGGCTCAGTCCTCGACGCAGCGGCTCAGGGTTCGAGTCCGACCTGCAGCCATTTGCTGCATGTCTTCCCCCTCTCTCCCCCCTTTCCTGTCTACAGCTGTCCTGTCTATTAATGGCTAAAATGCCCCACAAAAAAAATCAATGTTGTCGTATACATATAAACATGTAAAAAGATACGTCAAGAACAAACGTAATCCGGGAAGAAAATATGTTTCCCTCGAAACGTAATAAAGAATGTTGTAGTTGTATGGGAACTTAATTTTTAGGAGACAAGGCTGCTAATTGTGATGTTTTTGATAAGGTAATATCAGTTTGTTAGGCTTAAACAGCTCAAATGGGAAAACAGTATCTCTTTAAACATTAGTATAAATAAGAGATTAAAAGATTGACCCTTTGATTGACCTATCTGAAAATAAATGTGATCTTGAACATAGGCCTGAGCTTACGCGTGTAGTCTGTAGATTGGGTGTTTTCAGAAGAGTGGTGGGTATAAATCAATCAATTTGTTGGGGCTGCAGGGCCATACTGATGCTGTCCTTTGGCGGAATTTGAATAGCAACACAAACATTTTAATGAAAAAATTATCTGCAATACCTTTTCATCTGTAAGGTTACAAGTGTTTTCCAAACTGGCCTTTTTCTCTCCAATAAATTCACTTAATTAAATTTCTAGGGTTGACAAAACAAATATTAACAAAGACATCCTCCTCCATTGTCCACAAATGGCATTCAAAAGAAGCGTAATGGATGGGTCTATCATTTGATGGGTCCGACATTCATGTAGCGGCTTTCGCAGATGGAGAGAGCATAGATGTGGCTTGCCTAGATTCTCAGAAGTGTTTGCTGTTTAGCGCTGGCAAGCGGGGAACAAAAAGCTTTTGAATGGGGAGAGCACTTGTCATAGACAGAAAATATTTAGTGTGTCTGCCTGCGGCTTCTTTGCTCGCACTCTCGCTCTCCCTCATCTTTAGAGTCAGGTTTGTCGGGGGTAATTTAATTGCCCTTAAGCAGTTTGAAAAGATGATTCAGTACATTGATTCAAAACATTTAATTACTGTGTGAATGGATTCTCCAAGATGGGCTCAGCTGATGCTGAATGCCGGTCCAACGGAGGGCTTGGCTATTGTCACACACACGCACGCACACGCACACGTACACACACACACACACACACGCATACACACACAAACACACACACACACACACACACACACGCACACACGCACACACACGCGTGCACACACCCACACAGTTTTATTTCTTCTTTCTGATATAAACTAACTTATATAACATTACAATACTAACATACTAGAGCAAGCTAGTTTTTCTCTAAATGAAAATGGTCACATTGTAAACTCAATATTGGCTTTCAGTAGCTTGAGTGCAAATATATTATCTACGTAAGCCTTCAAAAACCGCTTTCTGGCCGGAACCTAACTAGCTTCCATTCAAATATGTGTAAATGTTGCAACTTGTTAAAAGAATCTGCAAAGAAAAACAGGAATCTTCTAGAAGGCTAGTACCTTACCTGTACGTTTCGTCCATCATCTGAGAGACTTCTTCAGTTCTGACTGAACGGTAGGGAAACCCAGCTATTTAGAACTGAAGAAGTCTCCCGGATGAGAGACAAAACGTCTTCAAAGCACCTTTAACCAAGTTCATTTGCCCTTGATTTGAACCCTTCCTTGGATTCACTTGGTACCTAACCTACCAGGATTTTCTTTTAAACTCAGAAATAACATGCCCCACTGCGCAACAAACAGGCTGCTTACCACCACATGACACTAGAAAACCAAACAAAGTAGAAAGCGACCAAAACCTAGGGGAGCAACCAACATCTGAAATTATATCCTGGACGAGTTACAACCCCGGCTGGGGAAGAAATATGAAGAAGGGAACAAAGTTGGATAAATGTAAGTTTATTAGTAAGAGTAAACAAGGTGGTGTGGGCTGGCCATAGAAATAAAATGGATAGAAATGTACATACTGTATATGTCTCGCATTGCCAGACCTTCCTCCACAGCGCTTCGGAGGTGGGTCTGGCTAGTCCACACAGCATTCTGGGATGGGAGAAAAACATGCTCTGGTTTATTGGCATTTCTTTAAACCAATCACAATCGTCTTGGGCGGCGTTAAGCGCTGGACGGAGCCACGGTGCCTTTGCAAAATAGCCTCGGGAAGGAACTTGTTTTGGTGGAACGTGTACGTTCAAAGGTTGTTTTAGTCGTGTAAGAGAAAACTTTGATTCGACAGAGCTAGCTTTCTGGATTTACCCTGCAGAGATCTGAAGAGCAGTTAACCATAGTCCTCAGAAATCGAAAAAATGAGGGACATCCGGCGGAACATCCGGCGGAACCTCCGACGATAAATGAATCGTCGTGGATTTTTTTTTTGTACTAATCAAATGGCCACGGCAAACCATGTTCCATGGCCCTTTTATCCATGGTATTTCTTTTCCGGACACATCAACAGTTTCAAATTTTCCCTCACTGAGTCATGATCTGTGTTTGTCCTCTGTGTGTGTGTGTGTGTGTGTGTGTGTGTGTGTGTGTGTGTGTGTGCAGATGTGAAGCTGCTGGAGGACCAGGCATTCGTGGAGGGCGTCCAGGAGCAGGTGAATGGGGCTCTGCTGGAGTACACCCTGTCCACCTACCCTCAGTTCCAGGAGAAGTTCAGCCAGCTGGTTGTGCGGCTGCCGGAGCTGCGTTCCCTCAGCACGCAGGCGGAGGACTACCTGTGCTACATGCATCTGAGCGGCGAGGTGCCCTGCAACAACCTGCTCATCGAGATGCTGCACGCCAAGCGAGCGTGTGTGTGAGAGGTGCACGCAGGGTGCTCCGTCGCAATGTGTTTGTTTCTCTAGCGGAGACTGTGTATGGGAGGGAAAGTGTGAGCGAGATGAAAAATCAAATGAAGATAGACAGGTGGGTCATCTTTGCGAGGTCTTTTGTTTGAGCTGGAGAGGAGAAAAATGTTCTTTAGAGTTTGGAATTATAAAGCTCCATCTGTATCTCGAGGTAGTTTTCAGATTTTGAATGGTGATGTTTTCATATCCTGCAGAGCTACATTAACGTGACCTTTATAAACTGGATTTGCTACCCTGTTTGCAAACATCTAAAATTAGATCTGCCTGTAGTGTTACATTATATCCTCTTTGACTAAATATCACATGATTCCAAAATCACAGACAAAGATTTTCTACATCCCACAAGAGCTGCCCAGCAAACATTTAGACTCAGAGGAGGAATCTTTAGCCTGCATCAGTGCTGAACAGTCATGAATACACGGTGTCAAGAGGACTGTTGAGATATCTGTCCGAAGCTGCAACCTGCATCATTTTTGAAACATCCACACCTAAATGTCGTTCTGATATCACTGTAAAACTGTTTCCAACGCCAACTTAGGAATTCTATTGTGAAATCTGGCGCTGGGTGGCATGTTGAACTGACACATCACAAAAATGGGACTGTGTGTGTGAAGACAGATTTTGTAGCTTCTTTTCAGAAATTCGATTTTAGTGATAAATGAGTCATTTTTGATCGAAAATGTCAGTTGCAACTTTATGATTCCAAGTTGACCAACACTGTCCCTAGATTATTCTTATTCTTATTTTAGATGAAGACAGACTTCAGGATAACATGACACACTGTGGTCTCGTCAGACTAGACTGCTCTTATCTCTACACTTGTTCGTTTTGCCGCCAGTGTTAAAAAAAGAAATGAAATATGAAAGCTCTATGGGATTCAATATAGTTTGGTTTTAATCTATTTAGATGTTAATATATTGATATATAGAAGCCAGACATGTTAACAAAAACGTATTCTTATTTAGTTATTCATCAAACCCTCAAAAAGAAAGAGTAAATGAAAGGGAGAGAGAGACAGGTAAGAAAGAGGGACACGGACAAAGAAAGGGGGAGATAAAAAAAAAGGGAAGGCAAAAGAGAGGAAACTGCACACAGCAATGCCTTATGGATGAAAAAAAAAGCAGAGCGAAGCATAAAGAGGAGGGGAAAAAGACACATCTATGTGCAAATGATAAGGGAGAGATGAATGACAAAGACAGCATTTGTCTTTCTTTAAGTAAAGATGCGAGTAACAAAAGGCAGCATCCATCAGTGTTTGCCCTTCAGTTTGTTTTTTACCGAGGAGCCAGACACTGCACAGGGAAGGGCAAAGATGCATATGGTAACATTGGTTTCAAGTTTCTTTATAAAATTTGATTTTGTTTATTGGTCAATGCCTTAAGAAACAATGGATCTTCAAAAAAAACAACCCGAAGGTGTCATGTTCACACTCACATTTGTGTCACTTTTCAACACACTCTACTGTATGTGGACTAGATCGACTGATCCGACTGAGATGTTTTGCACTGAAGCGGCTGTAGAGATGGTTTTTAGTACCCTAATGAAAACGTATACTTACTGTAACTATTATTAATGCTTATTTTTTGCTTATTATTAACAAATCCCATGAAAAGACCAAAACCAACAATTTGCTCGTCCGTCTCTCAATACTTTCGGACTTTACGACCCTCAAGCCCATTGGAAATAGTGCATTTGTTGCTGATTTTTCCACATTTGGTATTTACACTGCCACAGGGGACGGGCGAGTCACATATAAGCCAGTCTCGCTTTACCAGACCCTCCTCCAAAGCACGCTGGAGGAAGGTCTGGCTACTCCACATAGCATTCGGAAATGGAAGGAAAACGTGCGTTGGTTTTATTGGCATTTCTTTCAACCAATCACAATCATCTTGGGCGGTGCGGTTTGCCTCTGCAAAATAGCCTCAGGAAGGAACTTTTGTGGTGGAACATGTGTACGTTAAAAAGTTGTTTTAGTCGTGCAAAAGAAAACTCAGATTGGACAGATAGTCTAGCTAGCTGTCTGGATTTACCCTGCAGAGATCTGAGGAGCAGTTCACCATAGTCCTCATACAGCCACCCGAGTTTAGAACACCAACACAAAGAACAGTCCCTCCAGAAAAACACGATTATGCGATCGCATAATTCAAAGCATAATCAGCCAAAGTCCGCATATTTATGCGGGGGCCATTTTTTCAAATACGCCGCACTTTCGCAGCATAAATTGCCGATTTCCGCGCAAAATATGCGGGGCTTGCATGATTTCATAATCCTCGCATTTTCGTTGCAAAAAAGTCACATATATCTTAGCAGAAAGTTGAAAAATGTTGCGTTTACTTCACACAAGAGTAGCCATTTTCCCCTGTTGCCATGGGAACGTTATGAAGTGACGTTATGAAGTGACGTTATGAAGTGACGTAATTACGCGATGTGAACGTCATCGAAAAACTGCAAACCCCGCGATGAAGCCATGATGAAACCGCAGTTTTTGCAAGTTCCCGCAATTTTTTTGCAAGTTCCTGCAATTTTTGCAAGTTCCCGCAATTTCATCGCATAAAATTGCATAAATATCCCGCATATTCCATCGCATTTTTTAAGAAAACGTGCCGCATAATCAAGGATTTTTGCCCGCAACAATCACAAAAAAACTAATTTTTCTGGAAGGACTGAAAGAAAGAGGAAGGTAACGGACATCCGGCTAAAATGAGGAACATCTGATGGAATTTCCTGCGGCACCGGAGCAATCCCGGAAGCGGAACCGCATGGATATAGACAACGTCGGACATAACGTTAGTTTAGTGTCAGGATCTCACAGTCTCCCCATTCTCCCTGCTGATTCTTCACGTCAGTTTCCACTTTTAACTTCATTAAAGCTCAGTTTTTCGAGTCGGCAGCTTCTAAAAACTTAAGTTATTTACCCTGTTGGTTGTGAATATCAGCACACAGCAGCTTTTAGGCATTTTTCTGTTGTTTGCTAGCAGACGAAATTGACGAGGATGCACCTTCACGCAATACAAGTCAATGGAGAGCGGAGAGGTTTTTTCACCTCCGCTGGGCGTGGCTTTGATCGCACAACACCTGATCTTTTTGAATCACTTTAAAAATGAGTCGGGTTTTCTGGAACCACTCTAGAAGAGACAGTATTTATATTAATTAATTATAATATATTTCTATATTATTTGACCAACGAGTGTCCCCTATAAATCGTTAAATGAATAAACAAGTTGGGGTTTTTATACAGAATGTTGTTCTTGTCAGGTTGATGAGTGTTACCATCATGGGTCACTAAAACTCTCCACTGATAAGAATGTCTGACATATTCCGGCATATTGTATAGATTTGAAGCAAAAATATCTTATCAGACAAGCAGTGGACAGCACTGCAGGCCTTATCAGCCCCATACGCAGTATTACAAACCTGCAGAAATTATTGGTCTAAAACAGTGTTCTGTGAGTTTGTAGCAGTCAGCGGTTTATCTGTGGCACATACTATGTTGAAAAGTAACACTAATGTATTCTGTCCCAAACTGGACTCCCAGATTTATGAAAAGTTTTTTTTTTTAAAAGACTCTTAGCGATGATGACAATGTAACTGATATTCACGTCACTGTCTCTAACACGTGAGATCTGAAAACAGAGACACAGTCAAAGCAGTGTTTGTAATATTGTGCAGCTCTACTTTCTTACTGTGGCCATTTAAAAAGCATTCATTGTTCGTCCATTTCAAGGTATCGTAGACAATCACTCCGCCTGCCTTAACTCAACGCCTGGCTGAAAACACACACACACACACACACACACACACACACACCTTGTTTTTCCAGTTGAGATAGCTGTGTGTTAGCACTCTGTACAGTATATTTATGTTGTGAAGTGAATATTTACTGCAAGATGAAGTAGAATTTCAACCGAAAACGTTCTCTGCTTTATGTTGAGGTCAAATCGCTACTGTTGTGGAACTGATTCTCTTGATATTGCCTTTGTTATTGCTCTTTGTTCACTGTTTTTTATATATTTTTTTTTATTTTCCTGTGAGTTGACAGTCCCGTCTTAAACTTAAGAATGTCTTTTTTCTCCCAAAAGAGAAAGTGACCAAAATATTTTATTCCTTTAAATATATTTTATTGTAATAGCATCAAACCAATAAATTCCAGTGAAGTAATGCTCCACTTGTGTGTCGGCTATCATTTCAACAACATTCATCAGTTGTGCACAAATGATACAGAGCTCATATATACAAGATTCATTACAGCAGTCATAGTGTGGCTGTTATTTAGCCTTAGTCAGACTTAGAAACATTATTCACATCAGTTACATTCTAAAACACTAAACATCAGTTCTACAACCAAATCCTTACGGGAAAGTCATCATTCAATCAGTCTTACTGTGACATCTGTCATTTTGCCATTAAAGAGTTTTTTTTATTTATTTTTTTCACATGTGATTACATGCGAGTGATTACATTTCATAGTGGAACAAAAGTCCTTAGAGGGAAATTGATTTGTTCCTCAAGTGTCCAGCTACAAAATGTCTAAATGTAGATCATGTCGATCATGTTGAAGAATACAGCATGATGTCTGACAACTAGAGGCGAGGGGACGTTTGGACCAAAAAGGGGGTGGTTTATGTGGTACTAATTAACACAGAAATGAATAAAATGCGAGATGAATGGGATGAAAATCCTCGGTTGCTGCTGTTATTTATCATTACTCTACATACGTATCTCACCCTCCTCTGCCTCCCTCTTTAAGATCAGTGGCTGTTTGAATAGTTTTCAAATGGTGTTTTTCAATGCACTTGACTCATGTGCTCTATGTGGGGATAGCACCACGCTCACAATGTCAAGGAAAACTACATTACCCATGTCCACAGCAATTTTTTTCTTAAGATTATTTTTGGGCCTTTTTTGGCCTTTGTTTGATATGATAGTTGAAGAAGAAGGGGGGAGAGAGAGGGGGATGACATGGAGAAAATTGCTGCGGGTCAGACTCGAACCGTAGCCACTGCTGTATCAACTGAGCCTTAGTATATGGGCCGCACTCTCAACTAGGTGAGCTACCAGGGCGCCCTGCAGCAATTTCATTGTCTTTTTGCCAAATACCGATGTTGTCATTTGAAGCAGGGTAGAAGTTAGTGTTTCTTTCGAACTTTTAAAGAAGATAGTAGCTGTGTTCACCGTGAACGATTGGATTCTCTTCTACTGCACAAATTTGAGTCTGCCTTCTGAGAGAAAAACCTGACAACACCTCAGTGCCTGCTAGCCTCAGGCTACTGTTATAAACCAAACTTGTGTATATGGCAAATATGACAGTAAGCGTTGTCTTTTCCTGGTTTTAAAGGCTGCATTACAGTAAAGTGATGTCATTTTCTTAACTTACCAGACTGTTCTAGCTGCTCTATTAATTTCCTTTACCCACTTAGTCATTATATCCACATTATTGGTGATTATTCATCAAAACTCTCATTGTGTTAATATTTTGTGAAAGCACCAATAGTCATCCCTACAATTTCGCCGCAATATCAACATTGATGTATTTGGTCAAAAATATAGTGATATTACATTTTCTCCGCATTGCCCAGCTCTAGTACAGTCTTATTTATTTATTTTATAGAAATCATTAACAGTAACACTTTACAGGAAGGCATTATCAAACGTGGTCGTCTGCGCTGAAAATGTTTGGTAATAGGGGTGTATGATTCAGAAAATGTCATGATTCGATTCGATTCCGATTTTTAGGCTCACGATTCGATTCAGTATCGATTTTCGTTTCAAAAACGATTCTTGATTAAAAAACGATTCACAGTATGTACATGTAGTTACTTTTCCAGTGTATGTATGTATGTATGTATGTATGTATATATACATATATATCTTATACATCCCTTAGTACATTCATGTGGATTTCTTATTTAGTTTATTTATTATTTTAACATCTTGTTATGATGTATGTGTATGTTGTGTGTGATGTCTGTAAGCTACTGGGACCTTGAATTTCCCCTTGGGGATCAATAAAGTATCTATCTGTCTATCATGTGATTGCAGTAGACATACAATAAAATTAATAAATTAATAAAAATTCTATGAATCGGTAGAGCTTGAATCGCGATTCGAATACGAATCGATTTTTTTTGCACACCCCTATTTGGTAACCATAAGACAAGTCATGAACCACAATATATTGCCATACTAGAGGCCACAGGCCTTTATTGTTCTCTGTGCTGTGGAGGAGGGTCTGGCTAGTCCACACAGCATTCCTGGATGGGAGAAAAATGTGCTCTGGTTTATTGGCATTTCCTTAAACCAATCAGAATCGTATTGGGCGGCGCTAAGCACCGGAAGGAGCAAAAGTTGTTTTAGTCGTGCAACAGAAAACTCAGATTGGACAGATAGTCTAGCTAGCTGTCTGGATTTACCCTGCAGAGATCTGAGGAGGAGTTAACCATAGTCCTCATAAAGCCAAAGAGTTTAGAAAGAAAGAGGAAGGTAACGGACATCCGGCCGAAAAGAGTGAAATGTGTCATTTTAATTGGCGATCAAAAACACACATCAAATGCAATGTGTTGCATTTGTACGCGTTGACTACTGCCTGTCTGTGTTATATTTTGAAATTGTATTTTATGTCATTTCAAACTGTACTGTATGCACGTATGTCTGTTTTATTTCCTAGCCCTCCTTCTCTTCCCCCTAAGTGGCTTTGTCACTTGTCAGGCCGCCTTTGTAAATAATAATCTTAATTTAATGACTTGCCTGTAAAAAAAAATAAAAGGTAAAAAAAAAGGAGTTGAGGGAAAATTATCTGATCAAACGACAGTGTGAGAAAAGGTGGCGCTGGCTTCTTCATCCTTCCTTCATGCTTATTTTATTCCACACTTTCCCTCCCAGCAGAGACCCGTTCTCACTCCCAACTCGTGAAATACTGACGCTTGGTCAGTGGGTCTCAGCATCAGATACCAATGCATAAATCCCCCTTTTAGCATCTGTATGGGACGCTACGGGCAGAGCAGCAGCTCGCCCGCTGCGCTGTAAGATGACGTAGTATTAAGAGAGACAACGGTAGCGAGCAATAAGAAAATCCGCGTAAGGAAGCAGGTTTGGGTGGTCAAATAAAACAGGACTTTCACCCAGGAGACCTGAATCATACATTTTGTAATCCCACCCACGATCTTTTCCTGAATCTAACTGTCCCGTTCTTGTGCCGCATATCAGTTAAACGGACGTCCTGACCCAGAGCGTCAAAAAGTGACGCCAAGAATCCCGACCAAGCGCGTCTAAATATGACGCTAAAGGAGACTTTTTGCATCAATAACAAACACCAAAGGCACCTGACCAAGAGTTTTTTTTTTACGCAATTGGAGTGAGAATGTGTTGCAACGCAGAGTGTGTGTGTGTGTCTGTGTGTGTGCATGCGTGTGTGTATGTGTGTGTGTGTGTGTGTGTGTGTATGTGTGTGTGTGGTGGCAGTGCACTTCTTAAGGTGGGATCTGTGTCTGTGTCCAGTTCTCCATTCTTTTTCAGCGGGATGCACGCGTATTGTAGCTGAGTATCGGGATCCACTCCATTTGCAGTTCAACAACCTGCGGGGGAAATAAAGTGAAAGGCGCTTAGCGACGACTCCCGGCTCAATCTGATGTTTAATGTTTTCGCATTACAGGAGTGCGAGTGTGTTTGTGTACAAAAGATAAAGCAAGAAAAGGAGGGAAATGAAAGGCAGAGTGAGAGAGAGCAGGTGTTGGAGTGGTTTAATGGCTAACAGCGTGAATAGCCAGCCCCTGTCCGTCCCTGATTAAGGGAATGAACTTCTCCTTTTGTCTCGTCCGTCAACAATGAACACCCAACAGCACTCAAACACCATCCATCAGGCGCTCCTCACAGACGGCTAAACATTTAATGAATCTAAAAAACTTCCTTTTTCCCCTACTGCCAGGCAATTTAGAGACATTGACAGTGACTTGACCCTCTGGGAAAAAAATAGGGACCATCTGTTGTGTTCGCCTGCACATTCAAATAAACAAAAGACACCGGGGGCAGTTTTCACACAGGCCTAATGCTGTGTACACTGTGCAGGTAAATGGAGACAACCTAGAAAAAAATAAAATAAAAGGTTTGCTCTTTCAGTCGTCAATCATTTAGATTCAAGTCATTATTAGATGATGCTTTCTTCAAACACTCAGTGCCTTTTAAAATTAATTCACGACAGAGAATGTGAAAATTAAGAGCAAATGTAGAGCTGCAAAGATTAATCGTTCATGCTTTACATTTCTGGGTTTTGCTGAATGACAATTAAAGGGAATCTTGACTCTTGAAATCTTGAAATTGATTAGTTGCCAACTATGATACAATTCCAGGTTCTTGAATGTAAACGGAATATCTTTAAATTGTGGACAAAACAAGACATTTCAGGACGTCATCTCAGGCTTTGGAAAATACTGATTGACATTTTTCACTGGGAGTGTTTCCTATTTAAAAAATTGCTAAAGTGATGATTTCTTTTCTCATAAAATCTGGTATTTGACAAGGGAGCAAAGGTTTCCTGCCTATATTTCACAGCTTTGGAAAATCTGTTCTTGTTCTTGTGATGCTGTGACACTTTACTTTCTCTATGTGGGCTCAATAACATTCAACATATTTACATTTTTAACTTATAACAACTCTTGAATGATTCAAGACCAGTATCAAGCGTTGTTGGAGTTGTACCTGATGGCTTGAACCCAGTCAGCTGGACCACCTGTTTGAAAAGACATACAGTACACAATACTCAGTCATATTGAAATAGTACCATATGCCTAGTTGTTGCAGTGATAATGCATACATGTTACTTACTTGGTTTCCTGATGCTGGTTTCAAAGAGAAACTCACAAGGCTTTCCTTTCTGAAGCTCTCTGTAAGACAAAAAAAACACACTTATTTGTATTTAAAGTGGCCATATTATGCAAATTTTCAGGTTCATAATTGTATTTTGAGGTTGTACCAGAATAGGTTTACATGGTTTAATTATCAAAAAACACCATATTTTTGTTGTACTGCACATTGCTGCAGCTCCTCTTTTCACCCTGTGTGTTCAGGTCTCTGTTTTAGCTACCGAGTGAGGCATCACACTTCTATTCCATCTTTGTTGGGATTCGCACATGCGCGGAGACTGAAGGCAGGTTACATTCAGAAACCTGTATCTCACTCAAAACAGCATGGGTGTTTTTTTTCTCCAAGTTTGTATGCGTGTGGAAGCACCAGAGACACAAAATAACACCCCAAATCCCAGAAAAAGTTTTTCATAATATGGGCACTTTAAAGTTTGCATTTGTGTAACACATGTAAGACAAAAACATGCAAGCAACACAAAGCACGATACAAAGAACGCTTTATAAAACCCACAGAGAAACAAAAATGCAAACAATTTGAATGACAAAAGAACAGAATTTTCAATATAAAATCTTTTGATTCCTTCTGCATGTAGACCTCTGTTATTTGGCCTTCGAAACAATTAATGTCATTTAACTATAGCATTATCTCTCCAGGACAGATTGCTGCTGAGTGATGGGATAAATGAAAATATGATCTAATGTAAAATGGCATCATCTGCAATCTGAGGTCTATCCTTATCACTCATGATTCACTTATTTCAGCCACAAAAAAGCAGTGGAAGTTAGAGGTGGGTACCATTTGAATTTTAAAACGATTCCGATTCC